>NW_024423343.1:45033170-45243087 GCF_017311325.1 Ursus maritimus
CCAACAGTGTAGGAGGGTTCCCCTTTCTCCGCATGCTCACCAACATCTGTCGTTTCCTGACTTGCTAATTTTAGCCATTCTGACTGGTGTGAGGTGGTATCTCATAGTGGTTTTGATTTGTATTTCCCTGATGCCAAGTGACGTTGAGCATTTTTTCATTTGTCTGTTGGCCATTTGGATGTCTTCTTTGCAGAAAAGTCTGTTCATGTCTTCTGCCCATTTCTTGATTGGATTAGTTGTTCTTTCAGAGTTGAGTTTGATAAGTTCTTAATAGATTTTGGACAGTAGCCCTTTATCTGATATGTCATTTGCAAATATCTTCTCTCATTCTGTTGGTTGTCTTTTGGTTTTGTTGACTGTTTCCTTTGTTGTGCAAAGGCTTTTTATCTTTTTTAAGTCCCAATAGTTCATTTTCGCCCTCGCTTCCCTTGCTTTTGGCAAGGGTGTCTAGGAAGAAGTTGCTGCAGCCGAGGTCGAAGAGGTTGCTGCCTGTGTTCTCAAGGATTTTGATGGATTCCTGTCTTCATTCAACCACATTCTCGTGGAATCCAACTCTTCATCTCCTCAGGACCCACCTCCAGGTAATGAAGCAAAGATGTAGCAAATAATATGACCTTGTACATTGCCACCACTGAAGATTTATGATCAATAATCTGGTCTGAATTCTCAATACTAGCTGAGAATTTTACAACATCTCCTTAGGACTCTCCTTGTCTTCATGAAGGCAGTGTCAAGCATTCTCAATAACCCTCCAATCTCTGATCCTCCTGCATCTCCTAGAAGTCAGCAGAAACTCTTGCCTCTTACTTTATAGGAAAAAAAAAGACTTTAAGAAATCTCTCAGTTTCTTTTTATCATCCCTACTCACACAGTTGCACAGGCACCCATCCATTTTCCTTCTTGTTACAGCAGTGAACCAACACCACCATCTGTTCTTCGGATCACTTTCCCTTCTGTCTTTAGGATCTGCGCTTTCTCAATCATCTCTTCCTTCCCTGAATTCTCAACTTCTCTTCTGGCTCTTTCCCATTTTCTCCACATATGGACCTGTCTATATTCTTCTTTTTAAGACCAATTTCTTGACTTCTTAAAAGACTTATGGAACTTAACTATATTTACTTTTTGTCCAACTCCTTTCATACGCTATTACCACCTGCTTTTATTGACCACTGCACTAAAACAGAATCATTTAAGTACTTTTGTCACTAAATGCAATGAAAACTTTGATTTGTATCTTAGTTACATTTTTGGAACTCTTCAGTTTCATATTACCATTTAGTGTCCCTTTGCCTTTTGCCTGGCATACCTTTCCTCTTATCACTTTATCTACTCTACTGAAGTATCTTTTGTTGAACTGAGGATAAGTAGTTCCTACTTATATAGACACGGTTGAGGAATAAATGAGATAATTAGGTAAAATCCTCAGTACACTCACTTGACATATAATTGGTGTTACAAGGGGGCTCAGGTTAACCTTGTTATCGATAAAGAATGTTGTATGTCAATTATATCTCAATAAAATAGAAATAAATAAATAAATAAACAAATAAATAAATAAAGTTGTTGATGTTGATGCTATCTCCCTAAAGTTATAATGAACTGAAATTTAACAATCACCCAAATGTGTAACTCTAATACCAGGAGTGAATATTTTCTTGCATCATGCATTTATTCTTGCACTCAAGACACCTATTACCATTGATTATGTCTGAGTTTACAATTCAGAATTGTAACAACTAAAGGTGTTAGAGAAATAATAAAAAGTCAAAACTCTTTTTTTGTCTTGTACTCTCTCTTTCCCTCTCCAGTGGTTATAGTGGTATGATATATACCTGATGTATGTATGTGTGCACTGGGGTGAGGGGAAAGAAAAAGAAAACCTTCTTTTGGTTGGAACTACTACAATCAAAAGGTTTGGAGAGAAAAATGGCTCTTTATGTTATTATGTAGCCCAGAGTCTTTTAAAGTGGGAGAACAGATATGTGAAAAGTGCATTTCTGGGGCACTTGCTTGCCCTCTTCCCAGGGACTTTAAGCAAGCTGGTTTATGGATTTAATGTGGGTAGGAAATCAGCAGGAAGTCTAATTCCTGGTCTGATCACAACTAGCACAATGCAATTCGTAAGATGTTATTTTGAATACTAATGTCCTACATCTAAATTATACCTGTATGTATTACTTTGCCTTTCTGTAATTAGAGCAAGGTCATTTTGGAAAATCACCAGCAAGTCTATGCAATTACCTAAGAGCTATATTATTTTTTCCATTCGTGTTAAATTTCTTCTCTGATGTAATTTAAGTCTCTTCTGCGCTTAGAAGGTTTCTTCAGTTTGCGCCTGAATTGACCTTCTCTGAACCAAATATCAGATCAACTTCAAAGCAAGTTGAACTGGTGACACAATTATTA
This sequence comes from Ursus maritimus, assembly GCF_017311325.1. Classification (NCBI taxonomy): domain Eukaryota; kingdom Metazoa; phylum Chordata; class Mammalia; order Carnivora; family Ursidae; genus Ursus; species Ursus maritimus. Next base: position 45,035,577 of record NW_024423343.1, read on the forward strand.
TGTCACAGCATTGAGTATTGGAATTGAAACAGGATGCAATGCAGTTGGCTGTCAGTAGTTTAACTGTGTGTGGAGTCTAAAGTGAGGTGAACTGCCTATGCAGCTTAAACCTTTCTCACTAGAGATAAGGGGCTATTTATCATAACTACATCAACTAACAAGAAATAGACAATATCATAGAAATCATAATGATCAATTTTTAATTTCACAGCTTTTAATTATTTGGAGTCACTAACATTGAGTGAGAAGAAAACATACGCTCCTTTTATTAGGGTCGTTCAATCACAAGTGACACTAGGACTAAGTTAAAAGAATGAGTCACCTGTACCGCAAAAGAACCAATTTCCATTTGCTAACGTGTTGTCAGGAAAGTCCACCGGGCAGCCTGAGTGCTGTCATACTTAGAGCCAGCTGTCAGGCTAAATTAGCAGAACCATTTTTCTCTTCTTGTATGAACTGTTTATAGCTCACCAAGAAGGACAGCATTTAGATGAATTGTGTTTTAATGGGAAGAGGAAAGGTTGTGGAGCCAGCAATTTTGAATGTGTAGGACTTTTCTTTCCCCCTTTTAAAACTAAAACATAAAAATGACATGTATTATAAAAGAATATATGTATCATAATAAAAATAGCACATTATAAGAATAATAGATACATAAACACACATACGCATATACACATACACACACATTCCTTTTTTCCTGTCATTCTCAGGTTGACCCAAAACTCTTCCTAGAAATAACCAATGCGATCAGCTTATGGATTGCATTCCTGTCATAATTTTTTTGGTCATTCTTTCATTTTAACATCTCTACAGCCCTTCATTCTATTAAGACTATATAGTAATTTACTTAACCAGCCCCTTAGTGTAATTGAAGTTGTTTCTAGTTTCCCACCATCACCCCAATAGCCCCCCTAAAATGCCACAAAGAACAGACTGATATAAAAGTAAGTACCAGTTTGAATGTCAGTTTTGTCATTCCCTAGATATATGACTTTGGGTGAGTCATTTAGTCTTTTGACACCTCCGTTTTCTTGCTTGCATACATGGGGAACACCCTGCCAATCACTGTGCTGAGAACCAAATGTGATGACGCACACGCAACACCTCAGCTTGACACCAGTGTGAACACTGCTGTGGACAAATGCCCACGTGCAACCCAAACCTCCAGTCCTGTATTTGTATTTTTGACTTTCTAAAAATGATGAAAACACACATTTTATTGAGAACAAAAGGTAATACAATAGCAGAGATTTTAGAGGAGAATTAGGAACACAAATTGTAACGTGAGCGCATCATTTTTTGACCAGTCATTTTGCAAATGGACTTCTCCATCTTAGTGTAAACATACCTGAGCTAGGAGTGGTGGATGGCTAATACTTAGGTGTTTCTGACAGAATATTCCAGTTATACTAAGGTCCTTTCAAAATGTATGAAGAGACAAGTTTAAAGGAAAAAGGACAAAACCAATTTCCATAATTAAGCTCAATGGTAGGACAAAGCAGAAAAATACACTCTGCATAGTGTCAGCTCTCAGCTGACATAGATGGGAGACACCTCAGAGAAGATGCATATGTAATCATCAGAATAATATATTTAAAGCTTATTTCACTCATTTTGAAAATAGAGATACTTTTGTAATTGGACCTGTTATATATATTACATATAAATCTTATTTTAATATATATATAATTCTTATTTTATATGGAATAATGGTAAATAAATGAAATGCTTGAGATCTTTTTAGACTCGGGGTAATATATTCATATTGAACAATATTATGGTTATAGATGTGAGTAATTCAAATATCTTTTCAAAGATAATTTCTTTTTTCTCTAGAATAGTTACAGAATTTACTCAGTTAAAGAATCATGGTGGTAAATAAAAATATTTTTATGTCTGAGTAGGTTAATCTGAATGCAGTTACTACTAAATGATAAGAGTCCTTAAAATATACATTTTAGGGACATTACATGTTTTAATTAAATCTTAGGAATGAGGCTTTGCTCGAAATCTTGAGGTAAAAATATTATTTGCATAGAGGTCAATGATTGTTACGCAGACGTTATCCTTTCTTTTGGTACAATAATCACCATACCTTTTTAAGAAGAAACTGGAGTCCAATTGCAAGAAGTTAAAATGATTTCCATCCTTTCCTAGAGGAAAAAAGAATGGGCTGCAAGTGTGTTTACCATCCCACTACGTGGTGGCACTTATTTTGCCCACCTCTCTGATGCATGTAGCATTTTTGCTTCTGTTTCTCTTCTGCTGAGTACTTTTGCCCCTCTTCCTTGGGATCTCACTCAGACACCTGCACTTCCTATCATATCATTTTCCCAAGAGGTTTTCTGTCTCTTCTCCTCCCAGGGAGGACAGCCTTTCATGATTACGACCATGAAGCAGTTTGAACGCGTGTGCATGTTTGAGGCAGAAACATGAGAGGAAAAAAATAGGAACATCCTTAGAAAAGGCTTCCCACTTATTTTTCAGAAGTTCAAACACATCTCTTGGTATCTCTCTCTCTCTCTCTCTAAGATTTTATTTATTTATTCAAGAGAGAGAGAGCACAAGCCAGGGAAGCAGCAGAGGGAGAGGGAGAAGCAGACTCTTTGCTGAGCAGGAAGCCCGATGGGGGGGCTCGATTCCAGGACCCTGGGACCATGACCTGAGCTGAAGGCAGACACTTAACCAAATGAGCCACCCAGGCATCCCATCTCTTGATATCTCTTATGAAGCTTAGATTTCCTTAGTATTTTATGTAAGATAATAATTTATCACACAAACTTGGACACTTGCAGAGTAAAAAGAGGTACTAACCACAAAGAACACTGGGGAAATAGGCATAATCCAGGACTGTCTAAAGCAAACTAGGACATACGTTCACCCTAATTTTTATTTAAATTCAATTAGCCAACATACAGTACATCATTAGTTTCAGATGTAGAGTTCAATAATTCATCAGTTGCGTATAAGACCCAGTGTTCATCGTATCATGTGTTCACCCTAATATTAATTTTACGTTTGCTTTTAAAAATTATTAATTTAAATATGTAAAGGAATACCTTCAGACTCAAAGGGACTATTGCAATTAATGGTAAAATAATTTTGTGGTAACACCAGTTTGCCTTACTAGAAAATAAATCATCAGTTATTCAATTTCTTACAAAAGAGAGCAATACATCTCACTATTAACATTAATAATGCAAAAAGCATCTGAATAAATTTAATGCCTTAGGGAAATAGTAAATAATGTTGGAGCACTGAGAAATACAAGAAATGTATTCCTTGATTTTGATTTAAGTATAATTAAGCTAAACGTAATTTTCTATGGATCATTATTTTAAAGTCAAAATCTGTGGAGATACTATAGTAATTTTTGTTAGTTCTTGCAATTATTTTATAAATTCCATGTTTTGACATGTTACCACATTTTACTTAATGTATTCATATTGAGACCAAAATATTCTACTCGACTAAGGGAAAAATAGAAAAATGTTTAATAATACATACAGTGCAAACACTGTATTTGTACTTGAAATATAGTAAAATATGATTACTAAATTTTAAAATTAATCTTCAAAATTAGGTGCATTTTATGATTGCCAACTTAGTCTGTTTTTGTTGATCGATTTTCCAAATTTTTCTTTTCTTTAAAATTTTGTTTTTAAATGTTTAATGATTAGTCCAATCATTTTGTGACTCAACAATGCATATGTAAAAGTAATTTGTGTTGATTTTTGAGAACTTCATTGCCATGACTGGGTCTCTCTAGAATCCTACCTGCTCGCAGGGTGATGGCACCAGCAGACCATGCACACAGTCTTAGAACTAACCCTAACTTTCCGTATCTCTCACCCAAGACCCTTCTGGTCATTTATTCACCTGTAATTTTATATTATTATATATATTATATTATATATTATATTATATTATATTATATTATATTATATTATATTATATTATATTATATTAATATTATACCCATGGTGCTCTGTATTCTCAGCCTCTTAACTCTAAAATCACTACCAAATTCTTTTCTTAATACTCTCTAAAACCACTGTTCAATGATCCGCAAATTCCTCTATATTTTCAACTTGCACCTATTTCATCTCTCACTTTCCATGTAACTCAGGATCTGGAAATGTGGTTAAGGTGGTTGAAATCATCTAGCTCCTCACAATTCTTTCTAGACTGCTCTTCCTCCTATTTTTGAAGAAAAAGCCCTTCCTCTTTCAGGCCAAGATCATCCTCATTACTGTCCCCATTTCTCATTACTAAAGTCTACAGACCTCTCAATTAAGTCTGGTGTTTGCATAATAGTGTCATATTTTGGATGAAAAATCTACGTTCCCAAAGCCTAATGAAGTACTTTTTATGTACGTAGGGGCTATGTGCTGACATGATTTTGTGAAGTGTTTGTTCATATCATTTACCCATTTTTAGTGGAGTGTTTAACTTTTTATCATTGATTGTGGGTGTTCTTGGTGTCTCAAGATTACCAGTTTTTTTCTTAAATATATGCATTACATGTATCCTCTTTCATCTATGGTTTGTCTATTCATTTTCTTAATGATGTCTTTTGAGGAGATTATTCTAATCTTGGTAAAGTCTAATGCATTTTTTTCCTTTATGGTTATTACTTTCTGGGATCCAAATTGTGAAAATAATCTATTATGTTTTCTCCTAACAGCTTTATATTTTAAATAGTGATATACATTTCCTAATTTACTTTTTGTGTATTTTGTAAGATGTGGGTCAAGATTCATTTTTTTTTCTATGTGGATGTCTACCATAATTAGTTGACTAGAATTTCATTTTTCCATTGAAACATTTTGGCACTTTGTTGACAATCAAATAACCACATGGTCCTATTTCTGGTTTCCTGTTCAGTCTCATTTATCTATCTTTTGGTCATTATACCATACCACATTGTTTTGATTACTGTAGTTTTGTATTAAGTCTCAGATGATCTTGGGTCAGGAAATCATTTATCAACTGGCTTCTATTACTCCCACTCAAACAGCATTCTAAGGTAACATTCTGGATTCCCTGTTACTAGTGTCATCTTGGATTCTATATCCAATAAGCCATCAAAGTTTCTTTCATTCCATCTGGGATACAGTATTGTTTCATTTTAATGATATTGGTCTCCAGGGGAGGTGGAGCAGTTCTAAGTACTTTTGCTTAGCCTTTACTACCTTAATAGCTTTTCTTCCTTAAGTCAGAGAATGTGGCAATGTGAAGAAAGCTCTTGTGCCAGCTGCTGTGTTGTATGAATTCAGAGACCAGGGAAATGATAACTGGGGAAATCTGAAGACTTCGTGCATTTTAGTGTGAGATGATCCTGGGTCAGGAAATCATTTATCAACTGGCTTCTATTACTCCCACTCAAACAGTGTTCTAAGGTAACATTCTGGATTCCCTGTTACTAGTGTCATCTTGGATTCTATATCCAATAAGCCATCAAAAAGTATGGATAATCTCCCTTCTTCAGTAGACGGGAAATGGTCATGGATCTCTTTGGGTAAAGACAACGGGGATGCTTATTTTATATTCTAATAGAGATATTACTGTGTCCTTCCTCAAGGGGACCCACCATTCTCTTCAATCAATGGATATTGGATCTAGGCAGTGACTAATATCTGGATCCAAAAAAACCTGTAACTTTCCATTTTGGTGGGTGACATCAGCCTTCTGCTTGCCAACACTTTTTTTTCTTGTTATGCAAGTTACATAACACCCTATCAGCTGTGCTTGGAACAGCATGATCTCTCAATCATCCCACAGATCCCTGAGGGTCAAGGCACCCCCAGTGCTACTCTGACCTTGCTGCCCATTATAGTAATTACATCTAACTTGCCTTTGGTGGTTAAGTACTGCCACCTGGCCTCTGACATTCCAAACTTCTGTGAAAGGGATGCCGAGTTCTATCTGCTCATACCACCGCACAGAAATCCACTACTGAGCTTCATAAAGATGCCTGTGCATCTCTTCTACCCTACCCCCAACACCTTCAAAGCATTCTGTACTGACTTAAAGGGGAACATTTTGTCATGCTCCTGAAGAAAAGAAGTAGATAGTTAGGTGATGGGTTTTCTGATTTTCCATAATAAATCCATCTTAACTTTTTCACCTCTCTGGGCCTTCTGACTTCTTCCTCAATATTCTAGCAAGGCAGCTCTTGAATAGTCACCTTATTTACTCTAGGCTATCATTGTGTACAGACTTTAAGAGGATTAACCCAGCACAGTATTATAATTGGTTCTAGGTGTCCCTTTACTGAATATTGAATCAAGAATGAATATTCCCAAGTTATTGAATAATACCCTTTCCAGTCTTACTCTTCATCTTCTAGTCAAATGTATTTGTTCTAGCTCTTGCCTGTACACGTTAGCTAGATTCTACAGTTCCTTTGGAGAGTTTGCTATTTACTTCTGGACTTGGACACACATCTTTCTGTTCAGATTGTTTAATGATGTACAAACAATCTATGATGTGGAGAGACAAAAATTGGGGAGGATAGGCAACAATTTGTGAGAAATCTGCTTAAGGTGGGGTATCCACAGTGCTTCCAAACAAGGAAGACTGTTCTCTGCTTGTAGAGGAAGAAGCTGCTTCTGACAGCCCATCAAGTTTGGGGTTCCATGAAATACACAGTTTTGAGTTTCTCAGAATTATCCACCTGAAGTTTCCACCCCAGATTTCAAGGTCTTACTCTTTTCCTAAGAAGACATTGACTTGGAAATTGGAAACCTACTGAAAAAATAAATGCCATATCCTTTGTAGCACCTCCTCCCCTCAAGTTAGATCTAGGCCTGATTTTCAGCATAGTCTGACCTATGACATAAGAGTCTCTCCATATATCCCACTATCACTATAGAAACTTTGTCCTTCACAATGCTTCTTGCATTGATAGTTACTGATCTGCACCTGCCTTTTCTTTTTTTTCAAAATTGTAAAGCAATTAAAAAGTTTGAATTACCATTGTCTCCATCCTGTTTATATTTCAAAGATAGTGTATATTCTACCACTTTATATTGCATAGGCACTTTATCACACCTTCAGGGAGAAGCTTAGCAATTGTCATGCTAGTGCTCATCAGGGGTTAAAATCATGGGTCTACACCAGAAATGGGATCCTTATCACCTAATGACCTATCAGTGATCTAGCTCCAAAATTCCATCCTAGGGTTTCAGTTTTTAACCCATTACATCTAACTAGTTTAACCAAAATCTCTCTGAAGGGAAATCTTGAGACAAAAAAAAAAAAAAAAAAAAAAAAGACTGGAGATACAGGGAGTGGAGCAAGTGGAAAAAGAAAATAAATGCAAAGGTATCAAGGAGACTAGTGCTCGGTCACAACAGGACATTCTGAGGAGCCTTATAAATTGTATCTATTTTCCTGGTGGGGATGGGGGGCTCCCATTTGCCATTGTCCAGTGATGGCTCTGTGGACATTAACTCCTCTATACTTATGGCATTGGTGAAGTCTTATGTAGGGAAGTGAGCAGTCCACTATATGGGGTCAGGTCAAAGTACTATTTAAGTACAGCTAAATAAAGCTGGATGAAGTCTGTTCATAGGTAGTCATGGCAGTAAAGACTGGGATAATAAGTGGAACTAAGAGAACGTGCAGCAGTGCCTGAGACTTTTCTGAAAAGGAAGCATATATTTTCACATATTTTTTAACTTCCTATAAAATCAATGTTCTTCACTCACGCTTAATAAATGCTATTAGAAAATACTACATATGGAAATGTCTGTATTTTATTATGTTAAGCTGAGCTAATTCAGATACATGATGTTTGACTTGCCCAGAAACACAAACGATTTTTGTGAAGAAATTAGTGTAACTTTAAAGTTTTAAAAAAATCCACACATTCTTTGTTGCTCTTCCCAGGTTTTAACCACGGATATAAGTTCTTTCTTGGGCAAATTTGAGACGTTGTTGGTTTGTTCATTTTTCTTTCCTTTCCTTTTTTTTTCTGTTTTCATTTGCATTTGAGTTAACAATTTTCTCATTCAGAGTAACTGGAATTTTCATATAAAACTCACAATCAGGTAGAGCATTCAGAGATTCAACCCTAGTACTTCACCAAGTAATTGTCTGAAGGAATAGGGTTCTGTGCTTCCGTTTCACCCCCTTCTTTTCAGGACAGACACTGCTAATAAAATCAGTGTTTTCTTTTCCATTGACTCCAGTTATGGCCTTAGATCCTTTCTCAACATAATGCTTTGGGAAGTCCTAGTTGGAACGTAGAACGAAATATAATTGCTATTTTGGGAATCATTTTTAGTAGAAAATTCTTACCTTCCTTTTTCTTCCTTTACTTCTCCATGATTTCTAAGGATGGATAAGAAAAAAACTCTTATCTTCCTTTTTCTTCCTTCTCCTTCTCTATGATTTCTACGGATGGAAAATATTCTAATATGTAAGAGTTATAGCTTTTAATTAAATAAAATATGTTCTACCTTTTATTAGCCATAATAAATATATTTTGTAATGTATTCTATACTTCCCCTGTTAATTGAGCCATTCTTAAATTAAGCAACAATAACTCAGAAAACATTTTGTTTAATTGTTTGGGAAATAATGTAAAAGTGTGGACTAAATATTAAATAAAGTGAGTTATTGGTTTCAATTAAAATTTCTGAAATATAGCAGTGCCTTTGACAAATCTTGCTGAAATGCTAAATGGCAGTTCCCGTTATCTTTCATAAGGAAATACATTGTTTTAGAAATGGAGATTTGCCTTCAAGTTGGAATTAATTTTGATATGAGCCCTTGTTTAGTTTTACTATAGATGTCATGAGAAATTTTTGAAGCTTGTAATACACTCAGTAACGTTTTTAATGTGGATAGCCATACAAACTTGAAGTAGGAGTTTGTTTTTGAAGAAATAATAGAACTCTGTGGGATTCAGGCCAGTAGACTCATGGGGCCATACAATCCCAAGTCAGGAATTTAGGAATCACTGTATTATGCACCCTTTTCTGAACTTTGGCACAGTTTCTTGAAACATAAACTTGGAAGATATTTGGAAGGCTTTTTAAACTGCTCTCAATTACATAAGTACAAGATGGATAAGAGGCTTGTCATGATTAATACTCTTTTCCTACAGTAATGTGATTGATTTCTCCTCCTTTTTTCCCAAACAAAATTATCAAGAAAAATAGCATACCAATGTGGAAGAGTATTACTCTGGAAAACTTTCTTGTATATATCATAAATTTATTTCATATCCATTGCCTGCCCACAGTATTTAAGGTACTATTTCTAAGGTCGTTCGGGAAGAACAGAAATCCACAATTTTATCTTTAATGATCAGTTCAACATAAAGCATTACATTTCATAAAACCCCAACAGGCACCAGTTTGGCTCTTAAAAATGAGTGAAGCAACCAACCAATCTGTGTTTTAAAACAAAACTGCCGGGGCGCCTGGGTGGCATAGCGGTTAAGCGTCTGCCTTTGGCTCAGGGCGTGATCCCGGCGTTATGGGATCGAGCCCCACATCAGCTTCTGCTATGAGCCTGCTTCTTCCTCTCCCACTCCCCCTGCTTGTGTTCCCTCTCTCGCTGGCTGTCTCTATCTCTGTCAAATAAATAAATAAAATCTTAAAAAAATAATAAAATAAAACAAAACTGCCATACCAATCATTCAGCTTTAGAAATAATCTTCAAATCTAAATGTGTTAAATTTGTTTCCATTCATTTCTGGGGAACATGTTATCCTTATATAATTCTAATGCTTTTTATCTCTTAAAACAGTGGCAATATGTAAAAAAGCATCTGCTGGTATAAATACTTTGATACACATTTCCTAAAAGTCTTGCTTTTTAGTAAAAAGTAGTTAATAAGATACAATCAAGACAGAATAATAAATATGATGAATTAAATTACATTTAAACTTCACAGATAATGTTTTGGTTAAGATACATAGTATCATAACTTGTTAAGGATAATTTCTGTAATTTAAATATTCTTCCAAGTTAACACAATGGCTGGGTTTTGATATTTCTTAATTGATTTCTTTTCCTTTTAATCAGAAAGAATAAATTTTTTACCTGTTCACAAAACCCTTAAAGCTGATTTTTAAAACTTTATCATTGGACCACTGGATTAGTTCAGAGAACACATCTTAAGTGTCAACCCCTGGAATTCCTTAGATCAGTAATTTTCAGGGATTATTTTACTTAGACTGACCTTGGTCCATACCCCCATGTAATCAGGATGAGTGTGGTGACCCTTTTTTGTGTCATTGCTATGAAATCTAATTGTTTTATGTGCTCCCATCTCCTAAGGAGAATTCAGGAAAAACTGGGGTAAGAATAACTCTTGAACTATCTGGGTAGGGCATTGACTTTCCCTGCTGCCTGAGATAATGAAAGGGTACTAAATCTACCGAAATAATAACCGTTCTCCTTATGAAGTCAAGGAGTCTTTCCAAGCACTGCTTCTTTAGATGCAAGAAAAAGTGAACAAAACCCTCAAAGACAAAGAGGCATACTTGAGGTACACAAATTCTTTGAGATTATTTGAACTGTAGATATATGGGCTAGAGAACAGAGGAGCTCTCTGGTCTAGTGCCTTACTACCAGAGTGGATATGGAGGGGAGTTTCCATACCTTACTGTAAATCCCTAGAGGTGTTTTTAAAGTGCTAAAAGACATTAAAAGTGCCATGAAAAAGCTATTTACTAAGATGGTCAATAAGATTCCAAGTGATCTGGAAAGTACAAACTTAGAATGTTCCCCAGAAATCCATTTGAACTTCAAAACCTACAGTAAATATCTTAGTAGAGAGCAGTACAAATAACATGGTAGGAGCAAAATTTTCAAATTAGGGAAAATATATGCCCTTTTGGCTAGTGTTCATAAAAGTATTAGGGAAAGGTCAAAACAAATAGCTTAAATTTTTGAATGGAATTTGATTCTCACTCTAAAATGTTAGCTAAACCTTCTTGCTATCAGTATGTTAGGGAAATGTTATATTGACAGAGAAGTTTATGATTTGGACTAAGAACATGAAAATAGTCTGTATCAATTTTAGATTAAAGTATAAATTTATCATATAATTGCTATCGATGTTACCCAACAAGTAGAAAAAGGACTAATCTTTTTCTCTTTCTTTTCTATTTTCTTCTACTTTAATTTTTGAAAAAACATAAAAGGTAGAGCCAAAAATACAGAAGTCATTAAGTAATACAGCTCCTCACTTTACTGGTGAGAAAACTGGGCGCACTCACTGCCTTGTACTATATTGTATAGTCTAAAGATCATGAATTTCTATGTTATTGCCTAAATTGTGTCCATAAGAGGATTGCTCTTTTTCTTTTCTTTCTTTTTTTTTTTTTTTCTTTTTTTGGCTGTTTTGTTGCTACTGTTATTGTTTAGACTCATTTTTAAGTCTTAAAAGTATTAAGAATTTTATTTATAAAATAATTTTTGTATAATATTCTGAAGAGTTTTTATATTTAGGTCCTTGAGTTTAGTCCACTTCTCATTAATATCTATAATTAATTAACTAATAAACTTTTAGCTTCTCTTTAAAAATTTTAAGAAATTCCAGGATTGTTATCTCAACTATGACAATTTACACATGGTAAGTTAAATGACACTATAAAGACAAATCCATTTTAAGATAATATGAATGGGAAGTAACAATAGTTTTGATCAAAATATTGCCCTGGTGTAAGAGCTACTGCTTTTAACTTTCTTATTTATTTTTTAGAAAAAATCAATTTAATTGTCATAATGACCTCAAAGAAATAGTATGACTTAAACATGTGTCACAGATTTCCCTCAAAATATAAAACAATAAAGCATGTACTCTTCTCACTGATCAAATCAGGCTCAGCTATTGTTCCTCACTGATTAAGAGTTCATATAATTTATTTTAAAGAAGAGGCATTTTAAAGTGTGCCAAAGTGTTAATTATTTCTGATATAAATTCAATTACCTAAGTAACTAAGAACATTATAAAAATCATCTTGCCTATTTTGATCTATGGAAATCACATTTGTATAAAAAAGAATCTGATTATAATTAATTATAATTGATTTGGAAAGACTAAGTATTCCATTCCAATCTTTTTTTTTTTAAAGATTTTATTTATTTTTTTGACAGAGATAGAGACAGCCAGCGAGAGAGGGAACACAAGCAGGGGGAGTGGGAGAGGAAGAAGCAGGCTCATAGCGGAGTGATGTGGGGCTCGATCCCATAATGCCGGGATCACGCCCTGAGCCGAAGGCAGATGCCTAACCGCTGTGCCACCCAGGCGCCCCTCCATTCTAATCTTATCCTAGATAGAAGTGGAGGCCCAGTATCCTAGTTACTTCATGACAGGGCTGGTGCCACAGGATGGACAGGCTCACTACTCTTTCCATTACATATCACTGTGTTGTATTTCACAACTGGAGGCCTCTGTCGAAGGCAGGTTGCCTGGAAAAATATTATGAGAACATTTTATGACACAGTTGAAATTCACTAAATGTCTCTCTGCCACTCATAAAGAAGTTGCTAATGTGACAAAGATTACTATTTTTGTGAACTTTTGCCAGGCTAGTGGTTTGAATTATTTTTTCTTTAATTTTAATAATTTTTTTATTTAATTTTTTAAATGTAGAATTTACAAAAGATTTAATTACATCACTTAGTTGAACTGTTTCAAGATTATTCCACTATAAAATATTCTAAGATTTGATTCCTAAAGGTTTAAATTACCATTTGAGTTTTAAATTATACTATGAGAATATTCCCAGAGTATCCTGTTACTAATAGTTTACTACTAGTAATAGAATGTTTTTGGAATGAGTGCATTTAAGTCAAAATAAAAGAGGTTGAAATTAGTATATGGGTCTTTCCTTTTTTGCTTTATTCCTGTTTGTCTGAAACTTGGAGCAAAGTCAAATAAAACTTTCTACATGAAAGAAAATCAACTTGACAAGAATACTGATGTTCAGACAGTTTGCCAGTTTTTCAAATATATGGTGAGAATGTATAACTCAAAGGTGTCCATAGGTAACATTAGGGGTACAAAAGTGAACAGAATATGATCACTAGAATCATAATATTAAAAGTCAAATAGGGAAATAGATATATGAACAGAGATGTATAATAAAAGATAATTTGTTAGAAGTATTAGGTAATAGGTATAAAATAGAAACAATAAATGTTAAGAAGAGGAAGGCAGGTGCAGAAAAAATGTACAAAAGGTGACTACAATTTGATGGAGATGAAAGATACTATCAGAAACAAACACAGTATCTGGATCTTAGAGTTTATGTTTTCTTTTTTTTTTTTTTTTAATTTCTTGGGGGGAATCTTAGAGTTTAAAGAGATCTTTATTTGTCTAAGCCATACTACTACTCAACACCATGATCCTATCCACCATAGTTCTTAAGAATCTTCTAAGAAGGGGCTCCTGGGTGGCACAGCGGTTAAGCGTCTGCCTTCGGCTCAGGGCGTGATCCCGGCGTTATGGGATCGAGCCCCACATCAGGCTCCTCCGCTATGAGCCTGCTTCTTCCTCTCCCACTCCCCCTGCTTGTGTTCCCTCTCTCGCTGGCTGTCTCTATCTCTGTCGAATAAATAAATAAAATCTTTAAAAAAAAAAAAAAGAATCTTCTAAGAAAAGTTTGTAAAAACTACTATGGGCAGTATAGTTATCTCAGGTCATTGTCTCAAAATCTTGATTTCTACCTTAAGCTCTCTACCACCACTTCCAATATACAGCCAATCTTATTTATATTTTATACCCATTTCTTTCAGTAAGTATTTGAGAAGAACTATTGTTGTTCAATTGTCAGTTTCAATAATTCTCCTTCTAATCCATCCTATGCACTGTTGCTAGTTTAATTATTTGACATGGGGACGGGGTGCCTGCGTGGCTCAGTCAGTTAAGCGTCTGCCTTTGGTTCAGGTCTTGATCCCAGGGTCCTGGGATGGAGCCCGGCATCAGGCTCCCTGATTCTTTCCTCCCAGGAAGCCTGCTTCTTCCTTTCCCTCTGCCACTTCCCCTGCTTGTGTTCTCTTTCTCTGTGACAAATAAATAAAATCTTTAAAAAAACAAATGAAGTAGGGAGTCCAGCTTAAGTTTAAACTTTGTTCACCAGTAAAGTTTAGATATATACAGTTTTATCTGGACAAATGCAGTGATAATCATACAGGTAAGGAGTCTTGGCACAACATGCTGTTCCTTACTTGAATTAGTTACTTTGACAGCCTTATTCTTTTCAAGACTTCTTAAGATCTTGAAAAGGTTAATGATTCATGTAAAGTGTGAAAATATTTGCACTAAAATTTGTGTCAGATACTTGGTGCATAACACTCACTGATACTTGTACTTCGTTTCATATCTAACTTACTAAATTTACACAACTAGTAAGCAAGACTAAGAAATCTGATTCTTATTAAAAGATTAAACATTGGCTATAAACCTAATTAAATGCATCTTAATAATTCAAATAAAAAATATATATTTATATGACTCATTTAACACATAAAAAATAAAACATAGAGTAAATATATATTAAGAAACTTACACTTGAAATTGAATTTAAATAAAAAAAAGAAACATTCGAATTTGTTTCAAATTTTTACTTAAATTCTAGTTAGTTAACATATAGTGTAATACTGGTTTTTCAGGAGTTGAATTTAGTGGTTCATCACTTAATATAACACCCAGTGCTCATCATAACAAGTGCCCTCCTTAATACCCATCAACCCTGTTTATTCACTGTAGTTATACTAGAATTTTCAATACTATCATTACAATTGGCCTACTTCATTTATTTACTGAAGACTTGTTTTACACAATAGCTACAGTAATTCTTATTTTGGCCAACCAGTACTCTTATCAAACTGAAAGTAAAACAGAATATTATCACTGCATAAGCTTAAAATTTTGGATTTTTGACCAATCACTTTTTGGCGAAGGCATTTTAATTGCATTTTATGAAATGTATCAAACTTGATCTGCTGATCATCAGGCTAATCTCATTTTTATTGTTATGTCTATGGATTTTTCAGTTCACACCTTTTATGTAGTAACTGAGTGAGTAAAGAGAAGAATTTCAGAAGTCAGGGAGCCAAAACTACAAAGTGGGTTTCTGAGAAAGGAGTGGTATTGATCTGTCTTCTGGTTTTATGCATTCATCCTAGCTGTTGGGTACAAAAGCAAAACAAATGAGAATTACTTCACTTAGGAAAAAGAGTAGCATTGAAATGAAAGTAATTGTAGGCTGAAACCACAGAAGCCCCACACAGACTGGACTGGAGGAAGATTTTCAAGTTTTTAGAAAAAAAGAGAAAGATGATAAGAAAAATTAAGAATAACTTTCAAGAAAAAGATAGTTACAACAAAAGTTTACTGTAATTATGACTATTCATATCCCCTTTATGCATTCTTTGAGAATTCTCTATAAAAATTTAACTTGCTTTTCAAATATGTTTGCTTTCTGACTGGTATTCCTTAATGTGACTTCAGGTTGAGTCAAACTACAGGGAACTTTCAAACATTTGGTACTTGTAGGTAATTGGCATGAGACCAAAATATTTCATTCCTAAATAAATATTTTGTAAGATAGTTTTAAATCAGTACAAATAAGTTCTCTTTTTTCACTCTCATGCTACAAATAAATTTCTTAACATTTAACTACCATGTCATTTTCTATGGATCCACTGTTTGTAATAAGACTAGATAGTGAATATTTAGAAATTTACACTAATGAAGTAAACAGACTATAATAAATATTTCAATAATAAATTTATTTCAAGTTTCACTACAGATTTTACTGTGACAATGTCAACTACCAATAAAAAAGCATAAGATTAAGTCAGCATTAAGTCAGCAGGCCAAACAATGTTTCCAAAAGAAATATGTCAGTTATAAGAGCTGGGAAAGTAGAAAGTCAGAATTATAACTTCAAGTTTATAGCTTGCATACTACCAAATTATTTTGTGAATATGTTAATATTGTTTAAAAAGAAACTTCACAGAGATGAAAGAATGAGAAGACCTTTCTAATTTCTATTGCTCCCTTTTTACATCTCCTTCGTTCACATACTATTCACCAGTGGTAACCTCTGTTAACAATTTACTATGACTTCTTTGTTCCCTCTTTTCATATTTGCATAGACATGTATGCTCATATATCTATATTTTATATAAATTATACCACACTATGGTGTGGTCTGTGACAAGCCCTTTTATATTAATAGATCTTTCAGGGGTTCTGTATCAGCTAGACAAAACAGACATGGCCACACAGGGGTGGTATCCATGTTCATTAATTGCTGCCCACCAGATAGCCTGCAAAGGGTCTGCAAAGACCCTATTTCCAAAGAAGGTCACATCTGTAGGTACTAAGTATTAGGAGTTTAACTTTTTTTTTTTTTTTTCCAGGTAGGCTCCACGCCCAGCATGGAGCCCAACACAGGGCTTGAATTAATGACCCTGAGATCAAGACCAAGAGTTGATGCCTAACCAACTGAGCCATGCAGTTGCTCCAGGAATTTAACATATTTTAAGGAGACACAATTAAATCCACAACACCTGTTATTTTTTTTTTTATTTTTCATTGAAGTATATTTGACATACAATAATATATCAGTTTCAGGTATATGACATAGTGACTTGACATTTATATAAATACATTATGAAATGATCACCATGGTTAGTTACCACTTGTCACCATATATAATTATTACAGCAGTATTGACTATATTCCCTATGCTGTCCTTCAGATCCTCGTGATTTATTTATTTTATAACTGGAAGTTTGCGTACCTCTTTATCCCCCTTACTTATTTTACCCCTTCCCCCACTCTCTTCACCTCTGGCAATTTTCTTATTTTTTACATAATTTTTTAAGTTTTTCATTTAATGTACATATGATTTTGTAGTAAAACAACCACATTCTGAAAAAATATGTTTTAACTCCATCTTGTATTTTCTCTTCTTAACTCATTAAATTGCTTAGCTCTGTAAAAAACTTTATTTTAATGGTGATATCCACTGCTTCTATTTTTAACCTAACTTTTTAATAATCCTTCTTAATGTCACGGCACCTGGGTGGCTCAGTCAGTTAAGCTTTGACTCTTGGTTTCTGCTCAGGCTATGATCTCCTGGGTCCTGCTCTGTGCTCAGTGGGGTGTCTGCCTGAAGATTCTCTCCCTCTGCCCCTCCCCCCTTTCATGCATGCAGGAGCTCTCTCTCCCTAAAATCAATAAATCTTTAAAGAAAATAATCTTTCTTAATGTTAAAATACCATAAAATTAGAGACACATTTGCAAAACAGAAGAAAAAAGTAGAAGTTTGTTAAATGCATACACATACTTATTTCCATGTAGGCTCACAATTGGATAGAATGAGTTTAGGAAAAAGTAAAGATAGTCAATAGCTCTATTTATTCAAGACATTATAGCTAATTTTCATTTCTTTTATTTTCAAAATTAATGTTTCTGAAAGGAAACAGGAAGTAAAAGTAGTAATACTGTTACCAAAGTTAACATTATTTACTCTCTCTTCTATGGTAAAATACAAATATGAAATACCCAGCCCACTGCCTTACCAGGGTGTTCAACATTTAGATTCCATTCGTTTTCCAAGTACTACCTTACTTCCTATTTAATCTAAGCAGATATTCTCCTTTCACGACTGTGGTTTGTCTTGCATTTGAGTAGCTGAAGATTTTTTAAAGGGCTTTAAAAATGAAGTTTCCCTGATCATTACTCTGTGACCTCAAATCACTTAACGTCTTAGAGCCCTGGTTTCCTCATTTTAAAATAAAGACAATAAAATTTACCTCACAGGGTAATTTTTATGATCAAATGAGATAAAATATATGATGCTTTATGGGAAGCACTATGTCAGGACAGTAATCAGTAAATAAAATGCAATTTAAAAATTTACTCTAACTCTATTAATATTAAAAGGCAATAATTCTTTTTTCTTTTTTTAGCACGCTGTCAGATTTTCCATGTCCTTCTTTTGTTCAGCAAATCAGTAATGTCATTTTTATTTCAACTTAGACCATCAGAATGATTAATTTGCAGACTGGTAATGAGTTAAAAAAAAAAAGAGAGAAATTTGTACCTAATTAATTTACTACTCAAAATTAATTTTTGTTCTTGCTAATTTTTTCCCTTACCGTTATGGTACCATTACTTTTATATTATCCCCATTTTCCACACAAGAGAGTTGATGAAATAAATCCCTCTTGGGCAGAATATGATAATGATGCAGACAAGCTGTTCATCAAATTGAATTCCTCAAGAGGCACTGGAAAAATTGATGATTGCATGGCAAAGTTTGTGACACCCTGGAGTATACATATTGTAAAAGAAGACACATATGGAACTTTACAGAAGAGATATTTGAACAACATCACTTGGGAAATTGATACTCATTATTAATTAACTGGGTGAACTCTGAAATGCTGTTAAGTAACAGATTTAGGGGAGAAAAAGAGAGGAGGTGGGGTGGGGGGGAGCAACCTAAGAGGAATCAAGAAGTAGGTATACATGAAAAAGAAACAAAGTGTTAGATCGTGTAGGGTTTAGCTACCAAAAAAAGTGTTAGATCATGTTAACATGTTTTATTTTTTTAACCACTCAAAAAGCATTAGAACATTTTAGCATTAATGATTTAAAGGACATACTGCTTATAGACAGATCAACATGTGTACCCACCCAAGGTAGGTACGTACCTATTCTCTCTCTCCTTTCCTTTTCTCTATCTCCCTTTCTCTATAATAATATGTACACACATATTTTTGCTATTTAAGACCCAGACACAGTATTCTCAGTTGGAATACTCACTACCAACAAATGCTCTCTGCATGTAATTAGTTTGTTTTATTAAGAATAAAATCCCTGGGGGGCTCCTGGCTGGCTCAGATGGTTAAGGATCTGCCTTCAGCTCAGGTCATGATCTCTGTGTCCTGGGATGGAGCCCCACACATCAGGCTCCCTGCTAGGCAGGGAGTTTGCTTCTCCCTCTCCCTCTGCCTGTCCCCCAGCTTGTGCTCTGTCTCTCAAATGAATAAATAAAATTGTTTAAAAAAAGAGTAAAATCTCTGGGTTACTAAAATATTAGTGTAAGAAAAGTGAGGCGTGACCAGGGCAAAATGTAAATGTAAAATGGAATACATTTACCCTCTACCAATCAGAAGGCAAGTATTCTTTTTATGCAAATAATTTATTAGAACACGTTTCAGAGTTCTCCAGAGAAACAGAAGCAACAGGATGGATATCTGTATATCTGTTTAGGATGGATATCCATATACAGGTTGAGATATATAAATATACAGAATAGGATATATAGATTGGGACTTGTCAGCCTCCATACCAGTGTGAAAGCGATTTATTATAAGGGCTTGGCTCACACAATTATGGAGGCTAAGTCCCAAGAACTGCAGTACGCAAACTGGAAAGCAGGAGAGCTGATGTGTAGTTCTAGTCCAAAATCCAGCAGGCTTAAGACCAAAGAAGAACTGATGTTTCAGTTCAAGTCCAAAGGCAAAGCAGCTCAAATACAAGTCAGGCAGGAGAAGTTTCCTCTTACTTGGAGGGAGTCGGCCTTTTCTTCCTATTTAGTCCTTTGGCTGAATACATGAGATCCACCCACATTATGAAGGGCATTCTGTTTTAATCAGAATCCATTTTCGATGTCTACCTATTGTCTACCTATTAACTGGCCAGTGGTGTATCTTAAGACTCATTACAAGTGTATATACATCCCTCCCTCAACATTTCTTTCAAAGCAGAAAATGGAGGAATAAAAGATGTTTTAGAAGTATTTTAAGAATTTGGGTTTATATGTGTTTGGTGTGTGTATAATTAATATGTAGTGGACCTAAAGCCATTATATAGCAAAACCTCAGCAAAGCCTCCCTAGTTGGAGAATAAATACATTTACATTTACATTTGTAGCTCAGATGGAAGATATCTGAAAACGGAAGGTGATAGCAGAAAGTAATGAGTAATGTAGAAAACTTTCTGGGCAACAGGCAGATATAGATACTATTTTTCTACGTCAAAGCCAGAAAGGTCTATAAATGCCCTTTTCCCCAAACTGAAGCAATAGGCAACATTTTGCAGTAAGCATTTCACAGACAACATGCCTTGGTTTTGGCAAAGAGTAAAACCAAATAATAATTCTGTCACTGTGCGGAGTACACAGTGCTCCCTATGCACATGGCTGAACACACATCAGTTAAATCGTATTTGAGTTAGAAACTCTCTGACCTATTAAGGGTGATTTGTGAATTACTGAAGACAATGATCCTGAGAATTCCGTGGTGTATAGTATCAAGACTAATGCAAAGAGATAAGGATTCATGGATGAGCACGTATACAGCAAAGAGGAATAACAGAATCATGAGGAGAAAAGAAAATGAAAATTAGTGCAAGGACAGAAGTATTATGAAAGTCAGTTTGCATTATACCACATTTACAGTGGTCTTTTTAATAACTTCTTTTCTTTCTTTTTTATGAGTATGTATAAATCATTCTTTAGAAGGAGTGTAAAATTTTCTCCACCTTTCAAATATTTTTTACAAAAAATTTTGAGTTCTTACATCGAACCCCATGTAGGGCTCAGGGTTCTTACATCGATCTCAGGGTTCTTACATCGAACCCCATGTAGGGCTCTCTGCTCAATGGGGAACCTGCTTCTCCTTCTCCCTCTGCCCGCGCTCACTCTCTCTCAAATAAATAAATAAATAAATACATACATAAATAAATAAATAAGCCCACCTTAAGTTTTGTAAAGGAGAAGTGATTTTATTGAGTCATAAAAGTCAATAACTATATGAAGATATAGCTTACTTAATAATCACCATGTTGGTTCTCAGCATTTTCATTGTAGTAGGCAGCCTTCCTTAGAGGGCTATACACATTCAGGGACTGTTTCTATTCAGTTGAGTTAGCCCTTAACTCCATTTAAGGCAATATAAAACATTCCTAAAATTTCTAGCCCCTCTTAACTCAGTTACCCTGAGGCTTAAGTTAAATATTTTTTCTTAATTGTCAGATCATTCTTTTGGTATGAGTCCTTGTCAAAATGAGAGCCCTCATTTAATGCAGTGTGATTTTTCATTTATTGCATATACTTTCTTATTTATGACATACTACAATGTTTCAAATACTGCGATTTATGGACTACAAAAAATTCACAGGTGTTTTCTCCAGAGTCTACATATCTTGAATGTTAAGAAAACATAGGTTACAATACATATGCCAAAGATTTGAAACTTGATGCTTCTATTTGACAATCTATCACATAGCTTCATTGTGTCGATTTTAATTGAATCTTAAATTGAAATAGTATGCTGCAGAAGAACATATTCAATAATGAAAAATAACAGATTGTTATTTAAAAAGAAAATATAGCTTAACCAATGATTTGTTTTCTTTTGTAGCCCTCTCTTGATGTGGGTTTTGAAATGCCATGATAGTTTCATAAGGAAGGTATGAGATGAGATGAATAGTCAATGAAAATGAGAGTTCATAGGATCTGTTAAATCATGTTCGAATATTTGGTACTGTTCCATGGAATTGCAAACAGATTAAAAAAACAGATGAAACTTGGAATGTATCCTAAATGCAGTATCTTTTAATATATAGGTTACAGGATGATACCCAATTATTTGATTTGTCATTCATTTTACCAGGTGTGCTACTGTTCATGACCAAACAAGGGTTTTTTCTGGTTGGCAAAAAAGTAAGTTATTAACTGTAATTATGATGATTCAGAAAAGTTTCACTTTTGCATTTTTATAAAGCAGCAGATGGTGCTGGAGAATAACTGTATGTAGAAGTACAGAGTCACATACTTTGGCACCATTGTGCACAAGACACTGTGAAGAGAACCCTTCTCTACTGACATCCCTTGCAAAGTAGAATTCACAGTAAGATATGAGCATGTCAGGTGCCATTTGAAGGGGCTTAGAGACTGAAATACTAAAAGTCCATGAAAAAGGGTGATTTACAATTCAGTGCATAGCAAGAGAAATTCAAATTATACCAAGACAAAATTTTCTCAGTTTAAAAAATTATGGTTATTTAGAGAAGAGGTGTAAAGCTCTTCTAGCAGAAGCTAGAAGTTGAGTATGATTATATACGTGGACAGAAGGGTATTTTAATTTCTAGAACATTTCAAAATTTGAATGTCTTTCATGGTAAAATGAAAAAATGGTTACAAAATTTTAGTTCTTTCCATCAAGATTTACTTGTTTTAGGCAATGGGACATTAGCAGGCCTGAGGCTGCTTTTGAAGCCCACATGAAGAAGCTGTGACTTGCCTAATACTTGATGAAGAAACATAACCTGTGTTTGCCATGGTGAACACCAGACATTGTGTGAGGCCATCTGAGGACAATCAGCTTCCAACTTCCTTCAGGAGTAGTGCATGTGTGAGCACCGGACATGTCAGCAGAAGAACCACCCAGATGAGCCCAGACCAAATTGACAACCTGCAGAACTATGATTTATTAAAGTAATTATTTAACCTACTAAGTGTTGGGATGGTTTGTTATATAGTAATAGATATGGCATGCCCACTTGAAGTTGACACTAGTTTCCCACCATCCATTTTTATTACACAACATGGATTCACACATTTATGTTATCTACCTGCCTCCTGAATGCCTTTCATTTCTGGGCCTGTGCTCTAACTCACTGAAAATCTACTCTTTAAACAAAGCAGCACTGAATATCTATTATGTGTTTATAAATACAATGAGACACTGAGGGTACAAATATGAATACGGCTTATTAATCCTCCTCATGGAGTCACTATCTAGTGGGCCAGATAAGTAATTATGTATGCGATTAGCATGGGGCAGGCATCAGATGCCTAAGGGGACAAAGTCAGTCATCTCAGATTATAAAGTTCAGATCCCTGCCTGCGATTTCAGCAGGTTATTCTGTCTTTCTCTACGGTTCTCTATTATTCCTATGCACAAGATTTCCAAGGTGCACGTACGTGTATTCACGAAACCTTCTTAGAGTCTTTGGCTTTTGCTGGATGATAGGTAGGTAGGTCCTTTGGTGCTGGGCTCCATCCCCACTGGCATTAGCACTAGTGAGAGCCCTTTGTAGCCTCAGATAGCTGAGTAAAGCCTGAGGTCAGCACTTCCTAACTCAGGGCCTGAACTCTTGCTGCTGTGCCCAGCGCAGCGACCACTCCAAAATAGGAGGTGTGGCTGTTTCTTGTGTTGTCCTTGTTTGTGAAGTGGAGGAGGACTCCAAAGGAAATTTACTTGGGTACCCAGCTGTGGTATAAGGCAGCATTTTCCTTCCTTCCTATGGCTGACAAGGCCCAGCACCCTGGAAGTTCTAAGGAAATAAACCCCCTGCTTCTGATGGCAGTGCGGAGCTGGTGGCCTTGTGGCATCAGCGGCTGGCAATCTGAGGCTTACGTCACACAGACAGGTGCAAGCTGCACAAGGCTTACCATGCCAGATGGCACAATTAGCTGTGTTGAAACACTCACTTTCACAGGCCACATCATTCCTTAAATCTTCTTGTGCTTAATTAACCATTGCTGTAATTACTCCAATATAAATCTTTATTAATTTTTTCAGGCCATGATGGCTTGTTGTGCATAAATGGAAATCTTTCTTTTTCTCTAGTGTTTAACAGTAAAATGGCCCAGTGTCTCCAAGTGTTATAGTTCATTTAATTCAATTCCTCTTTGTCTCTCTCCTATTTCTCTCTCTTATACACACACACATACACATACACACCCCTCCATAGTACAGAATTCACAAGAAAATGTTTATTTTAATTTTTTAACACATTACTTTAGCGCTATCTTTTCTACTAAAAGAATCACAGGGTAAACATGAACTCTCTATCTTCTTGTAAGATCCAGAATCAAGATGTCTTGATTCTCAGCCCTTCGTTCAGTACACTGATACATACCCCTTCTACCTGCTGAGTACACTCATCAATTTCATTACCCATTCCTGTTATTTTTCCACTATGGTAGATCGGAGCCAGACCTGCTGTGCTCATCCCATCTAAGCCTTGCACCAGAGGAGCAACCAACATATCTTGTTTAATAGATGTTGCATAGTTGCAATCAATTGCATAAGCCATGAAACTCAGATGTTATAAATTTTTATCAATATACCATTATAGCACTGATAATGTAGCAAAAGATTACACTCAGAACACAGAAGTAGATTCAGATGATATGGTTTCTTAAAGGCATTTCGTTAATACATAGGCAATAATATTAAAGTTTTGAAACATAAAGATCTGCCGCAACCTATAAAGACCTCACCCCAGACAAGCAAAACCCATAACTACCATGGCCTACGTGAGGAGACTAGGGAGACCCCTCCTAACTTTTGCTGAGTTACTAGTATCAATTTTGGTAGAAGAAGCCAAAAGTAGAAAATACGAGGAAATCTTGAGGCCACATGTAAAGAATTCATTAGTGGGAGTGTGCGCTCTGGAAGCTATAATTATTTCCTAAGGGAACTGTATAATTAATAGCAATCTGTGGGGAAGAAGCTGTGAAGGGAAGAGAGGAGGGAACGCCAGAATGCTGAGGAATGATGATTCATTTTCAAACACAGTGTTAACAGTTGCATAATATTTCATTTAAGATTACCTATATTTAACTAATTCACTGTTTTAGGTTTAAATCAGACATAAAACTATAGGAAATCTCTTACAGCATAAATCACTGCCTGCACATCTGATAATTTCCTTGAAATAAATTCTTAGAAGTGGAATTACTGGATAAAGATAATGAGTTTTGACATGTTGCTTTTTTTAAAAACAATTTACATAAAGTTGTCTCTTTTACAAGACAATCACCAGCTTTGAATCTCTCTCTCTTTCTTTCTTTAATTAATTTTTTTGTTTTGGCAGTTGCTGTATCTCTGTCTTCTGACCATAAGATTTTGTTCTCCATTTCATGATTTTTAAAAAAATTTTATTTGACTTCAATTTGCTTGAGGGTAGAAACCATGGTATATGTTGTGCACGGTATCTGTTTTTCTTCCTTAGCACTGAGCACATAATGGACTCCCCAAATACTTTTTGAATGATTTATTTTTTTAATTTAAATTCAATTAATTAACATATAATGTATTATTGGTTTCAGAGAGAGAGTTCAGGGATTCTATAATACCCAGTGCTCAATAAATCACACGCCTTTCTTAATGTCCATCACCTAGTTCCCCCATTCCTCCACCTCCCTCCCCTCCAGCAACCCTCAGTTTGTTTCCTATTATTAAGAGTCTCTTATGGTTTGTCTCCCTCTCTGGTTTTGTTTTGTTTATTTTTTCCTCTCTTCCCCTATGATCCTCTGTTTTGTTTCTTAAATTTCACATATCTGTGAGATCATATGATAATTATCTTTCTCTGATTGACTTATTTCATGTAGCATAATACCCTCTAGTTCCATCCACATAGTTGCAAATGGCAAGATTTCATTTTTGATGGCTGAGTAATATTCCATTGTGTATATATATATATATATATATATATATATATACACACACACACACACACACACACACACACCACATCTTCTTTTTCCATTCATCCGTCGATGGACATCTGGGCTCTTCATTCTACCAATTACTTTTATTGTATGTTGGCAGCTAACTCACATATAAGCTAATAAAGGTTTGATATTTGTATCTGATAATTCAAATATTTGATATTTCAGGGAATTTAAGAAATTGCAAATATGCTCCCAAAGTGCTTAAGCCTGCTGTTTCTGAAAGAATTGTAAGATACTATTCCCTTTATTTGTGATCATTTAAGATTTCCTTCTCCTTTAGTACCAGTTCCTCAAATCATGTTCCTGTGGTCATCCAGCATTCTCACAATTTTAAAAAATACTGCTGTAGTCAATGGGGAATCCAAACACATCAACCTTAATGACATTAAAGAGATGTAACTGGCCATGCTGAAAAGTGGTTGTTGCCTTAGATTCTCACTTCATCTATGATACCTTGATAAATATTCCAAAAACAAATTTTGGTTTACTCCAAAGAACACAGCACTCATTTAAGACTTCATTCAAAATTTTTTTTTAATATGTCGTGTTCTTCTAAGAGCCTGGTCTTCGATTAAGTTATGTTAATTCGTTAGTGCACCTTTGCCCATATTGACAGCATACTGCAAGTATTTAAAAATAACTGACGACATTTTGGTTTATTTCTCATTTCATATTTCTTTGAATTAAAATGATTTTATTTTTCAGTTTGAATTTTTTATATTTACAAAGACTACATTATTGGAGTTTAATTTAGTTCTGAAATATACACACACACTTATATATATCATATATTTCTAGTGAACGAATGGGGAGCATATTTTATTAAAAGTATTAAACCTACTGTTCTGCTTATACTCAAGCTTCTTCCTGAGATTTAGTTCACACTGTTAGTTTACTTTTATTTTACTGTTTAATGAGCTGTGTAACTAGATATCAAACAGCTTTAAATATAGAATATATTCATTAATTCCATAAATCGCACTTAAAATTATGAACATTTAATGCTCTGAGCCATGTTAAATGCTGAGAATATGGTAAAGTAAACATGATAAAAAATAGAAGACACTCAGCTTTTTATGTTATATATAGAACTAGATAAAAATCAGGGGCCTAAAATATGTATTAATGATTATTATGAAAACATGATCTCTAAAAGTACTGAGTTGTTTTAATGAGAAAACACGACTGTGGCTAAATATAATTATGTGTAAATAGTTATCAGAATACTTGTAATGAAATCGTAGAAGGTGTGGTCAGTTAAACACTTCATGTTTTTTAAATACTTTATGCAGTGTAATTTATTTTAGCTGAACAATGTAGTTTTCCCCCTTGTACAGTCTATAGTAATTGGTAATTTTCCTAATATGCCCCACTTCAGACTTCTGATCAGCAGAGCGTAACTCAACTCTTCAGCTGGTTGTGGGGGTGGGGCTGGGGGGGAACTGAATAGTTGTTACAATGAATAACAAAAGCCTTTGGTGAATTTCTTTAAATTGCTTTTGTAAAACAGGGAGGCATTCTTATCTGTCAAAGATGGTTAAGTATTATTTAAATAAATGCAAGAAAATACAGCAATAATATTTCATTAGCCTATAATCATTAGCCTATAATGTGATCTTTTGGACAGTAGAATTAAAAATACAAACAAAAATACTATAAGATTATTATTAAATTCTAGTTTGATAGCTACTCTATTTTTTTTTTTTTTAAATGATTTTTTATTATATTATGTTAGTCACCATACAGTACATCCCCGGTTTCCGATGTAAGGCTCAATGATTCATTAGTTCTGTATAACACCCAGTGCACCATGCAATACGTGCCCTCTTTACTACCCATCACCGGTCTATCCCATTCCCCCACCCCCCTCCCCTCTGAAGTCCTCAGTTTGTTTCTCATAGTCCATAGTCTCTCATCATTCCCCCTCCTGATTACCCCCCCTTCCTTTCTCTGATCTTCTAATCAACATGAGCAAGTCTCCTTTTCCCCTTCGCCCCCTTGGAAATAATGATGCTTTGTACGGTAGGTGATAGAATTTTTTTAAAGCAAAAGAACAAGATGGAAGAAACTTACTAAAAGATAGAGGAATTTATAGAGGAATTATGCTTAAATATGTGCTTTAAATATCTCGGCTCCTTCCACGATTTAGCTATTGTGGACATTGCTGCTATGAACATTGGGGCGCATATGGCCCTTCTCTTCACTACGTCTGTATCTTTGGGGTAAATACCCAGTAGTGCAATGGCTGGATCATAGGGTAGCTCAATTTTTAACTTTTTAAGGGACCTCCACACTGTTTTCCAGAGTGGCTGTACCAACTTGCATTCCCACCAACAATGTAGGAGGGATCCCCTTTCTCCACATCCTCTCCAACAATTGTTGTTTCTTGCCTTGTCTATTTTTGCCATTCTAACTGGCGTAAGGTGGTATCTCAGTGTGGTTTTGATTTGAATTTCCTTGATGGCTAATGATTTTGAACATTTTTTCATGTGTCTGTTAGCCATTTGTATGTCTTCATTGGAAAAGTGTCTGTTCATATCTTCTGCCCATTTTTTGATTTGTTTATTTGTTTCTCGTGTATTGAGTTTGAGAAGTTCTTTGTAGATCTTGGATACCAGTCCTTTATCTGTAGTGTCATTTGCAAATATATTCTCCCATTCCGTGGGCTGCCTCTTAGTTTTTCTGACTGTTTCCTTGGCTGTGCAGAAACTTTTAATCTTGATGAAGTCCCATAAATTCATTTTATCTTTTGTTTCTCTTGCCTTTGGGGATGTGTCATGAAAAAGGTTGCTTTGGCCGATGTCGTAGAGGTTGCTGCCTATGTTCTCCTCTAGAATTTTGATGGATTCCTGTCTCACATCGAGGTCTTTCATCCATTTGGAGTTTATTTTTGTGTATGGTGTGAGATAGTGGTCAAGTTTCATTCTCTTGCATGTAGCTGTCCAATTTTCCCAGCACCATTTATTGAAGAGACTGTCTTTTTCCCACCGGATGTTTTTTCCTGCTTTATCAAATATTAGTTGCCCAAAGAGCCGAGGGTCCATTTCTGGGCTCTCTATTCTGTTCCATTGGTCTATGTGTCTGTTTTTGTGCCAGTACCATGCTGTCTTTGTGATCACAGCTTTGTAGTACAGCTCGAAATCCGGCATTGTGATGCCCCCAGCTTTGTTTTTCCTTTTCAACAGTTCCTTGGAGATTCGGGGCCTTTTCTGTTTCCATACAAATTTAAGGACTGTTTGTTCCAGTTCTTTGAAAAATGTCCTTGGTATTTTGATCGGGATAGCATTGAAAGTGTAGATTGCTCTGGGTAGCATGGACATTTTAACTATGTTAATTCTTCCGATTCATGAGCATGGAATATCTTTCCATCTTTTTATGTCTTCCTCAATGTCTTTCAAGAGTGATTTATAGTTTCTAGAATATAGGTCCTTTACGTCTCTGGTTAAGTTAATTCCAAGGTAACGTATGGTTTTTGGTGCTATTGTAAATGGGATGGATTCCCTAATTTCTCTTTCTTCGGTCTCGTTATTCGTGTATAGAAATGCAACTGATTTCTGAGCATTTATTTTGTATCCTGCCACGTTACTGAATTGCTCTATAACTTCTAATAGTTTGGGAGTGGCTTCTTTTGGGTTTTCCATATAGAGTATCATGTCATCTGCAAAGAGAGACATTTTGACTTCTTCTTTGCCAATTTGAATACCTTTGATCCCTTTTTGTCGTCTGATTGCTGTTGCAAGGACTTCTAGTACTATGTTGAATAATAGTGGCGAGAGTGGGCATCCTTGTCGTGTTCCTGATCTTAAGGGAAAGGCTTCCAGCTTTTCCCCATTGAGAATAATATTTGCAGTAGGCTTTTCATAGATGGCTTTTATGAGATTGAGAAATGTACCTTCTATTCCTACACTCTGAAGGGTTTTAATCAGGAAAGGATGCTGTATTTTGTCAAATGCTTTTTCGGCATCGATTGAGAGGATCATATGGTTCCTGAGTCTTTTCTTGTTGATATGATGTATCACGCTGATTGATTTGCGAATATTGAACCACGCTTGCATCCCAGGTATGAATCCCACTTGATCGTGATGGATAATCCTTTTAATGTACTGTTGGATTCTATTAGCAAGTATCTTGTTGAGGATTTTGGCGTCCATATTCATTAGGGAAATCGGTCTGTAATTCTCCTTTTTGAGGGGGTCTTTGCCTGGTTTGGGGATCAAGGTAATATTGGCCTCATAGAATGAGTTTGGTAGCTTTCCTTCTGTTTCTATTTTTTGAAATAGCTTTAGGAGAATAGGTATTATTTCTTCTTTGAATGTTTGGTAGAATTCCCCAGGAAAACCGTCCGGGCCTGGAGTTTTGTTATTTGGAAGGTTGTTTATCACTGACTCAATTTCTTCATAATTAATTGGCCTGTTTAAGGAATCAATTTCTTCCGGTTTCAATCTTGGTAGTTTATAGGTTTCCAGGAAGGATTCCATCTCTTCCAGATTGCTTAGTTTATTGGCATATAGCTGTTGATAAAAATTTCTAATAATCCTTCCAATTTCAATGGTGTTCGTCGTGACCTCTCCTTTTTCATTCATAATTTTAATAATCTGGGTCCTTTCTCTTTTCTTTTGGATAAGTCTTGCCAGTGGTCTGTCAATTTTATTGATTCTCTCAAAGAACCAGCTTCTAGTCCTGTTGATCTGCTCTACTGTACTTCTGGTTTCTGCTTGATTGATTTCAGCTCTAATTTTGGTCAACTGCTTCCTCGTGCGTGGATTAGGCCTGTCCCTCTGTTGCTGTTCCAGCTTCTTGAGGTGAGAATATAAAAACTGCATTTTAGATTTTTCTATTCTTTTGAGTGAGGCTTGGATGGCTATGTATTTCCCCCTTAGGACTGCCTTTGCAGTATCCCATAGGTTTTGGACTGTTGTATTTTCATTCTCATTGGTCTCCATAAATTGTTTAATTTGATTTTTGATTTCCTGGTTTATCGAGTCATTCCTGAGCAGGATGGTTCTTAGTCTCCAAGTGTTTGAGTTTCTTCCAAATTTTTCCTTGTGGTTGAGTTCCAATTTCAGAGCGTTGTGGTCTGAGAATATGCAGGGGATAATTTCAATCTTTTGGTATCGGTTGAGACCTGTTTTGTGTCCCAGAACATGGTCTATTCTTGAGAATGTTCCATGGGCATTAGAATAGAATGAGTATTCTTTGGTTCTGGGGTGTAGTGTTCTATATATATCTATGAGGTCCAACTCGTCGAGTATGGCATTCAAAGCCTTTGATTCTTTGCTTAGTTTTTGCCAGGGTGTTCTGTCTATTTCTGAGAGTGGAGTGTTGAGGTCCCCTACTATTAATGTATTTTTATTTATATGTCTCTTTATTCTGGTTAAGAGTTGGCTTGTGTATCTTGCTGCTCCCCTGTTGGGGGCATATATATTTATAATTGTCATATCCACTTGTTGAATACTTCCCTTAAGAATAATATAGTGCCCTTCTGCATCTCTAACTATAGTCTGTAGTTTAAAATCCAATTTATCTGATATGAGAATTGCTACCCCAGCTTTCTTTTGAGGTCCATTTGCGTGAAAGATGGTACTCCATCCCCTTACTCTCAGTCTGAATGCATCTTTGGGTTCGAAATGAGTCTCTTGTAGACAGCAAATGGATGGGTCATTTCTTTTTATCCAATCTGCAACCCTGTGGCGTTTTATGGGATGGTTCAAACCATTTACATTAAGACTGATTACTGAGAGATATGATTTTAATGTTGCCATGTTGCCAGTAAAGTCTTTGTTTGTATTGGCTGTGACTTTCTGTTCTGTATCACTCTTGGGGCCTTTTTACTTTTATAGAACCCCCCGTAATATCTCCTGTAGGGCTGGTTTCGTGGTTACAAAATTGGTTAGTGACTGGCGATTCTGAAATGTCTTTATTTCTCCATCAATTCTGAATGACAGCCTTGCTGGATAAAGGATCCTTGGCTGCATGTTTTTCTCTGAAAGAGCTTTAAATATGCTCCCCCAACCCTTTCTCTCATTCCAGGTCTGTGTAGACAGGTCTGACGTAATTCTGATGCTTTTGCCTTGGTACGTGAGAAATTTCTTTGCCCTGGCCGCTTTCAATACTGTATCCTTGCATCTAATATTTGCGAATTGCACTATGACGTGACGTGGCGTAGGTTTGTCGTGGTTGAGCTTGGGAGGGGTCCTCTCTGCCTCTTGGACACGAATGTTTGTTTCCCTTGCTAGATTAGGGAAGTTTTCAGCTACAATTTGTTCAAATATCTCTTCTAGACCTCTGTTTTTCTCCACCCCCTCGGGGATGCCGATGATTCTAACATTGGATCGTTTCATTGAGTCAGTAATCTCCCGTAACCTACATTCGTGGGCGTGGATTTTTTTAAGACCATCTTCTATTTTCATTTTTTCCTCTATTAACCCATCCTCCAATTCACTAACCCGTTCCTCTGCTTCTGCGACCCTGGCCGTCAGAGCCTCTAGTTTTGCCTGCATTTGGCTCATAGAATTTTTAATTTCTGTCAGATTCGCTCTCATTTCTGTCCTTAGGGATTCTATATTCTCAGTAACCTTTTCGTTAATAGTTTTTTCAATTCTACTCATCATTTTGACCATCGTTACTCTGAATTCCATTTCTGATAATTTGGTTACATCCATATCCATTATTTCTGTGGCAGAGGCCACAGAATCACTGTCTTTTCTTTGCTGGGGGGGGCTTCTCCTTCTTGTCATTCTGATGAAGAGAGGTTGCGGGGTTTCCAGAGCCCAAATTATTGACTGGGTCCCAGGCCGTGCCCCTTGTTTTATAGGGATCTTAGGGATGTGGGCTTCTTCTTTAAAGATTTTATTTATTTATTTATGTGGCAGCCAACCAGCGAGAGAGGGAACAGAAGCAGGGGAGTGGGAGAGGAAGAAGCAGGCTCCCAGCGGAGGAGCCCGATGAGGGACTCCTTTCCGGAACGCCGGGATCACGCCCTAAGCCGAAGGCAGGCGCTCAATGACTGCGCCACCCAGGCGCCCGGGTTGTGGGCTTCTTGATTTTTCAGCCTGCCTTCTGTGTTCTGGGGGAGGGGCCTGCCACGCCGATACTCAGGCAACCCTGTTTGGGTAGAGTCTCCGTGTCCCCTGCGAGGGGGGATGGGGATGGGCACTCTCTGAGCCGGTATTTCCAGGCTTTTGTTCTCTGGCGGCTTTCCCTGGCGGTTTGCTGTGCCTCTTCTGAGAGTCAGAGCAGCAGCGGCCAAATTTCAGCCTCTGTCACGGAACAGAAGGATTGCAGCCTGTTCTCCACTGATGTTCTGGCCACTTTAACTCTGTTTCTGTTGGTGCTGCTCAACCCTGCAGCGTCCCGGGATGTGCGCCCACACCCGGCGTCCCAGCCCTCACTTCCAGGGCCGGCGTGTCTCTGTCCTTTGTGTTTCTAATGCCGCCAGCTGCCAGCCGCCCCCCCCCGGATCTCCCGGTCTCAGTCTAGATCCAGTGAGCGCACCGGGATTCCGGTGATCCGCGAGATGCCTGGTGGCGCGCGCACCGGCTCACGGTCTCCAGTCTGCTGTTTGTGGGTGCCGACCTCGAGCCCGCCCGCTCCCCGTGCAAGTGGCTGCCGCTTCTTGGCGCCAGAACGCGGCGGCTCCCTCCCCCTTCCGTTTATGTTCAATATCGTGCTTGCTTCATGGTCCCCGCTCGTACTCACCACGCTGGAGACGTTCATTTGTAGAGATCCAGATAGGCTTCCATGCTCTCAGGCTGGTTCCGTGGTTGTTTAGGCTGGTCTGGTACCTATCCAGCTCGACTCGGAGGACCGGCTGAAAACGGTGTCTCCTACTCCTCCGCCATCTTAACTCCAACTCTGATAGCTACTCTATAAGGAAAATTCTATATGATAATCCTTAAACTTTGTTCTAGTATTATTTAATTAATATTTTCAAACAACAAATTATTTAGACTTTGGGCTTGCAGTTTCCTTCAGAGAAATATGTACAACCAATGTTCATTAAGAAAAACTCTTCAAAAAATAAACTGTCATTCTACTACCTTTCGTTAGCCTAAGAATGAACTATAAATTGCTGTCAGGTGTCTTTGCTATCTGTTTCCCCAGCTTTGTAGTTCCCTTGAAAGTGATCTTTTCTTCTCCTTCTGATGGAAAGAAGTGCTGAAGGTCTGACATTTCATTGTAATGCCTCATGCCCAACCCCAGGAGCAATTATTCAAAGACGTTAAGGGTTAGTTATTTCATACTCACAAGCTTTGAAATGAGTATGCTCAAGTAGCATTACTGAAAAATGAAAGTGCTCAAAGTTCACTGGGTGAATGTGGATCAGTAATTACATGTACGGATGAGTCATATATTTATTATTTTAATGTGAATAATAGCAGAAGGCTGTCCTGTAAACGTGCCCAGATTTTGAGAAAAAATCCTCAATGAAATAGTTACTGAATTTATTTCTTAAGCAATAAAGAAATAGGAAAAAGACAGAATTAAGAATAACAGACACAGTCCACATCTCTACAGGGTAGGTTAGGAAGTAGGAAAAACAGCAAGAATAACCCAAAAAGCTTTACAAAAACCACAGATGCCTATGCCTCCCCTCCTTAAGGTTATCTGATAAATGTATCTTACCAGCCCCACTAACATCCACTGAAAGAGTGATGGAGACTAGGAAACAGGATTTCTGTGCTGTCTAGCCTTTTTTTTTTTTTTTAAGGCACCCTTTACCTGGTTGTGAGAGTTCTGTGTTAGCATATGCTTGCTTATTTAGCAAGTTACTGGCATAGAAAGTTGGGGTTCCATGACACCGTATAAATTTGCATAGAGTGATATGCATCTGCTCTTTAGAGAGGGAACTGTCATTTTATTGTATTTGCAAATGTCTGAAAGTTATTCACTCACTGAAGGCATACTCTGGGATTGACCTCCAAGTCATATAAATTTCTACATAAGTGGATTGCTAGAAATTATGAATTCGGGCTGCCAGCTGGTTTCAAATGTGCATGAGCCCATAAAAGAGTAGTTTTATTCTTCATTCTGTGATGATACTTAATTTTCACTGCACATTTTCTCATACAAGGTGGCCTCTTCTAAATATAACATGAAAAAATAAAATATATAACATGAAAAAGGGCTAACCTTTCATTATAACTTCTCTCAAGTTGAAGTGTTTTTCTCTGATCTATAAAGAAAAGGCGAGAGTCTTCAAAGCATCTATACTTGTTAAGGATCAAAGCGAATGCTTCTAAATGAAAAGGTGTAGGGATAAAATGAAAGTTGTTGGTAGACTTCTGCCCCAGTGTTTCAGTACCCTAGAATCGCTATTCTTTTCACGGTAATTTCTAATGATTGGAGCTCTTCAAACATGAAAGAGCCTATCTTTTAAGGCAGGGACATAAGTGCTATGTAAGGAACTCCTGCACTTGGGGAACGTGAGTCATGTTAGTGGATAGAACACATATCTCCTCCCATCCAGTAGACTGGAAATTATGGAATCTTTAAGACAGAAAGAGGACAGAATTGGACCAGTGGTATGGACTAGAAAAGAGAAAACCTCAGCTCAAAAAAAAAAAAAAAAACAAAAAAACAAAAAAGAATGGCCAGCAAAGGAAAGAGTAGTTTCACGTGGAAAGAAAGTCAACAAGGTGAAGAGTGGGGTTGCCATCCAAGTAATGTAAATGTGGTCTTTAGAACACTTATATCAGAGGACCTGTCCTCTGCATCAGAAGAATTTTGTCCTTGACTAATTCTCAGGCACTACTTTCTAAAGAATGTGACTGATGTGCCCAGTGACAGTGCTTAGCCTCAATACTCAAAAAAAATGAGAAGTGGATTAGAGATTATGAAAGCTCATATCTTAACAAAAACAGTAAAGGAGAAAGTGAAGGTGGAAAAAAATATCATTTTTTGTAAGTATATCCAGGATAAAGCTGTACCTACAGTTCTATACAGAAGAAGATTGCATCCAAGAGATATCCAAAGTGGGTACAAGAATTGTTCCAGACAGGGATGGAGATGGTAACCCCCATAACATAAGCTCATCATATCCACACAGCCACACAGCTCAACCTTTCTCTGGGGAGCCTGAAACAAGTCTCCTATGATTAATATTAGTTTTCACAAATGGAGGAAGAATTTTTGACCTGAGAAAATACACTGTTCCTATAAGACCTCTACAAGACACATAGAAAACTACAAATTAGATATTGTGTTAAATCCAGACCATGGAATGGAGACATTGAAGTTAATTAACAGAATGAAATCATGAAGAAATGAGTTAATAGGGGGAAACAATATAATTTAATACAATAATTTTAGTTATTACACTTATGGAATAAGAAAAGAATGCATTTTAGAAAATGTGGAAGTTAAAATATAAATACCCCAAATTCTTGATATTTAAGAAAACACATATTTGTGTATCTATCTTACAAAAAGAATGGACACTGCTGAAGGTGGTACACTAGAAGACTGAGAAAGAAAAATTTCCCAGAAATCAGAGAAAAAAATGAATAAAAGTGAGAGAATTCTAAAGAGTCCCTTATATATATGTATGTCGATACATATAATGTGTATATATTATATATAATGTAATACAAATATATATTACATCCAGAAATGCTAATAGAAATCAGTAGGGGTACTGGGTTCCAGCCAAAAAAGGACAGAGACAGGTAAGTGGAATAGAAAATCAAATAAAAAAGTCTAAATTTTGAAATGAACAGCTGAGACCTGAACTAGATGAATAAAAATAAGAGTAAAAACCAGATATGCCCTAGTGATATTTAAGAACTGTGCAGTTAAGACAAAATTGTTACTATTGTCAGAGAGCAAAATGTTATATGCATAGGGGGGCGCCTGGGTGGCACAGCGGTTAAGCGGCTGCCTTCGGCTCAGGGCGTGATCCCAGCGTTATGGGATCGAGCCCCACGTCAGGCTCCTCTGCTATGAGCCTGCTTCTTCCTCTCCCACTCCCCCTGCTTGTGTTCCCTCTCTCGCTGGCTGTTTCTATCTCTGTCAAATAAATAAATAAAATCTTTAAAAAAAAATGTTATATGCATAGGAAAGAATCACAAGGACATCAAGCTTCAGCAGAGAAATATTTAAAATCAATCAAGCAAAGGCTTCAAAGTTAAGATGGAAAAGTGATGTTATATCTAGACCTTTGTAGCTTATTATATGAGCATTCACATATGAAAGCATAATAAAGTTAATTTTAGATATTCAAGAGCTCAAAGTCTGTTGGGGATAGATCCTTTCTGAAAAAAATGGCTTACTGAACAAATGAAAAACAAGAGAGAGAGAGAAACAAACCAAGAAACAGATTCTTAACTATAGAGAAAAAACTGATGGTTACCAGAGGGGAGGTGGGTGGATCAAATCACTGGAAAAAAAGGATCCAAAGATTTTGGGGATGTGAATAATTTATCTATTTATGTAGGTACATACATACATAGACAAATATGTTGTGTGTGTGTTTTATATGTGTGTGAATGTGTATGTACATATACACATAATCATATATATATGTAAATTCTTACCCAGAAACAAAAAATTTAAGTTCTTGTTGCTGTTCAAACAGGCATACGATATTTTAAATATTGATTCATTTGAGGGGTAAAGGAAAGTCTCAAATTTCCCAAGCTAGAAATCTTGAAAACCACAGTATTTGTCCCCAAGACAAAAATTAATTTAGTAACTAATAAGAAAAAATAACTAAAATTAATTATTACCTTCACATTCTGCTATATCATAGAATGTGCCAGTAATTAGTAGTTCTCAATTGCAGTGACCTATTACTGGACATAGGTCTGTTCTAAGATTTAGTCAAGAACCAGACCATGTAATCTCCAAATCCCTTATAACCTAGGATTAAAGTTTCAATATATTAGGAAATGTCCTTTTCTTTTTCTTTTTCTTCCTCACAAAGGCTTTAGTAAAAACAAATGGGCGATAGCTCATTTCTCTGGGTTAGACTTTAAATACCAGTAAGACTGAATTTCACTGTACCAAATGATAGAACATTCATTTGAGTCCGATTACATAGTCATTTCTAATTATAATCATCTTCACCTTGCTTACTTACTGAGAGGCACATCTCTATCTCTAATAGAAATATTTAACTGAAAGCAAGAAAAATGTCTGAGACAAAGCGAGCTTCTTCAAAGGCTTCTTCACATGTTAATATTCTCTTTTCTTGTCACAAATAAACTCACACACACATTTCTAGAAGATATTTTGGTTAAAAGTCATGTTTCTCATCCATGAGGGTATAAAAATTGCAAATACTAATTTGAAAATGACAGTAGTTTAAATGAAACATGTAGACCTTGACCACAAGTTTACATTTTCTTTGGAAACTTAGAGAAGAAAGGAAAGAAAACAGCAGTTTCATAAAAAGTGGGGGTTGAGGGAAGGAGAAGGAAAAATAAAAACCAGAAAGACAAAATCTTGATAGAGAAAGGGGGGAAAAAGGAAATACTGAGATATACTGAGAAAAGCATCATCAAGAAAACCAAACTTTACCTGATTTCTGGCTCTCTAGGGGAGGATCGAGTTTCATAATTAACTAGTCAATAAGCAAAAACATCATTTGGACCACTACCAAATGCAGGACAGTATATTTGATGACTTGGAGGGTATGAAAAAAAATAAATAAAACATCCAATAAAGCAGGGAAAATTGTACACGAGCAGAAAATATAAGCCATATATTGAAAAAATAAATTAAAAATCAGAAATTCTATATCTCCCTTCATAAAGTTCTCAGTGACAATAAAATAAAAATTAAGAAGCAACATATTTAAGCTTTTATCTTTTTCAGTCTCAGTGCAGTGCATTAAATTGTGG
Organism: Ursus maritimus; assembly: GCF_017311325.1. NCBI lineage: Eukaryota > Metazoa > Chordata > Mammalia > Carnivora > Ursidae > Ursus > Ursus maritimus. The sequence goes on from NW_024423343.1 coordinate 45,073,947, forward strand.
TCTCAGAATATTTATAATAACTTGTGGCAAAAAAAATAGTTTGTGGTATATAATACTCATCTGCTAAAATATTAGGTGAAGATCAAAATACAAACTTGGGTTGTGTGGCATTTCTCTATGCTTTTTTCCCCCATGGACTTGCACTCCTTCTAATGTCCTAGATCTTTATGATCCAAGAAAATAAGAGCTTCCTGACACCTGTCTAAATGCTGCCTACATCAATTTTAAATATTAGAAATACCAAACATTATATTTGGGTGGACTTGTGGTTTATGAAATATATTTTTAATATTTGAATGAAGTCAAAACACATGCCCAGTTTGGGAGAAAATGATCACTCACAAACTTTACCTGCTACTATTCTCTTGTGATGTAAATAAACTCTGAGTGAACACATTAGTTTATTTTTCCCTTTTCCCTGTTTCTTTCTGTTTAACAATAAAGTTTTAACGTAGTAGATTATTTATTTTGTGTTTTAAAAACCTTATAAAGGGGTGTCTAGGTGGCTTAGTCCTCAAGTGTCTGCCTTCAGCTCAGGGCGTGATCCCAGGGTCCTGGGATCGAGCCCCACATCAGGTTCCTTGCTCCACTGGGAGCCTGCTTCTTCCTCTCCCACTCCCCCTGCTTGTGTTCCCTCTCTCTCTGGCTGTCTCAAATCTTTAAACAAAATAAAAAATAAAAAATAATAAAAAATAAATAAAAACCTTAAAAATACATGTACAGCAAAAGTATAAAAAGTATACATAGCAATGTCAACTACCTAATTCAGATTCTTAACTCTAGGAAAAAAAGGAAAAATAATGAGGGATTGAGAGGAATCCCAAGAGTATTCCAACTAACATTTTATTGCTTAAAATAATTAAGTAAATATAATTAAATGTTTAAATTAGCAAAACTAAGTTATAAGTATCTGAATCTTAATTATATTACTCCCTATCTGCAAGTTTCAAATATGTCATTAAAAAAAATAAAGTAAATAAGATATCCCTTGCCTGGCAACAAAATCCATAAAAAAATCTTGATTTTACTTAGCATAGAATGCAAAAGATATTTATACAGAAATTTTATATTTTTACCAAATGATATAATAAAGCTCTGAATAAGTGGAAAAAATAACAAATTTCTGAATAACATAACTTTTTAAGCTATAAATTTCTCCACAATAGATCTATAAAGTCAATGCATTCCCCACAAATCTAATTATAATACTATAGCAATTTAATATATAACAAAGCTGTTAAGGACAAATCACCGGGGAAATTGTTAGGGGGAAGGGTTCATTTAATGGAGAAATATAAACTTGAATGCTTTCATGAAATCATGTATATAAATACATTCTAAGTGACGGCTTAAGTAACCACATCTCTGAATGGTAAAACATCTAATAATACAAAGTTCTGGCAAAGCTGTGGGGGCAACACCCTCTCACTCTTCTGGGAGTAAATTGCTACATCCATTACAGAATCTAATCTAATTGTACTATTGAAACAAAGTGTGATGTGCTTTATGTCTTATCAGAAACACATTGGGTATGTACTACATTCTCATATCGGTCAGTATGGACACATGGATGAATAAGTGCTTAATTTAGCTGTTTCTGTCTATCTCCATCTTAATGAAAATGTCATATATAGGGGACTCATACAATGGGATTACTATTCGGCACTTAGAAGCAGTCAATGAATTACTGTTACATAGAACAAGGGAAAATTGTAAGAAACTGTATAAAATACTGGTTCATGGAAATAATTTTTAGGGAAGCACATATAAAAGAACACAGAGTTTCAGCTAAAGTATATGTCGCAAGTATAAATATATATGGGCATATACATGTGTTATATATTTTATATATACACACATACGCAAACGTTTAGTTGTATCTATGTATGTATGTATTAAAATGTAAACCGCTTAAGCCTCAGAACAACCTAAGAAGAAGGTATAAAACACCCATGCTGTGGAAGAAGAAACTGGTATGGAAAATAAATAACACGAAAGGTCAAATGTTTGTGCAACGTCATTAACATAGCTAGTGTATGTTGAAGCCAAGGTTCAAACTTTGACTATCTGGCTCCAGATTTCACAATCTTAAACACTATGTATTCTTATGTGCTATTATCAGATATGTTAGTGTGTATCTAAGGGAGGATGGAGATAAACAGGGGGATACACTATGATGGTAAAACATCATAAAAAGCCAGAGTCCTGAAGGCATTGATGAAAACATTTTGATGGAATTAACTCAACTTTGTGAACCTGAAGAGGAGAAAGAGGAAGTGGAAGCGTAGAAGGAGGAGAAAAGAAAAAAATACTTTAAAAAAAATTTAAATTTATTATTATTATTCTTTTTACAACAAAGTTTTCAGGTTTAGGGGTGAAGCACACAAAACTGTGCAGCAGAGATGAAGGAGAATCAGTATAGACAGATGAACAAGCCACTGAAAACTAATTGCCTGGGGATCAATGGGAAGACAGATTTCTTTATCATGACTAACGTATGTCTAGAGGATTACTATTTTATTCTTAATAATGTGCACCCAAGTACTTAATTCTCAAAACAAGCATCTCCCCAAACATCAATAGACATCTAATCACATCAAAATATAGAATCTGAGATTAGTGAACAGCAAATGGAAGCTAAGTAATGGCAGTAAATAAAAGGTAGTTTCAATTTCCTACTTTTGAGAGGAGATTTAAACAATGCATTCATAAGAAATGAATAAAAAATGTAAGAATAAATGTTTAATTAAAATACTTTAGCCTAATACGATCATTTTTCAGGCATGGTGCTTAAGATAGTGAGATGTTGATTTTGTTTTTGCTTTGCTAGGTTTTGTGTGCTTTCTGTGGATTTCAAATGCAAATGTGAAAATTCCATACTTTAAAAGACCTTGATCTTTCCTCTCTGGTCTTGTGGCTCTATGCCATATTTTAAAATTGAAATCACTAAGTTATAGGCTTTTTCCAAAAAAAAAAAAAAATCCAAAATATTACCTACTTCAGGGATAGTCAGTTGCGATCTAGCTGTATCAAATGCCTAAGGGAAATAATTTTCTATCTGAAAGATTAGGTAGAGATTAATGTTTGCCATTTCATAGCTCATTATCCTGGAATGGTCCCCTCTAAAACCATGAAATGTCCAGAGATTTATATGAATATCTTTAAAATTAGGTGGTATTCCCAGAAATCATTAGTTCTGCTGTGCTGTTTTTCTTTGAAAGGCTCCTGGATTTCAAAATAAATGTCTTGCCTTATGAAAATAAAAGCCAGTTTGTATTGCTGGCAATAATTATCTTCTCATATTTAACCATTGTTCTCTATTCAGGAACAACAGTTCCAATTAATTTCATAATATCAACCATAAAGATTTATGTTGTAGATGAACCATTTTGCATGGGTTAAAAATTTTGAAAAAAAAATAGCTTTATTTCTTTTTTTTCTTGTGTAACAAAATATTCTCCTTTTCATATATTTCAACCACTTTCTCTCTTTTCCTTATTTATTATCTGTTATTTGGGGGGGGAGGGGGAAGGGCAGAAAAAGAATCTTAAGCAGGATCCCCACCCAGAATGGAGCTCCATTTCACAACCTTGAGATCATGACCTTAGCCAAAATCAAGAGTTGGAAGCTTAACTGACTAAGCCACCCAGGCATCCTATCAACCATTTTAAAATTAAGAACCTTACTTAGCTCATAGGCCATATAAAAACCACCAGTGGACCTGAGTTGGCCTATGGGCTTCTGATTACTCACCTTTGCTCTAGGTTATGTTCTTTGCTAGTGATTTGTCTTTGCTTCTAGGCCTTTTCTATTTTGTTTCATTGATCCATTTTTCTATCTTTATGCCAAAAACACACTGTCTTGATTACTGAAGCTTTACAGTAATTCTTGAAATTTAGTTATGTAAGTCTTCCAATGTTTTTCTACTTTTCATAATTGTTTTGGCTATTTTAGCTTTTTGTTTTTGTTTTTTCATTTTCTTATATATTTTTGAAACCTCATTCCAATTTCCTTTAAAGAAAAAAAAAAAAAAAGGAAAGAGTCCACTGGGATCATGACTAGAATTTCATTATATTTCTATGTACTTTTTGGAAATTAGTATCTTGGCAATATCGAATCTCTAATTCTTGAATATGGCCTATATTTCATTTAGCTATGTTTTGAAGTCAGCAACTTTGTTTAAACTTTTTCTGAGTACTTTATGATTTTCTATCATATTTAAAAAAATTTTTTTCTCTATCCTATTTTAAATGACTATTTTTAGTTTTCATATATTTGCTGATAGGATAAAAAAACACAGTTGAGTTTTGCATATTGACTTTACACCTTGAAACTTGGTAAATTCACTTAATTGCTGTTGTACTGTTTTGTAGATTCCTCAGGATTCTCTGCATAAATAATTATGGTTTCTACAAATAAAGGCACTTTTATCTTTTCCTTCACAATCTTTATTATTTTATCTTATTTTCTTATTGCACAGTTTAGGACTTAAGAAAAATGTTGAGCAGAAGTGGTAAAAATGGACTTCCCTGCCATGTTCTCATCCTGAGGAGGAAAGTAAAGTGTTTAGTCATTTATACTTATCAACCATATTATCTTTCAATCAGGATGGGGAAGTTTCCTTCTATTTCTAGTTTTCTGAAATGTTTTACCCTAAATAGGCATCGTATTTTATCAAATGCTTTTTTCTGCACTTACTGAAATGACGATATGTTTTCTCTCTTTTAATTTGTTAATACTATTTATTATACTGATTGATATTTCAAATGTTAAGCCAACCTTACATTCTTGGAACAAACAGACGTGGTCATAATGACTTTTCCTTTTACCATATTATTGAAGTCAATCTGCCAATGTTTTGTTATAGATTTTTATATCTGTGATCATAAGGAATGTTTTTCTACAATTTTTCTTTTCTGCAAATGTTTTTCTCTGGTTTGAGTCTGAGATATACTGCCCTCATTAAATGATAAGGAAATGTTTACTCCTTTATTTTCAGAAACGAGGTAAGATTATGTAGGACTCGCATTTTTTCTTAAATAAATGCTTGATACATTTCACTTGGAAAATATTTTGGGATTGGAATTTACTATGGGAACATTTTTAAAAAATATATCCATTTCTTCAATAGATACAGAGTTTTCACATTTTCAATTCTACTTTTGTCAGATTTTATAATCCATACTTTGAAAAAATAGCAACTATTTTATTTAAGTCACTGAATATGTTATCTTAGAGTTGTTTAAAATGTTTTATTATAACTCTTCTGGTGTTTTCAGGATCTATAGTGTTATTTCTCTTTCATTTCTGTTATCAGTAATTGTTCCCCCTCCCCTTTCTTGATATGTTTTGCTACTGGTTTGTTAGTTTTAAAGGGTAAACTACTAATTTTATTATTTTTTCTATTAATTATCCATTTCCTATTTAACAGATCTATATAATTATATTCTTCCTTTTACTTATTTTGGGTTTACCTGGTCATCTTTTTCAAACTTCTCAGTGTGCAACTTAAGTTCGATCCTATACTTAAAACTTTTTTTTTCTAATATAAGTAAAGGTATAAATCTCCTTTTCAGCACTGAAGCTTTCGTTTCTAACTACCTTCCACTAAAGGGAGCACCTTCAGGCAAAAAGCCACATACACATGACTGATCTAATGTAGTTTTCTTCTTTGAAGAATTGATATCTGATTTTCTGCCTACTTTGATTACTCTATAGCACCTTCAAATAGTTGAGTTAGGAGAGTAATAAACAATTTACATATTAAAAGATGTACGCTGTCTCTTCTACATAGATTGCACTGGGGTAAAACTGAAAGCAAAATGACTAGCTGGGAGTCAGCTGCAATAATTCAGGCAGGTAGTGACTGGATGAGGTAATAGCAAAGAACTTCTTTAGAAGTCAACAGATATAGGATGTGTTTTGACTGTAGAGCTGAAATTAGTTTTCTGAACTCAGATGTTTTATTTTAACCCTAACATTTTAATGGAGAGTGATGGAAGAAACTATGGTTAAGAAAATTGTGGGTGGCACCCAGGTGGTGCAGTAAGTTAAGCATCTGACTCTTGGCTTCAGCTCAGGTCGTGATTTCAGGATCGTGAAATCAAGCCCTGCTGAGCATGGAGCCTTCTTGAGACTCTCTTTTCTTTCCCTCTCCCTCTGCCTCCGTCGCCACTCTCTCTCTTTAAAATAAGTAAATAAATCTTTAAAAAAATACTTCTCAAACTCAATACCCAAAAAACAAATAATCCAGTCAAGAAATGGGCAGAAGACATGAACAGACACTTCTCCAAAGAAGATATACAAACGGCCAACAGACACATGAAAAAATGCTCAACATCACTTGGCATTAGGGAATACAAACCAAAACCACAGTGAGATACCACCTTACACCAGTTAGGTGTAAATTAACAAGATGTTAAAAACAAAGCTACCTTACGATCCAGCAATTGCACTACTGGGTATTTACCCCAAAGATACAGATGTAGTGAAAAGAAGGGACACATGCACTCCAATGTTCATAGCAGCAATGTCCACAACAGCCAAACTGTGGAAGGAGATGAGATGTCCTTCAACAGATGAATAGATAAAGATGTGGTTCACAAATGCAATGGAATATTACTCAGCCATCAGAAAGGATGAATACCTACCATTTGCAACAACATGGATGGAACTGGAGGGGATTATGCTAAGTGAAATAAATCAGGCAGAGAAAGACAATTATTATATGGTTTCACTAATATGTGGAATATAAGGAATAGGGCATAGGATCATAGGGGAAGGGAGTGAAAACTAAATGGGAAGACGTCAGAGAGGGAGACAAACTGTGAGACTCTGGACTCCGGGAAACAAATTGAGGGTTGCAGAAGGGAGGGTGTTGGGGGGATGGGGTAACTGGGTGATGGGCATTAAGAAGGGTACGTGTGGTGATGAGCACTGGGTGTTATACACAACTAATGAACCACTGAACACTACATCAAAAAGTAATGATGTACTCTATGTTGGCTAATTAACTTAATAAAAAATATATTGTGGAAATTGGGAAAAAAGCAGATTTTGGAGATGACGATATTTCAGTTTAGTTATAATATGACTGAGGTGTCTATTAAACATTCCAGTCTTGACCATAGAAGATTCTTTACCCTGGATATATAAATACTGGTCTCATATTTTTAATAGATGCTACTTAATGTATAGAACTCTTTGAGATCACCTGAGGCTTAAGTGCAAGTAGTGAGGAAGAGTGACCCATTTTTTTTTTTAAAGATTTTATTTATTTATTCGACAGAGATAGAGACAGCCAGCGAGAGAGAGAACACAAGCAGGGGGAGTGGGAGAGGAAGAACGAGGCTCACAGCGGAGGAGCCTGATGTGGGGCTCGATCCCATAACGCCGGAATCACGCCCTGAGCCGAAGGCAGACGTTTAACCGCTGTGCCACCCAGGCGCCCCAAGAGTGACCCATTTTTATACTTCAGGAAATGGAGGATGATCCAGTTAATGAGACTGAAAAGGGTCTGTGCTGAGGGAGAAGGAAAACCAGAAAGAGCTGTGTCCTTGACACCAAGAAAAAATATTTTTCCAAAAAGAAGGGGCTGATTAAGTCTACTAATGCTTAGAATTATTATTATATATAGAATCATCAACATATAGATTAAAAGTGTTTGGAAAAGTCATGTAGAACAGGTTATTAACAGGTTTCCTTACTGTCAGATGGATAAAGTATACAGTAGTGCCCAAAACATTTTGACCATGTGATTTTTCCCAATGAGGAATATTATGAAGGAATACTGTTCTCAGAAATAGTCTTATGGAAATTTCCATTCAGAGTTACATTTCTCAAGTTCTCTGAATTGTATAAATTTGGGGTGTACAAAACTACTCTCCCAATTTTTATTTCAGTACCTCTTCTGTATTAATAATTGAATTTTTAAATATATCCCAATGTGAAATAATGATCCTTCAAAATTTTTCACTCTTTTTTAACTTTTTAAAACTTCTCTGGAGCTGTAAAATTTAAAAGGACTTGAATTAGTAGAGGAATTTCACAGTTGTAAATTTACTTGGTGCTGGGGGCCAATTCAATTAGCTAAGAACTTACTTTCAAATTGTTACCAATTGGACCAACGGAGTATGACAGCTTTCCCCCTTCATTTCCATGTTTCTAGGGACAAGATGTTGAAAGAAACATACTGAAAGCCTAATTACATTTTAGAAAGATAGGGTGTTCTTTCTCTTCTTTTTAACATTAGTATGCAAAGGGGATTTATTTTTAATTTACAAAGAAGGGGCTACTGATTACATTAAACAGGAACACAAGTGAACTCTCTCTGAGCAAGCTGCAAGGAGAATTCTTTAGTTCATGCTGATTTCAGCCTAGCTTCAATTCCTCTTCTGTTTTCAGAGAAAGCATATACATAATACCACACTGACAGTGCTTGCTTATGGTTCACGCCTCCTACTTACACCTGTAACAACATCCATAGTTCTCTTAGCATATATTAACACCACTATCTCCAAATGCCACTTCCTTGTCCTTTTTCTTAATCAATCAAAAATTTTTAAATACACTTAACATTATTGTCGACTACTAATTTGCTTTTTCTATTTAAGTTATTGAGATGGCATTTGGGCATCAAAGAAAATGACCTCTTTTTCATTAAAATTTCAACAACATTTGTGGTGATTACAATATGCCCTACAACATGTGGAAGTGTTTTAGCACCCCAACCTAGTCCTGAAATATTCCTAGGAGAAATATCATTGCTGGTAATATTTATCATGGACCATTTCAAGAGTACCTAAATTCTAAGTTTACAGCTAGTCATGGAATAATAGCAGCCCATAATGTAAGATTAATAAATCTTCAAAAACGTTAGCTCCAGTTAATTTTAGGGATTTTATAGGTCATATTGGGCTGACTTCTCCTAGTCATTTCTTGGTAGGTTATGTGGGAAAATAGATACACATTTGGCAACCTTAGGTAGGGAAAAAAGAGCACAAGTGAAAAACGGAATCAGAATGTAGACTTTACTTTTTCCTACTTCCCTTAAGATGATTTAATTTAGGCTTCACATTTTGTGTTCTCTACATGATAGACAGATGCTATGTTAGCATTTTGGCTGTCAAATCAATCTGAGGCAGAGACTCACTTAATGAATGATCCATTTCATTAGGAGATAATAGTAAAATCTGATCAGATACAGAAATGTATTATATCAGAACTGTTTTGTAATAGAAAACTTTTAAAAGGCTTTAAGTTTTTCAAGACTTTGAAGATCAATAGACCACACCAAAGGCTCAATAGTTTTGTGATTTTTTTTAAGCCAACTTGTTTTAGGTAAACATAAATTTCCTACCCTCTATATACAATACTCATTTATTACTAAATATATATCATCAATTTAATAGATTCTTGGGAGTGAAATTAAGCACTAAATTCAATACACCCACCAAAAAATAAAACTATCCTGATTACAGAAATGCTAAATGTGAAAAAAAGTACAACTTAGAATTGAGGGAATATTATATAACAAATCAGGGGTAATTATTTTTAAAAGATTGATCAAAGGCTTTGTAGACCCCTTTAAATATTGTGTTCCTTTTGTATATATATACATATATATATAAGCTAAATACATATATATATATTTTTTTAATTTAATTTAAAACGCTCCATTTACAGATCATAAAATCTACTTACATTATTTGCCCCAAGAACATACTTACTCTACAAAGCAAGGCTGAAATTTGCCAGCTATTTATGCCCTAGGGCATTACATTCAGATGCATTACCCATTTTGCAAAACCCATCAATGCATCTTTCCAGAGACATGTCAACATTTTGCTTATATATGAAATTCCATTATATGGATATTCAAAATGTATCTTGAGTATGTATAATTCCTTATGGGTACACACCACCTATAATGAAGATGTGTCTGTCGATACAGAGGATGCATGGTGTGTATGTGTCATCTCACCAGACAATGTTATAGATGTTTTTTCTATCACTGATAAACGAGTAAAGATTGCTAGCTTGGTATTACTTTAAGCTGTGATGCAGCGTGACTTAATAGCATGTCTTTGCTCTAGTTCAACGTATTTGTTTATTTTTTATATATTTTCATTTGTTTTGTATTTTATTTTATATATCTGCTATATATTTCATTTGCTTTATATTTCATTTATCCAACCTGGTAAGTTTGATTTTGAATAAGCATACAGGTTTACTGTCAGTACGATTTTTTTAAGTGGCAGAATTAGTGTTCCTGTGTGACTCACTGAAAGGATATGATGTAAAGTAGTCACTGGTTTGAGTATTCGCTTTAGGTAGTATCACAATCAAATCTGAAATAGTACGTTGAATAATACCTGTTTGGAATACAGCAAATTGATAGTGTAGCTATGCTGTGATAATTTCTCAGAAAAGATACAATTTCTATGCTTCAGAAGTAACTCCTGATATACACAATCAAGTGTACAAGAAATGTCTGTTTATTTTTTTCCATCAAATTAAATTTCATTAAGACACACCCTTCCGGGCAGGAAATTCAATCCTTATCTTAGACTTAGAGGATCTTCTAGAGAAGCACCTGGAAAATGTAGAACGTTCCTTCATTCAAACCATCGCAGTCACTGATAAGAACCTTCTCTGCCAAGTTTATGTGGTCCTTTAAAGACACATGATTCGGTCCACTCTGGGATAAGAACTTCTGTCATTGTGGGCAAAATTTCAGTAACTGAAGTCAAAGCCCCCTAGGCGCATTAACTTGACCATTTTCCTCTGAGGACTTGGCAATCTCCTAGGGCTTACTTAGGTCTATCAAGAAAAATACAGGATGCCAAGTTCAATTTGTATTTTGGATAAAGAGCACATTTTTAAAAAATATACTGAAAATATTGGATAGTATATACTTAAGATATATGTATTATTTATTAGAAATTCAAATGTAATTGAATGTCCTGTATTTTTATTTGCTAAGTCTGGCAACCCCATCTGAGACACAATTAATGAGTGGTACAAAGCCCTGGTGAAATCAAGTATGCTTTTTCCTGGGCTTGGGGAAAAACTCTGCCCTTCTCTATGTCTGCATGTTCCTCCAGGGTAAACACTCGTTTCGGTGGAACAGAACAAATACTTTCAACCAAGGCCAAGGTTGGCAACCTCAAATGCCTACAGATTCCATAATGTAACATACAGGGCTGAAGTAGGCCCAGGAGGGAAACTATTACTAGCTAACTGGCTGCTGAAGTTCAGCTCTAGCCAGGTACATCCTGTGAGACTGGCTTAGCATTGCTGGATTTTCTGAAATGCAAGTCCAGATTTTTTTTTTTTTTTTTTTTTTTTTTGGTATGGGGAGTCTCCTTATATTTAAATATTAGCAGCACAAAGAAATCACCTTTAAAAGTAAAATAAATAACCAGCAAGTCACCCTCAGCCCAAAGCTTTTAAATTTCAGTATAGACTTATAGTCAAGATTTTCTCCAACCTGCTTCAGATTTGAGTTCTGCCACAGAAACCTCACCTAAGTTGAGAGAGCTCAGAAAGCCCTGTTATGAAACAAAGCGTGAATAACAAAACAAAACAAAAACAAAACATACCACAGCTCAAGTGCTTTTGTGTAACAAATGATGAAATATCATGTAAAAGATTCACTGACTTGAGAGGTTGAAAAGTGAATCATGTAGCATAAAAGCTTTATTTCAAAACTGGTTAGTACTTGTTTTATAGCCCTAGAGGAAATCTAGAGCCTATGATGTTCACATAATGTCCCAAAATATTTTGAAGGGTTTTCAAGCTAATAAAACAAAGATAAAAAGGAAAATAGTTCACTTTAATTCTTAAATCATATACATGTGAATTTTTTTTATCCAATAAGATGCTATTTTCTGTTTCCAATTTTGTCTTATGATAGCATCAAACTGAAGTCTCTTACATCCTTTCTTTTTTGGGAGTATAGTTGACACGCATTAGTTTCAGGTGTACAACATAGTGATTCAAATTCTCTGTACATTGTGCTATGGTCACCACAAGTGTAGTCACCACCTGTCACCACACAGTGCTATTACGGTACCACTGACTGTATTCCCTACGCTGTGCCTTTTATTCTGTGACCGGAAGCCTTTATCTCCCACTCCCCTGCACTCATTTTGCCCATCCCTCTACTCCTCTCCTTTCTAGCAACCTTCAATCAGTTTGTTCTCTATATTTATATTTTTGTTTGTTTGTTTATTCATTTGTAGGTTTTTTTTTTATATTCCACCTATGAGTAAAATCATATGGTATTTGTCTTAGTCTATAAAGTCTCATATTCTTGAATGTGTTTTGAAGACTTACTTTCCATATAAATTTTTGGTTGTTTTATAGTAATATCAACTTCTGGGTGAATTCTGCCTATGTCACACTTTCCTCTGATATAAACAGAGTTCGTAATTGTGTGACAAATAGTAGTAAGTGTAGTTTTCTTTTAAATGCAGATAGGATAAATCTAATTTCATAGGTACATTGCATTATCACCTTTGACAATTGGCCATAACAAGTGAATATTCCTAAGCAGTTTCCTTCCCCCATTCTAAGGTAAGAGTTATTTAAAAAGCTGAATATTTTGAAGAAATGGAGAATGACTAGTTAAAAATTTGTGCATATTTAGAAACCTGCTTTGAAAGTCAATACTTCAAAGAGAACTCAACAGCTTTATCTAACAATACTAAATAAACAAACAGTACAAATAATTCAAAGTCAATTGACTCTTTTTGAGCATGAGGCAAAGATTTACCTGATGCAAATCAATATCTAGCCAACAAGATAATGGCTTGGTAACCTGTATAAAAATGAGGTAAAAGACAATTATATGTTTAACCCCAAATACAATCTACCTCATTCACAGTTTCAGCAAACATTCACGGAGATCTTATTCTACCAGCCACTGTGCCAGATCCTTGTGATACAATATTTAATAATACCCCTGATGCCACCAGGGGATTCAGACTTTTTTGTAGGAGAAAGGTAGGTAAAGAGGCTATTACAATCTTCTGTTAATAAATTAGAGGGGAGTGCTAGTTGCTATGGGAGCATCGATGAGGGACATCAAACATGTATGATGTCCCAAATCTTTATGAGGAGATTATTTTTAATGTATCAGAAGAGAACATTTCCCAGGAGTGTTGACTGAAAATGCCATGAGACATACAGAAAGGAGAGACAGGACAAACAGGTCTGTGTCCTTAGCATGGTCCACGAATATATTTTATCATACAAGCTGGGATACTTTTGTAAGAGAGGATACTATTAATATTTACACCGGGGCATCAGAATTAACTTAAAATGCCCCAGGAAAAAAGGACATATGTTCACCTCACTCATGTTCCATTCCAGCTCAGCTCCAGACAGAATAGCTAAATCCTCTTCTGCATTCCAGATTTATTCTGTTTTACAATAAAATGGTTAGAGTTTGACATTTAAATATATACCATTATTACCCTATAGAATGTCACTTTCTAGCTTTTATTATTATTCAATTTTAGTCAGAACATTAAACACCTGTAAGCTGACTGGGAAGGTATTTCTAGCTGCAGATCAGGATAGGTTTTCCTCACTGTAGCAGACATTGTCCAGAAGTCATTTTTTTAAGATGCTAAATTAAATCTCTACTTTTTTTTCAGATGTTTGCAAAAGGTAAGCTTATATTTTGTGTTCTCTCTATTCAGTCTTAAAGTCATGGAAAATACAACGTAGCCCAAGACTGTAATATATAGAAAAAGAAATACGCCAGCCTTGCATGATTAAGGCAAAGAAATGAATAAGAAAACGGTTATCTTAGTTAGGAGAAGACTCTGCTAGAAGTTCCTGCTCATCTCAGCTATTCAAGGCCCCTGAAGAGTATAATAGAAATTATTATTTTATGCCTTCTTTTGTCATCTTTATGGAACCTTGAGAAATGTATCTGAAATGGTTACTGTCCTACAAAGGTAACAGTCTACTAAACAAAATGTGGATTATTAACAATAATGGCAAAAAAATTGTTTCGGCAGAAACACAACTATTCCATTATACTTGACATTTGCTTAGTGGTGTGATGTCTGGTGCATTTAATGATAGCTAATGAGACTTTAATGCTTAACTACGAAAACATGCATTTTATTGTAGGTGTTCAAGGACAACAGAATAATTTTAGTTTCATTTTCAATTATAAATAAGTTTTTTTTTTTTTAAAGATTGTATTTATTTATTTGACAGAGATAGACAGCCAGCGAGAGAAGGAACACAAGCAGGGGGAGTTGGAGAGGAAGAAGCTGGCTCATAGCAGAGGAGCCTGATGTGGGGCTCGATCCCACAACGTCGGGATCACACCCTGAGCCGAAGGCAGACGCTTAACCGCTGTGCCACCCAGGCGCCCCAGTAAGTTAGTTTTAAGTAAAATACATTTAAGTATCCTGATACTCAAACAGATTTCATGGACACTTTTCATAGCATGTGATTTATTTTAATATTCCATTTGCAGGTAAAAACCATTGTAAACAGCTCCTATTTAGTTGGTAGAAAAAGTGAGTACTGTAAGGTGTGACAGGCCTAAGGTCATTACAGTACACTTTCTTGTAATTCTTTACTACTGTATTTTCCCCAAAAATTCTTGTAGAATTCTTTTTAAGTTTATGCTTTGTTGAAGCCACTTATTTTGTTGTGAAGAAAATAATGACATTATAAAATAAGAACACAATCTGCCTGTGTTATAAGAAAGATACAACTGTAACTGAAGAGTTTCAGAACTTTGGAAAAAATATTTTAACAGTTTTACTGAAAAGTAAATTTGTTGAAATTAATCTTTTGATTAAATTTAAATACTTTATTTTCCATTAAGTTGTCCCCAAAGAGTCATTTATCAAATATTCAAAGCTAACATCTATTGATAAGATTTCTAGAGGATCCCAAAGCCAGGGAAACATGACAGAGGCCTTATAGTTCATTTATTTTCAATGGTTTAGAAGCCCTTGTATTAAAACTTCTCAGTATTAATCTGTGAGCAAAATAATAGTCATTGATTTTTTGAGAATACTTATCAAACAACTAGTTTGATAAGCACAGGTACAGATCAATTTATGAAGACTATAGGTATGTAAATGTCTGCCTGGCATTTACAATTAGTTGATCTCTCATGAAAGTTATAATAGAGGTATGAGAATACTCTTCATGCTATGGTTAATTTTATGTGCCAACTTGACTTGACTATAGGTACCCAGATAATATTTGATTAGATATTATTCTGAGTACGTCTGTGAGGATGTTTCTGAATGAGATTAACATTTGAATTGGTAGACTACGAAAAGATTGCCCTCCTCTGTATGGACAGGCTTCAAGTAACCTATTACTATCCCGAGTAAAACAGAAGGTAGGATAAGGGGAGAAGCTTTCTGCCTGACTCTTTTCAAGCTGGGACACTGGTCTTTTCCTGTGCTTGACTGAAACTTAAACCAATGAAAGAAACTTCTCCTGGTTTTCAGACCTTTACACTTGCACTGGAACTATACCAATAGCTCTCTTGGGTGTTTGGCTTGCAGAAGGCAGATCTTAGGGGACTTCTCAGCATTCCATAATCATGTGAGCCAATTCCTTATAATGAATCTCTCTCTCCCACACATATATGTACACACATATATATAATTATATATGCATACATACGCTTTGTATATGTATACTATGTGGATATATGAAGATATATATAAGAACATATATCTGAAGAAGATACATATATGAACACTAGTTCTGTTTTTCTGGAGAATTCTGATTAATACACATTGAGATATACCTGTTCTTTTATTAAATTTTTAATAAATCACCTGCATTAAAATAAGTGGTGTGGGTTCTGTTTCCTGATTAGACTCTGACTGATACAGCTCCTTTTATCTGTCTATTACAGTCTATTAGAATTAATTTTTCTAACCAATTTCCTATTATTGCTAAAAGCATATAACATTTTTAATTCAGTAAAATACAATTGTTTTGCCAACATCCTGTTAATGTTAGAATACTTTAGAAAACTTTAACTCCATTTTTCCCCTTACCTTTTATATTGTCATATGTTAATTTCTATATATTTCAAACCAGATAACATATCATTTTCTTGTTTTGCATAGTCATTAGTCTTTTATATTAACCCACATATGTAACTTTCTTTTTCTTACACTGATTTAGTGTTTCCTGTTAAGATCATTTTCCTTCTTCCTGACAATCTCTCTCTAGAATTTTTTTAAGGGGAGTTTTGCTGAAAAGGTATTCCCTCAGTTTCTGTTGTTCTGAAATCATCTTCATCTACCTTCATTTTGGAGTGATATTTCACTGTGTACAGAGTTTTCAGTGGGCTTCTATTTTCTTTGAGCATTTGAAAGTGAGCCTTTTACTATATTATACTCCGACATCCAAAATTTTTCTCTCAGATCTTTTATTCCCTGGACTCTCAGCCCTAATTTTCACTACCTCAGCAGACTTCCACTACTATTAAACAAATGACTTATTCATTTTAATTGGATTTTCCGCTCACTTTTCATTCATACAGTTATGTTCATAAACAAACAAACAAATAAAAAACCCAGTATAAATGAATAGAGTAAATACAGTTTGATTTTGTTTCTTATTTCCTGGTGTAATATCGAAATTATATTGAGTGGCATTAAATTTGTAAGGTCTTCAAATGATAAAAGAAAGCAATAAAATAATATACTTTTTATTAAATATACTGGAAGCTCAGTTTTTTCTTCTATTGACATGTAAAACAATAATTTTTCTCTTAATAAGTAAAATGTGCTTGGGAAAGTTGTATAAGAGTAATTTTCCCCCACTGCTATGATGGCCTTAACGTGAACTACCTATGCAGTAAATATTTAACAGAAAAACTGAGAAGACCTAATTAATTTCAAACAACTTAGCACCTCCATTACTGCAACTGGTATAAAAATGAATTAAGAACCCTTAATCATGGAAAAAAGAAAATTGTCATATAGGTGAGTGGTAATTACTAATGGGGACCAGTTGCCCAGGCAGACATTTTGGATTACTTTCATTTCCAGTTTTCTTAAGAAGATCTGTTAAATCTCTCCCACAAGAGATGCATCCCAAAGGCTACATAACTCGTCTGCACAGAAGTTGATATGAGGGAGTTTGCAGTAAAGAATAATAAAGCTACTTAATAAGCAGCATTCCTGAATCCAACTATGGCCATCTTGCCAGGAAACCTTGTCCTCTATAGACTACTTAATCTCAATAAATGGCAAACCAACACTTCTAGATGCTCAGGTAAAAAGAAAAATCTTGGAGCCCTATGTTAGTCTTCTCTTTTTCTTATATTCTATGTCTAATGTGTTAATTATCCTTATATCCTTATGAAGACTTATATCTTGATAAAGACTTTTGGATATTGATAATGTTACTCCTACCATGTGTCTTTAATGGATGCTAGTACTGAAGACCTTGGTGAGACATGATGTAGACTAGAATAAGTAAATTGCCATTGCAGTTGGAACCTGAACAGGACTCTCCTTATTCAGGACGGTTTTACTTAATAGCTTTTTTAAATAATTCTATCCTGTTTCAGGGAGGTGAAACAGTTAATTCACCTTGCTAAAGGTTGCAAAGATTCACCTGTTGCATGGCTTACACATGTACCTCTTGATTGTATGAAAAACATGCAAATATCACAGCCCATACAAAAATGCTATGCTGTTCTGGAAATGTTTTAATTGGTTCTACTCTTAATTCAGAAAAACACTCGGGACTTCCTAGAGTCATAGAAGTGTTGGGTCCAGAATATACAATTTTTTTCTCAAATAAAGGTTTAATTTTCCTCTGACATTCTACTTCATTACAGCAAGTTCTCAGTCTGAGATGTATTATAATTACTGTTCAATGAGTTTCATTGTTGTATTTATTGTGCTTATCATTAATGGAAGTAGCTTCTCATTTGCATTTATAATGTATTTATTTCATAGGACATAGACAATTTAATTGATTTTGCATGGTCTTTAAGGTTTATTAGCTTTGGGTAAGGTAAGTTTTCCAGTGGACTATATTTCATTTCAAAGATATTTAATGTTTCAGAGGAAAAATATCTACATTTTGAGAAAATGTTCAATAAAAAAAAAAATCACATTCCTTAGCATGCAAAAAGAAAATCCGAAAAATGTGTGATATTCCTAATGAATTTTCTAATTGTGAAAAATAGATGATTTTAAAAATGATTGGGCCTTTGGAGGAGGAAAAAAGGGACATGTATAAATTTAGTGAGAAATCATACTTTCTTATAAAGTATGTGAGGATCATTAATATATCACTATATCCCAACCCCTTTTGCAGTGAAAGTATATTTTGCAACTGTGACCAAGAACACTACAATGAAAATTATAATTTTAAAGATGGGGAACTCACATTTATTGATGATTTCTAAACTTGGGTTATTAATCCTCCTCATTATGAAAAATTATTTAATGGTCTCTAAGAATAAACTGAGGGATTCTTTGAAGATACATAGAAAAGTACAAGATGAAAAATCTGGGAAAATGTCAGGTAACATGGATAATTTTACAGATTTCAAAATTCATTTAATGGATGCCACAAAGGGACAAAAATAACAGAAAAAAAGGAAAAGAAACAAATTAAAATATGTAAAATAGAAAATGGGTTAAGCTGATGGCATGAATGCAATCCCAATCAGAATACCAATAGCACTTTTCACAGAACTAGAACAAGGAATCCTTCAATTTGTATAGAACTGCAAAAGACTCTGAATAGCAAAAGCAATCTTGAAAAAGAAGAACAAAACTGGAGGTATCACAATCCCAGATTTCAAGATATATACTACAAAGCTGTAGTAATCAAAACAATATGGTATCAGCACAAAAACAGACACATAGATCAATGGAACAGAATAGAGAGCCCAGAAATGAACCCACAATTACGTGGTCAATTAATCTTAGACAAAGGAGTCAAGAATATGCAATGGGGGGAAAAAAAAACAAACCCAGTCTCTTCAACGAACGGTGTTGGGACAACTGGACAGCTATATGCAAAAGAATTAAACTGGACCTCTTTCTTATTCCATACACAAAAATAAACTCAAAAGGGATTAAGAACCTAAATGTAGACTGTAACTATAGGAATCGTAGAAGACAGCACAGGCAGTAATTTCCTGAAGTCAGTAGTAACAATGTTTTTCTAGGTATGTCTCCTGAGCCGAAAGAAACAAAAGCAAAAACAAATTATTGGGATTACATCAAAATAAAAAGCTTCTGCACAGCAAAGGAAACAACAAAACTTAAACCTACTGAATGGGAGGAGGTATTTGCAAAGGACATAACCAATAAAGAGCTGGTATCCCAAACATATAAGAAACTTACTAACACCAAAAATATAAATAATCCAATTTACAAAAGGGCAGAGGATCTAAACAGACATTTCTCCAAAGACATACAGATGGTCAACAGACACATGAAAACATGCTCAACATCACTAATCATCAGGGAAATGAGAATCAAAACCACAATGAGATATCACCTCATACCTGTCAGAATGGCTAAAACTAAAAACACAACAAACAACAAGTGTTGGTGTGGATGTGAAGAAAAAACAAGAACTTCAGGCACTGCTGATGGGAATGCAAACTGGTGCAGCCACTGTGGAAAATAGTATGGAGCTTCCTCAAAAAATTAAAAATATAACTAACACAATCTAGTAATTCCACTGCTAGGTAATTCCATTACCCAAAGAATACAAAAAAGAAAAGACATATACACCCCTATGTTTATTGCAGCATTATGTACAATAGCCAAATTATGGAGGCAGCCCAAGTGTCCATCGATAGATGAATGGATAAAGAAGAAGTGGTGTATATACAATGAAATATTACTCAGCCATAAAAGAATGAAATCTTGCCATTTGCTACAACATGGATGGATCCAGACAGTGTAATACTAAGTGAAATAAGTCAGTCAGAGAAAGACAAATGCCATATGATTTCACCCATATGTGGAATTTAAGATAAAAAAAAGCATGAACACAGAAAAAAGAAACGAACCAAGAAAAAGATTCTTAACTATAGAGAACAAACTGATGGTTACCAGAGGGGAGAGGGGTGGGTGGATGGGTGAACTAGATGAAGGAATTAAGAGTACACTTATCCTGATGAGCACTGAGTAATGTACAGAATTGTTGAATCACACTATATTATACACCTGAGACTAATAAAACACTGTATGTTGACAATGCTGGAATTAATTTTTTTTTAATCATGTCATTTGTAAATAAAGGCAGCTTGACTTCTTCCTTTCCAATCTGGATGCATTTTATTTCTTTTTCTTGCCTGATTATAATGACTAAAAACTCCCATTCAATGTTGACAAGGACATCCCAACCTTGTTCCCGACACTAAGGGAAAGCAGTCTTTTACCATGAAAGATTCATAACTTTACATTTTGCCCTTTATCAGGATGAGGAAATTCTCTTCTATTTCTAGTTTCTGTGAGAGTTTATCATGAATGGGTATTGGCTTTTGTCAAATACTTTTCCCATGTCTGTTTAAAATGATTGTGTGGTTTTTATCCTTTATTCTATCAATATGATATGTAACATGAATTTTCAAGTTTCAAACTGACTTTGCATACCTTGAAGAAATCCCACGTGGTCATGCTATAATTCTTTTCATGTTTTGCTGGATTTGGTTTCCTAATATTTCGTTGAGATTTTTTGCATCTATATTAATGAAGATGATCTCTAGTTTTATTTTTTCGTAACATCTTAGTTTGCCTTCTGTATTGGAATAATGCTGTCCTCTTAGAATAAGTTGGGAAGTATTCTCTCTTCCTCACTTTTCTGTAAGAATTTATAAAGTACTGGTATTTCCTCTTAAATTTTTTGACAGACTTCATCAGGGAATCAACTAGGTATGGGCTTTTCTTTGTGGGCTGTTTTAAATTACTAATTCAATTTCTTTATGTGATTTCTTTATCTATAGACCTGCAAAGTGATGACAGACTTGTGCCAGAATACAAATCAATTAATTGCTTCCTTCTTTAAAAAATTTTTGCTATAAATGTTTTTGTAAAAGTCGGCTGAACCATAAACAGTGTGCCTAATGAAGTAATTGGTTTATAATCCGGTGCATGCTCCTTAAGTTATTATTGACAATAACAAATACTTCACGTATGAGTATCTGTCCATGGGCCACATTTTGAGTAGCAATCCTACAGTATCAAGATAGGATTAATCAAGACACTTTGGCAACAACTTGATAATATGAACTACTTAATGCAATAAAAGAAGGATTTATTATGTCTTGCTGGGATGTATCATTGTCTTAGTCCATTTGAAGTGTTGTATCACAGACCAACAGGCTTATAAACAACAGAAAATTATTTCTCACTGTTCTAGAAGCTGGAAAGTCCAAGATCAACATATTGTCAGATTCAGTGTCTGGTGAAGACCCACTTCCTGGTTCATTAATGGCCACCTTTTCACTACAAATTCATATGATGGAAAAGGTAAGGGAGTTCTCTGGGGTCTCTTTTATAAAGGCACTAATTTCATCTATGAACACTCCACCCTCATGACCTAATCACCTTCCAAAGACCCACCTCCAAATAAAATCACTTCTGGCATTAGGGTTTAACCTGAATTTGGGGAGATCACAAATAGTCTATAGCACTCACAGAACTTAAGAATAGGGATATGGCGAAGTTCAAGGTAAGGTCTAGAATAATGAACTGGAAAATTCTGTTAACCAGAAATACATAATTTTTTTCTCTCTCACCCTTTGCTGTTGTTGCTTTTCCTGATTAACTTTCTCAGCTTCTCTTTCTCATGGTACAATGTAACCACCTCAAAATTCCCAGCATGGGTATGTATCTATTTGTCCCAATGATCTTCACTTCCTATAAATGGGTGGTATCATATAGTGCAAACATGTTGGTGGCTCCAGGAGAGGATGAAAGAGGCATGTAGCAGAGAAGATAGTCGGCAGACACTGCCAAAGTGTGTCCTATTTATATTTTAATATAACTGCTCTTAAGAATTACTTTTGGAACTAATCTTAAAAACTTATGGTTCATTTCTTTAAATGTGTCCAATGCAGGTAAATCTTGCAGGGTACAATTCACTTTTTAGACAGCATATTTAATGTTATTTGAACTTGTCATTTGAGTCCACTGGGTTATCAGTGTAAGGTATGTAGTCTTTAGCTGAAAAACTAATATGTAATTTATTGTATGGACTGTTCTGTTATGTAATCAGTCTGATTTCCTGTATTGATTGTAAGTTATTTGCAATTTGCAAAAGAAGAGTCTCAAAACATTTGAGTGATGAAGAAATGTATAAACCCCCAAGTATATCATTTAAAAGGACAATGTTTATTCAGATATAAGTATTCTTTTTTTTTTTTAAGATTTTATTTATTTATTTGACAGAGATAGAGACAGCCAGCGAGAGAGGGAACACAAGCAGGGGGAGTGGGAGAGGAAGAAGCAGGCTCATAGCAGAGGAGCCTGATGTGGGGCTCGATCCCAGAACGCCGGGATCACGCCCTGTGCCGAAGGCAGACGCTTAACCGCTGTGCCACCCAGGCGCCCCACAGATATAAGTATTCTTATTTGGGAAACTTAATAATTCACTCTCACTAATATTTGTCATTTGTTATATGCATGAACTTCAAGGTTACAAGCAGTAGATGTGAATAAACGGTGCTTAATTAACAAAGGGAAAGGTTGGCTTAAATATATATATGTATATACATACACAAATATACACATATGTATACATGTATAAGATATATATACACATAGATGTGTGTACATGTCTAGAATATATATGTCACCTCATTAGCCTGAATAAGACACTCCTAACACTGAGAACAATTCAAAGGTTTTAGGAGTTGTGTGCCAGGAACTAGAGACAAAGATCAAATATATTTTTTTTACGGGGCGTCTGGGTGGCGCAGTTGTTAAGCATCTGCCTTCAGCTCAGGGCGTGATCCCGGCGTTCTGGGATCGAGCCCCGCATCAGGCTCCTCTGCTGGGAGCCTGCTTCTTCCTCTCCCACTCCCCCTGCTTGTGTTCCCTGTCTCACTGGCTATCTCTCTCTGTCAAATAAATAAATAAATAAAATCTTTAAATATATATATATATATATTTTTTTTTAATTATAGCATAGAAGTCTATTGTGATTCTTATCCTTGTTCCTCTCTCTAGGTAAAATATATTTTTTCTTTGACTTCTTACAAGAATTTATTTTTCTTCAGTTTTCTGCAGTTTGAATATGATATGCTCACCTGTGTGGAATTTGGTCTTTATACTGCTTTCTACAGCTGTGGTTTGGTGTCCTCCATTAATTTTAAGACATTCTTGGTCATTACTATTTCAAATATTTCTTCTCAATTCTCTCTCATTTTTCCTGGTATTGCAATTACACATATATTACACTTTCTGAAATTGTCTCACAGATTTTTGTATACTCTGTTATTTTCTAAAATTATTTTTCTCTTTGCATTCCAGTTTGTGAAGCTTCTATTGACTAACCTTCAAAGTCAGATGAATGAGTTAATTCCAGGTAGAAAAAAAGTTAGATCTTTGCTGTATTTATAGTCATATTATTGTCTATGAGTAAAAAAACCTAAAACACTACTGAGTTACTCCATGTATTTACGGGCTCAGAGAATTAAGGCTTACAATTTCATACTCACTAAATGATTATAGCATATTTTCAGCAAGCAACTATATTTTATTTGCATGTTGAATGGAAAACTATAGTATGCAAACACAACAGTATCTATCTGACTTTCTATTTCAATAAATTAAAATTAATATGCACATAAAATAATGAACACACATATACACATGTACACACACTTCTTAACTAGATTTATCCACTGGAAAAAAGATCAGATTTCCAAATTTAGAACCCAGACAGTTTAGATCCTTATGCAGTGAGTGTATGGTTTAGAGTTCTTTTTTTTCTGTTTAAGGGTCTTTGGATTAATTCACATTTGAAAAGGCAAGAACAGAATGGATTTTATTTATTTATGATGTCTTAGTAGCAAAGTTCATATTTGTTTAAAAAAAAGACTAAAAGTATTTTCAAATGCTGAACAATCAGCAATTTAAGCAAAATCTGTCAAACCCAGATGTTGTTTTGACAATCCATCCTAAATAGACTTGTTTTGCATTCCTATCTCTGGTTTCAAAAAAACCCCAGAAAAACAGTGCACTGAAACAATGCAGCCTTCAGCAAAGGGTAGCCTCTGTGATAGTGAGTAAAGTTGGAACAAAAAGAGGGGAGGGGAATCAGATAGTAGGATTCCATTTTCAATGGATTGAATTAGAGTAAATTCATTTATTATTAATATCCAACATTGTTATGATTACTTCAAAAGGACAAACAATAATTGTATTTTTAAATTCAATTTCTTAAAGACCTTTTGGAGGACAACACTTATTTTCAATGTTTGAAAACTGGCTACTATACGTTCTTACTTTTCTACATTTAAACCTGAACCCCTTAAAAAATTTCCAAAATTGATTCTAGTCTGTACCAATTACTTCAAACAATACAGTTTAGGCAAATAATTTGAACAATGTAAAAATTCTGTTAGTGACCGAAGGAAAAAGGACAGAGAGAACAGCTTTTTATGCCACCACTTGATTGGTTATCTTTGATTGAAGTGCAAATTATCTTGCAGAAAATAAACATCATAGTTTTGGCCAATTTAGTTGAGGATTAATTTTGAAATTGAAGAAAATCAAACAGAGTAGAGCAGCAAGTGTTGCTAAGGAAACATCAAGCACTCTGTTGTAAGAAGAGCAAGGCAGGGGAATAGAGCAAGTGACAGTATTCCTTGGAGTTGTACAATAAGCTAACCTAACAAAGGACTTTTACACTTCAAGGGAAGGGCAGTGAGTGCAATTTTATCTAGTAGGTTTGATAATTAAACTGAACAAATCACAAATATAGTTCTCTCTTTCCCAAACTACAGACAGGAGATGATGACTAAGAGGCTTACAATCAGAACAATACTAAATAAATCAGACTTTTTAGAACAATATTCAAAAAGAATTGTGAAGAAATTTAGATTTTTGTACAGGTTCAGTGCACATAATTTAAAATTTAAAATCAATTATAGGATTATTGAAGAAGGAAAAATACAATTCAACATCCAAAAAACAAATACCCAATTTAAGAATGGGTAGAAGACATGAATAGACATTTTTCCAAAGAAGACATACAGATGGCCAACAGACACATGAAAAGACGTTCAACATCAATGATCACCAAGGAAATGTAAATCAAGACTATAATGAGATATCATCTCACCCCTGTCATAATGGCGAAAATCAACAATACAAGAAACAACCGGTGCTGGCAGGGATAGGGAGAAAGGCAACCCTTTTGCACTGCTGGTGGAATGAAAACTGGTGCAGCCACTCTGGAAAGCAGTATGGAGGTTCCTCAGAAAGTTAAATATAGAAATACCCTATGATCCAGCAATTGCACCACTAGGTATTTACCCAAAGAATACAAAAATATTAATTCAAAGGGATATATGCACCCTGATATTTATAGCAGCATTATCTACAATAGCCAAATTATGGAAACAGCCCAAGTGTCCATTGACTGATCAATGTATAAAGAAGATGTGTATATATACACAATGGAATATTGCTAAGTCATAAAAAAGAATGAAATCTTGCCATTTGCAATGATGTGGATGGAGCTAGAGAGTGTTATGCTAAGCAAAATAAATTGATCTGAAAAAAGACAAATACCATATGATTTTACTTGGACGTGGAATTTAAGAAACAAAACAAACAAGCAAAGGGAAAAAGAGAAGAAAACCAAGAAATGGATTCTTAACCATAGAGGACAAACTGAGGGTTGATGGAGGCAGGTGGGTGGAGGATGGGATTAATGGTGATGGGTATTAAGGAGGGCACTTGTGATAAGCACTGGCTGTTATATGTAGGTGATGAATCACTGGATCCTGCACCTGAAGCTGATATTACACTGTAGGTTAGCTAATTGGAATTTAAATAAAAACTTGGAAAAGGGGGGGGATTTAAATAACAATAATAACAGCTTAGTGGTGAAGTCTGAAGGATTTTCATCTGTGTCTATTAGAGAAGTATTGCTTCAGATGGGACTTCTACATTATCAGTTTTAGCTATTTCGGTTAGCTTGTTACATTTTCATAAACATTTTGTCATTACAAAACAAGGTTGGTGTTACTATGATTTGAGAAATTCAGTTGGTTTTATCTATCAAGAACAACTTTCAACCTTTTATTAGACTTGCTCTTATTTTACAATATTTATTACAAAAAATTGTTCATTGAAGATTTCTAAGATATGCATTCAAATGTGCTTATCTGAATGTACTTCAAAATAATTTATCAAGTAAATTCAGTAATAAAACTGGTGACTGTTATAAGTTGTAACTCATGTGACATTTAAGATTTTCCAGGTATTTGCCAACTCAGAATTTAGCATATAGATTCTATGTTTGCTTACAGGGATCTGAAATAGACTTGTATATTTGCAACAGAATGATGAATATCTGCAAATATCTAAATATCAAACGGCAGCATTTGCTTATTTCCATGGTTTCATGAGCCCACCCGCTATGGCCAATTTCAATATTCATGAATCATTACTGAGTGCAGAACTGGGAAGAGATGTACATGCAGTTGAACACCATTATACAGTATCTCCTCCCCTTTATAGATATAATAGGTATAAATAAGTCAAGGAGAATAAAAAAAGTTAAACGTAGTAAAACAATTAGGAAATGATGACTTTAAACTCTTACAATTTTAGTATAGTTAATTTCATTGTAAATTTATGTAATTTATTTTTAAATAATGATTGTGTTTAATAACTGACTCACAAAACTCCTCGAAATTTAACAGTTAGCTCTTGCAAGCTGGTAGAAACTGGCTCCAGTATGCTACTGACTAGCTCCCTTAAAGAGGAAGTTTCCTTGTCCTTTCCTTCCTTCCTTCCTTTCTATATTGCATATTATGATTAGTTTGGAATTTGCCTAAAATATCTCCTCAAATCATCAGCTGCTCCAATAATGCCCTCTTCATTTTGCTATTTCCAGTATTCATAATTGATTTTAATAATTATTGAGCAACCAGGATGTGCTATTATTGTGTGAAGCCAGAGCAGTCACACATATCAACTAATTAGAGCTGCTGATGATTGAAACAGCTGCTTCTCCTGAATAACCAGTTCATTGGATATTGATACTTTGCCAAAAGATGGTTTAAAAAAGTATGTCTTGAAGCCACCATTTGGGTAAATATACAACTTATTATGTACACACAGGTCAACAGACTGACTTGATCTTGATCAAAAACAAACAAGCAAAAAATAGTTTGTCTAAGAGTCAATTATCACTAGAGGAATTTGATCTGTCCTCATGCTGTAGCTTACTTACTTAATCAATTTGCTTTTTGGAATTCTCCAAGAGATAAAACACTCACAGCAGTTTAGCTAATAACCCCCTGCTTCAGCTAAATAACAATGTCAGAATCTATGAGTTATAATGTAACATTAAGGAGTATAATGACAGTTATCCTCCAGAGGATGTTTCAAAATCACAATGAAGTAACAAGCAATTTGTTGAGGATCCTTCCCTGCCAGTTGCCAAAGCATTAGCATTCCATTTGCCAGGCAGTGGGATTAGCATATCGCTAGCGAAGTTGTTAATGGCAACTTTCAAAAGACTAAATCAGTACTTTGTAAAATCTTTAAGAAATCATGTGTGAAGACCGTATTAACTTCTTTCTTTAGGTATATATTATGTTAGCTTTTTTCCTTGTTGCTTGTTTATTTCTATTCATTTGTTCTAACATCTATGATGATAAATGGCAGCTCCACTAGACACTGTAACATTTTTTTCCACTTGAGCAACTGAAAGCAACGGTCATAATATGTTTCTTCCTCTTAGAAATAGCCCAAGAGAATTGGTATTGCTTTAAGTCAAGTTTTTACAAAAGCTTTACCCAAACTGAAGCATTTTGAAGAATAGGAGACACACTGTACATGCCTTTTCTGGGTTTGCATGTTTACATTGCCTGATACTTTCATCAATCTCCATTGATTCATAGCTGTGATTTTTTTTGAAGTTATTTTCAGCATATACTAAGAAATTTACTTCCTGTGGTGTTTTTCCTGAAAATGTCTTCTTATATAAATGCTTTCTAACATTTCAAAGACACTTGAGATTAAGCCAAGGAGCCCTTATCTCACTGGTTAGAAAGTCAGGTTAATAAAAAAATAAGGCTGCTAACGTAGTCCACCTCTACTACACATTAGAAGAATGTGTCTCTGCCCAGTGCACTCTGGGAATATTAACTTGCAATAGGACGAGCTCAGAGTGGTGGATTTTATAAATTAACAACCCCAGGCTAGCACTATTAGGACTTTGTATGCAAATAGTCTACGGGAATAATGAGGCAGGTTTATAGTTTTAATAAAGAATTAGAAACATCTGGCAGCTTGTAAGAAGTTCTTTAGTTTTTACATTTTGTTTGTCTTCATCCTGCTCCATTTTTCTTTGTTTTGTTTTGCCCAAAGTTACTTTAAATATTTTTGATCTCAGAAAGTTATTAATTTCTGTTACCTCAACCAATTTTATAAAAACAAAGGAAATATCCTTTCATATTTCTTTCAAGACGGAGGCATAATTTATAACTGAGTATGGAAAGGGTTAAAGTACAGGCAGGGAGAGACAGGAGGCCCCTGACTCCCCTGACTATGCCCAGGCAGGGGGCTATGTGACCAGGCTCACAGAAATCCCAGATGTGGAGAAATGTTATAGACGAGATCTTTACCAGAGAAAAGGGAACATAACAAATCCACCTTGTTTGTTCTAAATATAGACGGCACAGTTCACGATATTTACAAATTCAGCTTGTTTGTCTCAAATGTTATAGACAAGATAGTTACCAAGTTCCCTGGTCAGTTTTCTATAAAAGACCAACTAAAAAAGCCCTCTT
The DNA here is from genome assembly GCF_017311325.1 of Ursus maritimus. Lineage (NCBI taxonomy): Eukaryota > Metazoa > Chordata > Mammalia > Carnivora > Ursidae > Ursus > Ursus maritimus. Next base: position 45,102,979 of record NW_024423343.1, read on the forward strand.
AAAAGCCCTCCATGGCAACCCATTCAGGACCCCTCTCATTCTAGAGAGCTTTTTTCTTTCCTTTCTGTTCTCACCTTTGCTTAATAAACTTCCACTACACTTCACCCTTTTGTGTCCTCGAGATTCATTCTTTTGACTCTGTGAGACAAGAACCCTGAAACCCTGCCACATAACCTACTGATTCAGCCTAATTTCTTTAAGATAGAAAATGTGCTTACTTGCGGAATTTTTTTTTCAATCAAACAACTGCAAATTATTCTGTTTAGTGTAATACTTGCAGTGACAAATAAATGTATGATGGCTTAATAAACAAGACAGTAGCTTTTCTACGTTCCTCAAGTCCTGATCAGTGGACGGTGCTTCTCTAAGACAGGACACATATTTCCCATTTTGCTGCTCTACCATCATCAACATATGGCTTCCAAGATCATTTCGCCCACCTATATTAAGCCAACTAAAAAGGAAAGGGCAAAAAGAATCCCAAGTAGAAGTCTTGGAAGTGGTATACCTCGCTCATATTCCATTGGATAGAAAAAAGTCATATGACTTCATCTAACAAAAAAAAAAAGTTAGGAAAAATAGTTCAACTTTGTTCATGAATTAAAAAGGAAATGGATCTGGTAACCAGCTAGCAATCTCTCCCATGGTATATTACAGAATAATACTAGGTCACTATGAAATCAAATGATGCATTCTGTGAAGTTTAAACTATTAATGTTTGCCAGTATTGTGAAGCAATGCTTCTTAATTATGCGAGCTACAATTCCAAATAAGAAAATAAATAAGTAAATAAAGACTATCTTTCCTTTTGTTCACATGAAAGTAGGAAACTCTTTTGCACTGCTATCCATTCACTCATTTACTCATTCAGTATACCATAATAACTAGCTTTCATAGTTTGTCTTTTTTATGTGTTTTTTTTACCACTTTGTTTCTAATAATAGACCATGTCTTAGTAATCTTGGAATCATTAAAGGTATATATGAAAAAGTATTATAGTTCTGCAGGCTTAAAATATAATATAAATTTCTTTATGCAAGAAAATATGGTTTTTTTTCCCTGTGTGTTTGCTTTCTCACTCATTTCTGTTGTATCTTTAGAATAGTGAGATATTCAATGACGATACTCACTAGTAAGTTATGTATATAATGGCCTTTAGTTGGAAACTCTTTATGAACATATGTTCCATTGGTATATAATTGACAGGAACTTTTTAAAGGTATCTTCTCACTTCAGTAATATAATGAATATTAATTAAATGCTGTTTCAAATCTTGAAAGAATTTAATATGCTAATGTTATCTTCTTAGATTGTCAGTCTTACCTGTATTTTATACTAGTATAGAGTCTTTCTGTACTTAGCACAATATACAACACTTTCACATACTATTAGAGAACATTATTAAGGATAAATAAAATTATAATTACAGTCAGGAAAACTGATTACTAAGAATAGAAAGAGGATATTGATAATTTTATCTTTAGCTACTAATTTAGATATTCACAATAAATGGAATATATGTCGTGGTTTGAGGAAAATAACTCCAAACTATTCACTGTATTTCCTTTCTTTATAAAACCTTCTTGAAGTCAATGAACTACAAAGGTAACTAAGGATGAAACCTTTGAAATAGTCTTCTATCCATACATCCAACATTGGATACATATCCAACAGTTTGCATATGTTTCTTTTCTTTGCTTTACTGAGTTTGTGTTTGGTTAGAGGGCATTTCTTCCAATTTGAAGAGCTGGTTACAGATGAATCAAATTTTATAAAGGAGAAGCTGGACTAGATATAATTGAAGGAGCCCACTGGACAACTCTGCTCATAACTGGTTGTAGTAGGCTGAATAGTGTGTCCCAAATATATCTATACGTTAATTCCTGGGATCTGTGAATGTTACCTTATATGGCAGAAAGGACTTTGCAAATGTAATTAAATTGAGAATTTGAGATGAGAAATTATCCTGGATTTTCTGCATGGGCCCTAAATATAATCACAGTGCCCTTATTAGAAGCAAAGGAAGATTTGGCTACAAGGAAAGTACAAGGTAATGTGATTATGGAGGCATAGAAGAGAAGGAGAGAAGTTTGAAGATGCTATGCTGCCATCTTTGAAGATAGAGGAAGGGGCCATAAACCAAGGATAATAGGTAGCTGGCAAAGGTAAGGAAATGAATTGACCTCTAGAGCCTCCAAGACAAATCACCCTGCTCAGACCTGGACTTCAGAGTAGGTAGATTGACTTGGAATTCTGACTTCTAGAGTAACAGATTAAATATGTGTTTTTTTAGCCACTAAGTTTGTAACAATTTGTTGAAGTGGCAATAGGAAATGACTACACCGGTATATAACCAGATCAATCTATGCTACGTCTGGAAGAGGCTGAGTCCATTTTCTTCCTATGGCAATGGCTTATTTCCATGCCATGTTTTGCTCCAATGCTCAAGAGGATCAGGAAATTGATGTGATAGCTATACTTTTGCTACATTTAAGAGTTTTAGTGGCCCAGTGTTAGGGGGAAATGTGGCTAGGGAGAGGCAGGGGATGAAAGAAGAAAATCATGAGCAACAAAAGACAAGACTAAACCATGTCTTCTGAGTGGGATTTTGTCCTTATTCTCTAACGCCCAAAGCACTATCATCTTCTTTATAAAATACACACTATTTTCCTCTAAAAGTGTGTGTGTGTGTGTGTGTGTGTGTATGTGTGTGTGTTTCACACATTCCTGGTATTAGACCTGAGGAATTAGATCTCATATCAGACTGCACCCCAATACACTGGGCATGGTAAGTGGCACCAAATGTACCCACAAATAAAACATTTCAGAAATTCTGGAACTGTTGGTCCTGAACTCATGTATAGGATAGCCTTCCTCCATTTTTTGCAGATCTCTGCTCTTACAGAAGTTGAAAAACTCATAATTCCCCATGCCATGGATGATGTTCTTTAGCCATTTGCAATGTCCAAAATTTGAGAATTGTGTTGTACCATTTACCACTAAAAACAAAACAAAACAAAAAAACCCATAGTACCTGATAAGCCTCTTTTTGTTGTGAAGGCATCACATCCCACACCTAAAAATGCTGGATGAAATATAAACCTGCTAGCCTTGAGTTAAGCCTGGAGTAGAAAAGGTCTCAGTAGCAGGTGAAAGCTTCCATGATAGCAGTGCTGGTGCTAGGGCCATATGATACCAGACCTGAGGTATTAGGTATGTCAGCGGTGGGAAAAGATGCTATGTTTTTGATGGAATGCATCACTGGAAAAATTACAATGTAGTGCCCTGGAGATTTAGAGCAAGATTATATCATCCATAGTAGGGAATTATATGCTTCCTGAGAAATAGTCCCTGGCCTGTTACTAGGCCTTACTAGAGATAAACACTTTACCATGTATACTGAATGCCCTTTGTGAGATGTGTTTTGTTTTATCCTTCGAGTCAAAAAATTCGGCAGGCCCAAGAGCAGTGTATTGTGAAATGGAAATGGACATCCAAGATCTAATCTCAGTAGGATCAGAAGGCACAAATAAACTGCATGTGTAGGTGTCAGAATTCCCAAATCACCCACCATAGTTGCACCGAGTCCTTCCTTTGCTACTACATGTAGTCAGAAGAGGGTTCTGTACAACCAGCTAAAGGAGTAGAAAGGTCCCAAACTTGGTTTACAGATATGTTAGCTAGATATATGGATGCAAGCCAAATGGATGGCAGCTGCACTATAGTCACATGAGTGACTTTGATGGACAATGAAAAGAGTTATAGTGTAACTGGTCACCCATTTAGTATACAAGAAGTGACCAGAGATGAGAATATATATAGATTTCTGGGCAGTCATCAATGGCCTGGCTATTTTGTGAGTGGTCTGGAAGGAAAGGGAATGGAAAATTTGGCATAAGGAATTCTGGGGTAGAGGCATGTGAATAGATATCTGGCTGTAAGTAGAGAATGTGAAAATATCTGCATCATACAATAACATTTACCAGAATATATTCACCACGACAGAGGCACTGAACAACCAAATAACTAAATGGCTTGGCCAGTTGTTGTTAGCCAGCCTCATCCATTGGTCACCATGGGACTGCGACAATGGGCACATGAACAGACTGATCACACTGATGGAGATTGATGCTACACATGGGCCTACCAGCATGGAATCCTACTTTCAAAAGATGGTCTCTGAACGTCTAATCTTTCAGCAACAGAAACCAACATTAAGCCCCAGATCTGGCACCATTCCCTGAGGAGGTCACTTGGGTGCAAGTAGACTCTTGGTCACTTGAGTGTAAAGCAACTAAATTAGTCTCCTTCCATCTTGCAAGGGTCAGTGGTTTGTCCTAATAAGAATAGTTAATCTTCCCAATATGGATTTGCCCCCCTCCCCCCATCTACAGCATGTCAGCGAGCACTATTATCTGTGGATTACAAAATGCCTGATCCACAAATGTGGAATTGCATATGAAATATCATTTGACCAAAGGACCTATTTTACAAAAAAAAAAAAAAAAAAAAAAAAAAAAAAAGGCACTGTAGGAATGGGCCCATAAGATTTACTATTAATATCGTATTTTGTACCAGAGGCAGACAGACTCATAGAAGGTAAAGCTGAGTGCCAGATCAGAGACAATATTCTGTGAGGAAGGAGAGTCATCCTTCATTTAGCAGTGATCTGAGAATCAAAACAACTACACAGCTTACTATACATTAACATGACTTTGGCATTCCACTATGTTCATCAATTTAACTTTGTAATTCCAGAAAACACCTGCCCAGGAAGATAAATATGGAGAATTGCTTTACTGTTTATTCAAGTAATTTCCTAGAAGAGCCATCAAACTCTTCAATAGAAAAGCATCAAGCAACATTTAACTGAACTTCAAGACTCTTTAGATTCCTTACCTCAATATCTTCACCCTGAGGTGTCCACTGACGCTGAACTATTACAGTTGACCTTTGAGCAATACTGGTTTGAACTATGTGGGTCCTCTTAAATGCAGATTTTTTTCAATGAATACATTGAAAAACTTTCTGGAGATTTACCATAATATGAAAAAACTTGCAGACAAATCACGTATCCTAGAAATATTGAAAAAAATTTAAGAAAATGTTAGGAATGTCATGAATGCATAAAATGTATATATATGCAAGTCCATTTTATCATTTACTACCATAAAATATATATAAATCAATTAAAAATAGTTAAAATTTATCAAAACTTACACACACAAACACTTACAGACCATACACTGTGCCATTTGTAGTTCAGAGAAACGTAAACAATTGTAAAAATGTAGTATTAAGTTATAACTGCATAAAATTAACTGTAGTGCATACTGTACTACCATAATAATTCTGTAGCCATTTCCCATTGCTATTGCAGTGAGCTCAAGTGTTGTGAGTATCCACTTAAAATGCCACGTGACACTAGTCATCTCTGTGTGAGCTAATCATCTTACCTCTCTCTAATAAGTTACATTTTGCAGTGACAAGTGATCTCTCGTCATCCTTGCATATCATTTTAGTGCAATACTGTAAAACCTGAATAACACCATAGGACCCATATGAAGTGTCACCAGTAATGCTAGAAGTACTCCCAAGAAGCAGAGAAAAGTCATGACATTACAAGAAAAAGGTGAATTGATTGATATGGACAGTAGTTGCCGATCATTTCAAGATAAATGAATCCAGCATAAGGACCATTGTAAAAAAAGAAAAGGAAATTCATGAAGCCATCACTGCAGCTATGCCAGCAGGCAAAAAACCCTTGCACTTTTTGTGAAATAGCTTTTTATCTTGTATTGAAAATGCAGCTTTTATGTGGGTGCATGACTGCTGTAAGAAAGGCATACCTATAGACTTTAATATGATCCAAGAAAAAGCGAAGTCATTACATGACAACTTAGAGCAAAAAGAAGGTAAAGGATCTAAAGCTGAATAATTTAATGCCAGCAAAGGATAGTTTGATAATTTTAGAAAGAGGTTTGGCTTTAAAAATGTCAAGATAACAGGAGAAGCAGATTCTGCCGGCCAAGAGACAGGAAAGTTTCCAGATACTATTAGGAAAATCATGGAGGAGAAAGGGTATCTGCCTGAACAGGTTTTTAATACAGACAAAAGTGCCCTGTTCTGGAGAAAAAAAAAAATGCCACAAAAGACATTTACTAGTAAGGAAGGGAAACAAGCACCAGGATTTAAGGCAGGAAGGGAGAGATTAACTCTACTGTTTTGTGCAAATGCAGTTGGGTTTATGATCAGGACTGCCTTTATCTATAAAGCTGCTAATCCCTGAGCCTTGAGGGGAGAAGAGAGACACCAGTCTTTTTGGTTCTGCAACAAGAAGGCCTGGACAAGAACTCTTTTTCTGGATTGACTCTACTGATGCTTTGTCTCCGACGTCAAGACGTACCTTACCAATAAGGGACTGTCTTTTAAAGTTCTTTTGATATTGGAAAATGTCCTTGGCCACCCAGACCCATGAGTTCAATACCAACGGCATCAAAGTGGCCTACTTGCCCCCAAATGTAATGTCTGTAATTCAGGCTCTAGGTTAAGGGGTCATAGGGACCTTTAAGGCTCATTATGTATTGTACTCTAAGGAAAGGATTGTCAATGCTATGGAAGAGAACCCCAATAAAGAGAACATCATGAAAGTCCAGAAGGGTTACACCACTGAAGATGCCATCATTATTATAGAAAAAGCTATGAAAATCATCAAGTCCAAAACAATAAATTCCTACTGGAGAAAACCATGTCCAGATGTTATGCATACTTCATGGGATTTACAACAGAGTCAATCAAAGAAATCACAAAAGAGAGTGCAGATATGGAAAAAAAAAAGGGGGGGGTGAACTGTTTCAAGATACGGCTCTTGGACAAATTCAAGAGCTAATTAACAGAATATGGCTTGATGGAGATAAGTGCTTCCAAACCGTGCCAGAAAACAAACTGACATTAGACAATCTGACTGAAGGCTTCTGACTATGTGTTTGACTTCTTTTATGACATGGATCCTTCTATGATATGGACACTGAAATGAAAGCAGGTGGTGGAAGAAGTATTAGCAAGATATAGAAACATTTTTAGAGAAAAGAAAAAGCAAAAAAAAAATGTCAAAGAGAAATTATGATGTATTTCTGCAAAATTACACTAAGTGTGCCTGCCTCTCTCACCTCTGCTTCCACTTCCTCCATCTTTTCTGCTTCTGCTACCCAAGATAGTAAGACCAACCTTTCCTCTTCCTCTTCAGTCTACTCCATATGGAAATGATCAGGATGAAGACCTTTCTGATGATCCATTTCCACTCAATGAATAGTAAATAATCATCATGCCATACAGTTATCTGTTGTGTATGTATGTGTCTTTGTGTGAAAACCTAATAGCTGTGTAGCAAGAACTGTGTAAAGCTTTGTGTCATCATCATCGCCTAAGTAGTCGTCATTTGGAACATCATGTGCACGATGTGTAGAGAAGTGGACAGCCTATCTTTATGTAAGCATAAGGTGAATGATATTTAACATAAAATTAATAATGTGTTCATTTACTTACTATTTTATAACTTTGCTTTCCAAGAATTACATTACTGTACAGTATGCCTGCTTCTCTCTCTTATAATTGGAGAGACAGCACATCAGCCTATCATCAGAGGTAAGCAATTTTAAAAAACAGTAGCAATATTGTCAATACTGATGATGAAAATGACTGTAATACTATATGCTAGAAAAGTTTTGTAACAATTCCTTCATTATTGTGTGGCTGAGCTACCACAAAGCAATCATACTGGTTACACTATACCATAAAACAACCGTATTTCTGTTTCTTCATTATCAATGCATGGGTCACTACACCCATAAATAATAATGAACTTTTTTTACATTATTCATTTTTGATGTCTAGTGTTAGTAATATATATAATGTCTACTACAGTGTTTTGATTCATAGAAGACAATATTGATGTAGGTACTGACTGATGATTCATCTTGTGAACAGATGACATAAACTTATCATGTCCATAAATACAGTACTGTAAATATATTTTTTCTTCCTTATGATTTTTTTAAACATGTTCTTCTAACTTATTTTATTGTAAGAATATGGTATATAATACATAAAACACAAAATATGTGTTAATCAAGTGTTTATATTATTGGTGAGGGTTTTGGTCAACAGTTGGCTATTAGTAGCCACATTTTTGGGGAATCATGAGTTGTACATGGATTTTTGACTGTGCAGAGGCTAGGAGCCCTAATGTCCACATTATTCAAGGTTCAACTTTATATCATGATCTTTACTCAATCTTAACCAAGTCTTCACATTGAAAGACCTGCCTTACAAGGGACTTCAAAATCTCAGTATCTAATCTTTGTATTCTTTTCTCTGAAATGATCCTAAGATTCTGTTAAGGTAGTATTCTCCTTTGCTACAGTAAGCAAAAATCTCAGTTGCATCTTTTCAATAGGTTGTTTTGTTGATATTTTGGGAGTCGGCATTCAACAGACCTTTGTATAAAAGATGAACATGCTGAATATGCTTCATAACAAAACTGAGGAATATACTATATATAAACTTACTACGTTTTCTTTAAAATGTTTTCTTCCTATCCTGCGATTAAGCATGGGTCAGGTATAAGATGTATAGATAAATGAATCTCAGATCTCCAGTGTTTGTGTAGATGCAGGTTCTGATTTTGCCAGCTTCCTTGGCAAACTTTATTTGCTCCAGGAGGTGCTACTGAGATAAAAACCTTTGGTTATATTTATGGTGGCATATCTAAAGCAATCTGAACATATGTATAAGATAAAAATAAACATAAATAACAGATGTCAGATACAGCCTTTCTAGGAATAGTGTTAGAAAACATGTATTTGTCACCTGCCTAATAGCTTTGCTGTTTGTAGATGCATGATTTTCTTTAGAGATTTACAGGGACAATTTCTATTTAATAATTTTCCTAAGAATAGATGACAGAGAGTGTTTTGAATTTGGTACATTAGCCATGAAAAATTCCAGAGGCAGGTCATTCTCTTCATATGACCTGAGGTCATTTCTGTAGGCTGTTCATTTATGCATTGCTGTAACTGGCCTTTGTAACTCTGAGAAAGTCCTAAGAGGTATGACATTCCAGCCTATCAGTAGACTTCTCTCAGTGGTGAGGAATAAAGAACCAATTTGTAAACAGTTATAATAAATGACTTTAACCTAGACATTATTTTTTTTAACCTAGGAAGGGAAATATTTAATTAAAATTGAATACAGCATTTTTTCATTGCTAATGTAACGAAAAAGAACACCTCAATTATCATAATTGTCAAAATAGTGCATGTAAATTTGTTTGTAATTTACAAAAATTTACAAAAAGCAAAGAATACAATGTTTTATACATAATGAGTCAGGTAATCTAAAATCAAAAGAACATAGAGCAATGAATATACAATGGGGAAAAGACAGTATAGAATTGTTGAATCATTATAGTCCACACTTGAAACTAATATAAAACATATAAAACTGTATGTTAATATATTTCAATAAAAATGTCACTGGGGTTTTGATAGGGATTTCATAATAGTAAAAAACAACAACAACAACAACAACAACAAACAACAAAACACCAGTCTCTTCAATAAATGGTGCTAGGAAAAACACAGCCACATGCAAAAAAATGAAACTGGACCACTCTCTAATACCATACACAGAAAAACAAACTCAAAATGAATTAAAAACCTAAATGTGAGACTTGAAATCATAAAAATCCTAGAAAAGAAGAAGGGCAGTCATTTCTCTGACATCAGTCAGAACAACATTTTTCTAGATATGTCTCCCCAGGCAAGGGAAACAAAAGCAAAATTAAACTATTTGGACTACAACAAAATAAGGAGCTTTTGCATAACAAAGAAAACTATCAACAACATAACAAGAAAACTTACTGAATGGGAGAAGACATCTGCAAAAGATACATGCAATAAGGTAGTTAATATCCAAAATATATAAAGAATTTATACAACTCAACACCAAAAAAACAATCTGATTAAAAAATGGGCAGAGGACCTGAACAGACATTTTTCTAAAGAAGACATACTGATGTTAAACAAACATGTGTAAAGACGCTCAACACCATGAATCCATCAAGGAAATGCAAACTGAAGCAACAGTGAGATATCACCTTATACCTGTCAGAATGGCTAAAGTCAAAAAGACAATAAATAATGAGTGTTGGTGAGGATGTAGAGAAAAAGGAACCCTCTTGCACTGTTGGTGGGCATATAAATTGGTACAGCCACTGTGGAAAACAATATGGAGGTTCCTCAAATAATTAAAAATGGAAATACTATATGACACAGTAATTTCACTAGTGGATATTTACCCAAAGTAAATGAAAACACTAATTCAGAAAGATATATGCACCCCTATGTTTACTGCATTATTTACAACAGCGAAGGTATAGGACTAAGTGTCCACTGGACTAATGAATGGATTAGGAAAATGTGGTATACACAAACACACACAAACACACGCACACAAATATTCTGCAGCCACAAAAAAAGGATGAGCTCACGCCATTTGCACAACATAGATGGACCTAAAGGGTATTATGCTAAGTGAAATAAGTGAGACTGAGAAAGACAAATACCACATGATTTCACTTACATGTGGAATCTAAAAAACAAAACAAATGAATAAAACAAGCACGCAAAAAGCAAAATCAGACCTATGAATACAGGGAACAAACTGATGGTTGCCAGAGTGCAGAGGATTTAGTATGGGCAAAATAAGTGAAGGGGAGCAGGAGATACAGGCTCCTAGTTATGGAATGAGTAAGTCATGGAATAAAAGGCACAGCATAGGGAACAGACATAATGATATTGTAATAGCACTGTATAGTGACAGATGGCAGCTACACTTGTGGTGAGCAAAGCATAACGTACAGAGAAGTTGTATCTCTATGTTCTACACCTGAAACTAATGTAACATTGTCAACTATACTCAACTATGCTTTCCACTTTTTACAATGGAAAAAAATAAAAAAAAATAACAAAGAGCAAGTGTGTTTTAATTTTTTCTTCTGATTTTATACCAATTATATTAAATTTAAAAATAAAGAGGGAAAGAAATTTCTAGGACAGAGGTGTTATGCTTTTCACAACTGTTATATTTATCAGCTAATAGCCTAGGCCAGTTGTTCTCAAAGCATGGTCCCTGGGTCAGCAGCTTCAATGCAAATGGGAGAACTTGTTTGAAAGACAAATTCTCAAACTCCACACCAAACCTACAGAAATTCTGGGAATGGGGCCTAGCAAACTAATCTAACAAGCTCTCCATTATGATTCTGATATACACTAGCCTAGGAAAAAATGCAAGTTTATGTTCAACAAACACTGCTCAATCAGTAACTATTTGGTAACTATTATATGCCATAGAGTAAAAAGAAAAATAAAAAGTATGTATCTGGAAATGAAAACAATGTAGTAAAATATAAACCTAAGGGATGCCTGGGTGGCTCAGTCAGTTAAGCATCTGACTCTTGATTTCAGCTCAGGTCATGATCTCAGGGTCCTGAGATTCAGCTCCTTGTTGGGCTCGCACTCACCAGAGTCAGCTTGAGATTCTCTCCCTTCCCTCCCCAAACCCCACCCCTGCCTGCACGTGCTCGCTCTAAAATAAATAAATAAATTTTAAAAATAAATAAAAAGTAAGAAAAATAAAATATAAACCTGAGTATTGCTACACTGAGGACCTTAGTTCTCTCGTCTTAAACATGTGGAATTAAAGAATCTCTTGTTTCTTCCATTTCTAACAATCGATAATCATCTGGTTGAAAAAATAATCCAAATAAAATATGATAAGCATAATTAACAGAAAAAAAAACTATAGCTTAACATGAAATGATGAATCTTTGCGGTGAGAGGCTAAATCAAGGACGGAAGAAAAGGTAAAATTTGAATACATCAAGAGAAGAGGGGCACACTCCAGGTGGAAAAATTCTTTGAGCAAACCCATGGCAGATGCAAGGAGCAGACATCCAGTGCCCTGGCGGAGAGCATGCTGGGACATGGTGGGACCTGGAGTGAGGGAGATCTCAAGGTCCACGTGGCAGGCGGAGAAATGGGAACTTGTTCCAGAAGCTCATGGGTTTTCCAAGCATAGGACTGGCAAGGGATAGTGGTGCTTTTCCAACTTCAGCTCTAATAGTTATGATTGACTGATGCAAGAAAAAATGGTAGGAGTTTGTTAAACCAACCAGGTAAGAGGTAATAAAGCCCCAAATGCAGTTATTTTAATGAGGATTGAGAAATGGAAAAGCAAAAAGAGAAAGGGAAGGGTCTACGGCATTTTCATTATGAGCCTGTAGGAAAAAGAAGACTCGGTGGTGGTGCCACTAGTCCTCTCGGCCCCTGTCGGTTGTTTAATTGGTTTGTTACCATCTGGAAGTCAAGTTTATGTGATCTGAGACATAAATTGGAAACTCTAGCATATAAGCCATATGACTTCATTGTCTGAATATTTTTATACTTCAGTGATTTAGAAAGTATAATACATACACAGACATTATCACATTGAATATGTACTTTTATAACCACAATAATCATTAAATGTGCTGATGCTGAAGTCAGATTATATAAATTAAACTCCCAGTTTAGTCACGAGCCAGCTATATGATATTGGACAAACTGCTTCATCATTTCAAGAACATTTCTGACATTTTAATACTTTATTCTTAAATAATAGCCATCCTGTTCATTAATTTCCATTGTTACCTCAATAAATTGATTAATTCCTGATTGTATGTCCATTAATACAGTTTTTAAAATAAAGAGGGTACAAAGAACAGCTGCTATTGACTTTATAAAAATGATGTCACCCTACTAACTTAATTCTTATTTTTCTTAGGAAGAGACTGTTTCCTGTGTCTTCCCAATACACTGTCAGATGGTGGTTTTTCCGGTCTTCTTTAATACATCTATTTTAACACGCTCACTTTTCTGAGCATCTGCCAGTTTTCTCAATTCTGCTTAAACAATTCTGACATCTCTGCCTCATTTACTTGGTGTTTCTATGCTTCAAGGAACAATTTCTCGAAACATATTAAGCCCATCTCCAGTATTCCTGATGCATTACTAAATTCGAAATGATGAGTGACTGTCCCTATATGAACAAACAAATTTCCTATCAGCCTTTATTCACCTTCCCTGGTCCAGCCCCTCAAAATCCATTCCCTAGCATGTTCTTCAGATTCCTTCTGGTACATATGAGCCAGGACCTTTGGTACAGAATCTTCTTTCCATAGCAAGAACTATACTTTTCCACTGGAGTTCTGTTGAGACTTGACCCTATCTATTAGTCTAGAAGCAGTGAGTGGAGATAGAGACACATCAAGAGAGGCAAAGAATCATTTTTCAAGGCATTAACTTCAGTGAGACCTTTTCATCATCTCCAGGTATCATGGGGTTACTCTTCCTTAGCAAGGAAGATGGCACCTTCCATCCTGCTGAGACTACCCAGAAACATCTAGGAGTATAAAGATCTCTGGCATCTCTACCCAGATATCCTGGCTTCAGGGTCTTGTTCCTTCCTTATCAGGGCTCAGGCTTCAACATGAGAGGCTGCTTATGGCTAAAATTTTCTTTTGTGGTGAGCATCTCTTACAACTAAGACCGTAGTTTTCAACACACTCTTACCTCTAACTACAGAAGATAAGGGTTTTCTTTTCTTTTTTTTTAAGACTTTATTTGTTTATGTGACAGAGAGACAGCCAGCGAGAGAGGGAACACAGCAGGGGAGCAAGAAAGGAAGAAGCAGGCTCCCAGCGGAGGAGCCCGATGTGGGGCTCGATCCCAGAACGCCGGGATCACACCCTGAGCCGAAGGCAGATGCCCAACGACTGCGCTACCCAGGCACCCTATATGGGTTTTCTAAAGTGCTGCCAAGGATACTTTCTGCATTTCATACTATATTCTAAATTATTTGATTTGCTAATCTATGTCTGTTACTATCTTGTGATGTCTGTGATGTTAATAATCACCAAGAAAACAATCTGTATAATAAGCATCACATTCATTCTTTCAAGCACTAGTGCTATTACATACACCATTGCTAGCATTCCACCTGTGTTCTCTACTAATCCATGCCAGCAATTGCATTGTACAGGATGCCATGGATTATTATCATCCTAGTTACCATCAGCAAGGGGATTCTTGTTGACATCTGGATAGCAAGTGGTCCAATTCCAGAATCTTATCTCTCACCACCTGTTTTAGAAGTTCCCTAGATGCATGCTCCAAGAAAAATATTTGATTGCAAATTAACTGCAAGAAGGATCTGTAGAGGAGTGGGAAGTAAAATAAGGAAGGAAATAAAATAGTAAAAGGTGCTTTAATTAGATAGGTTTCTATTGAAATTTTGAGGGAAAACTATGCTACCTGCTGGTTGTCCGATCCAAGATTCAAGAAAGCTAAGACATTTATCTTTCAATTCACTTGTCATTGAATGAGAGATGATCACTAAAGGCCTAATGTAGGTCATTTTCAGCCTGTAAAGTGGGTGGGTCTGGAGAAAGCTCTCAGGCAGAAAGAAAGACATCACTGACAAATCATGAGTCTCAAGTGCACATGAGTGGGGCCCCAACAGCATCTACTATAGCAGTAGCGTCAAGTCTGGGCAATTTGCAGTCTGGAGGTCAGTCATCTGGTTTGACACTTCCCAAATTAGCAGAGCTTCCTAAGAATCCCAGAAGAAAACACTGACTTTAGTGTTGAACACAGGAAAGAAAAAAAAAAAAATGTATGTGGCAATCCAGATTTCTTTGAAGAAGTAGAGTACTCAAAGTGGATGGTACCGGCTCCATGGGACATTTTGGGAATTTGTGGGGTATTTTCAGGTAACACAATTGATATAAGAATAACCCTGTCATTTAGTGATTTGGTACCAGGGTAAAGTTTTAATGCTCAAGATATTCTCACAAAATTTTCTCATTTCCACAGGAAATGCTCCTATTCATGTAGATGAAATATGTTTATAGTAATCAGAGAACATAATTCTGTAACTCAATTTAGATGCAAACACGAAGTGTTTTTAATATTTTTCAATTTTCCAGAAATACAATTACTCTATATATTGACAGTAGTTTGTTATTTATTGTGTTAAAAACTTTACTAAATTTCATTGTTTTGGAAATTAAATCAATGCTGTTCTGCATGATTGGAATCAATATAACATGAACCTGCATCAGTCTCTATTTTAAAGTTTTAAATTCACAATTGCTTTTTGTTTATACTTATTATTGATTTTGAAATGTTAAGAATTTTTAAAAGCCAACACTCTTCAGTTGAATATTATCTTGTTTTTCTCAAATCCAAATATATAAAAGTGCAAAGCATTTTACTAATGTAATATGTCACCTAATGAAATACTACCTAAGATTTGTATTTTGAAATACATATTATTTTATTATATAAATTGCATTAAGATTAGGGCATAAATAAATATTTTGCTTTCAATTTTATCTTATATATTTACAAAAATAGTTTTTAGTGCTTCCTCTCCAAACCAAAGTGAAATCAGTCTCTTGGGGTTAAAAACTATTGTTCTATAAGAGTGTCCATCAGTTTCTTGTGATACTTTTAAAAATGCTCAGGACCAGGTTCCATCTCCTGCAGATTTTGATTTATAAATTCTGGACTGTGACCTGGGGGATTGTGATTGAAATAATTGATAAGGTAGCCTCAACTATAGTATGGCATATTAAATAATTACCAACGATTTAAGCAAATGGAAAATCCAAGGTTTTTTGTACCCCCTAAAATTAGTTTGCATATGAAATCAGAACCCTCATATTTTCAATGAATTACAAATAGAACCAATGACTTCACTGCAGTCAATTACAAAAAAAAAATTCCACAAATTTATATTATATGCTTCTTGAGGAGAGAAAAATACTTTACATGTTATTGAAGTTCTATCACCAGGCAAAATAGCTTAATGAACTAAATTGGTCACTTTAAAACTAGTACAGAATGATCTGAGAATCACGATACTCTCATGTAATGTAGGAGAAGGAAATTCATTTTAAAAACTGAGCTACATCATGATATTTACCTTAGCTAAAAAAAAAAAAAAAAGAAGAAAAAAAAGTATTGGTTTCTATCATTGGTGTGTAGTAGAAAAAGAACAACATGAAATGGTTCAAAAGTTCAGTCTGAATAAACATTTAAGATGTTTGATTCTTGGTTGACTCTTAGCCAAACCACCCAAACCTTTCAAGTCTGAAAAAGTCGACTGGAATTCTTATAAGAACAGTCTGTCTTAGGATATTCTTGGCACTTTTAAACCTCGATTCTGTAAGGCCAGGAAAAAAAAAAAGTCGAAGTCCAAGCACAGTTTCTTTTAAATTTATGATTCTGATATGTTTTTTCTTACCAAGTTCAAAAAAAATTTTTTTTTTCAAGTTAAAAGCACAGAGGTACCTGGCGGGCTCAGTGAATAGAGCATGCAAGTCTTGATTTCAGGGTTGTAAGTTCCAACCCCATGTTGAGCATAGAGATTACTTTTAAAAATAAAATAAAAGCAGAGGCACACATGCAAAAAATAGAATACTTGGCTCAATCTACACTAAGCTAGATTTCATTTCTCCTTTATTATTTGTGTTCTTCCACCCTCCACCAGCATTTCTAGTGCTCTGCTTTTCCCACCACTTGCACCTAAAAAAGGAAAGAGAAAGGCCAGAACATTTTCAGTTTTATACTCTTCCTAGATATCACTAAGTGTGGTATTCTAATCAGAAGTATACCTCTGTTTCTGATTCTGGAGTAAGTTCCAGATCATACTTCCAATTTTTTAAAATCTTAATGAAAATATAATAATGCTAATACTACCAGTTGTTAATATTTATAAATTCTTGCTAGTGCCAGAAACTAAGTGCTTCACATATTAAAAATAAATTTTAACATCAACCTTTAGAGTATTTCTATTCCCTTTTATAGAGGAAAAACACAGAAACACACACAAACCTGTTTGGAGAACCTCATCCAAGATCACTTTACACTCTAACCATTTCAAATTATTTGCCTGTGCCTGAAGTGTTGCACTTCTGTTTTGTTTTGTTTTTCGTTTGGTTCTCATCCACGAGAGCACTGCATAAGGTACGCCCTGTGCCTGAAACACCTTTCCTCAACCCCCAGCTTCAACTCAGGATTCATTTCATTGATTCCCTATCCCTCTCCAGATTCATTTAGGTGATTATTCTTTGTTATCTAAGAGTACTTTGAAGTTTTCTGTATTGAATTTTCTTCTAACAGTCTGTGAACTCATTCATGGCAGAGATTTCAAATTTTATCTCTTCATTCCTAGGCACTAGAAAAAGGGCTGTCTAATAAAACTTTTTATGATAATAGAAATGTTCCATATCTGTGCTTGCCAATACAATAGCCTCCTAGCCACATATAGTTACTGAACACTTGGGATGTGGCTAGTGTGGCTACAGAACCAAATTTTTTATTTTATTTATTTAAATTTAAAGAGCTACATAGGGCTACTGTAATTGGGCTGTGTAGTTCTAGAATAGCTGACACTCTGTGCACGTACACAAAGAGTGTTCCACGAATGACTGAATAAGGGAATAAATTAATAAACTGAAACGACTGTAAGCTGAGTCAAGAATGGAGATAGGGAAAAGTAGAGGTAGGGAGTTGTGACAGAAAGTTTCTTCAGGCTTTTGTCCATCTGCACCACCAGACTCACTTGTAAACATCAGTCTTGCGGTGGAAGTGATGATGAAAACAAATGTGAAGTTCAGCTAATGGTGCTTTCAGAAGCACCATTCCAAGATTATTTGACGCTAAGAGTGATTTCAGGTCAGGAAAAATGGACAAGTATGGCTCCCTATATTTGCCAACATCAAGGCTTGAATGTGTGTATAAATCAATTGCATTAGAAATTCAGATTATAATTGTATTTCTCTGTGAAGCAGAGAAAGACAATTATCATATGGTTTCACTCATTTATGGAACATAAGAAATAGGAAGATCGGTAGGAGAAGGAAGGGAAGAATGAAGGGGGGGTAAACAGAAGGGGGAATGAACCATGAGAGACTATGGACTCTGGGAAACAAACTGAGGGCTTCAGAGGGGTGGGGGACTGGGCTAGGCCGGTGATGGGTATTAAGGAGGGCACATATTGCATGGGTGTTATACGCAAATAATGAATCATGGAACATTACATCAAAAACTAAGGATATACTGTATGGTGACTAACATAACATAATAAAAAATTATTATTAAAAAAAAGAAATTCAGATCATAATTTCAAAATTTCTTTTCCATAGCAAACTGACTTTCAATACATTTGGTATATGTATAGTCTGATTCATTCATTTATATTAGAAATTAACCTTTCCAGCGTAATCAACTATAAAATGTTTTAAATACTCAAGCTTTCAAGGAAATGTCTTATTTGGCATTTTTATTTACAAAATTATTATAAATATTATCAGTATGACTTTTAATCATCAGTATCTATTTACATGTTCACAAAAGAAATAATGCATATTGAAAATAAACCTTTTACAAGGCAATTTACAAAACATACTCTATTTCTTAATCTTTTTTTTTTTTTTTTTGCCTCTCAGTAATTACTTCTTTGCCTTAGAATATCACTTAGAATATCTTAACTGGAAGATTAAAAGGCTTATATTTTAAAAAGTAGGAAAGATAAAAAAATTAAATACAGGAATTTTGATTACACAAATGAAAAACAACATAATTACAACTCTTCTTGGAGTTTATCATCCCCCCATAGGACAGTGTATATCAGTCTCCCATGTTCATTCAGTCCATAGTACTCACTGAGTATATGTTGCATCTTTACTCATACTGTAAGGTATATTTGCTACAAATCATAAATCTCAAGTCAATTTCAACTCATTAGGTGTATGGCATAAAATATAAGCCTTTAAATTTTTACTTCAAAGCATAACACTAGTATTTTTGTGACATTTAATATAATGTATTCATTTCTTAGCAAATGAATGATTCTATCGACTTACGATAAAGTATATCAATAACTAAACTGCTTTATGTACAAAGCACATTACATCATTCATTTTGATGATTCCTATTCAATGAAACATGAGATGACACATGGTAGACAGGTCCTTCTGCACTGAATGATCCCTCTTCAAGGAGGAACATTTTGCCTGATCTTCCGGAAGAGTATGGGGAGACAAGCTGTCAGTCACCAGCACCTTCAAGGATTGTCTCAGAGGCAGAGATCTGCTGGCCCAAGGTTGTACCCCTTTCAGGATGGCTCACATCAAGTAACTGATATCAACACGAATAAAAAGGCCCATGGAGAGCAACTCTAACGGGCCATTTTAGCCTCAGAGATCTGCCATGGGGTCTGCCAAGACTGTCCTCTACCCTCCATGTCAACTCAAGTTTCTCCCTCTACCTAATCCAGCTGCCTTTGCCTCCCTGTCACAGGTGTTTACTGCAAGGGTCTTCCCTAGTAATCACTTGCACCCTAAACTCTGTCTTAGAGTCTTCTATACAGGAATGCCCTATCCGCAATAATGTAAGACACAGCTGTCCCTTAGGAAAAAAAAATAGTGTTCAGTATGAAATGAACTCTATCAAGAGTTCTTACTTCCAGAGCAGGAATAATAATGACAGAGAGAGAAAAGGAAGGAAGGAAGGAAAATGGTTATTTAAGCTACAGTCACTGTTCTAGGCTAATAAAAACAAGAGTGTTTTGAGAAATCACTAGCATCAGAAATTTTGTAAAAATACATAAAGATACTTTTAAAAGCTCTATTTCTGAGAGTTAACTGCCAGTTTCTTGCCTCATTCTCTCTCTTCATTTTGTTGACATTTATATGCTCCCTGATCACATCCTTTTATTCCCTTCAGGCTAAATGTCTATCTTGCATTCTTTTTCTTCTCTTCATTCCATCATAATTATGGAGGATTTAAAAATACATGGATGAATCCTTCGATGCCATTGTTGTCAGTTCATGCATGGGTTCATCACCAGTAACCTACAACTCTAGGCCTCTCCAGAAATTCACTCTCACAGTGACACCCCTGAAATTCTCATTACTTGACATATCTCCACCATAACTGAACATTTAAGCCCAGAAAATGTTCTGTGTCTACAACTACCTATCTTTTCAAACATCTTAGTTTTTCCCAGGATATGTGTCCTTCAACTTCATTGTGCCTCTGTTCTTTTATTCCCTTTATCTCCCACAGCCCACTTCTCTCTTCATTTTCTTCCCTACTCTGTTCAGATTCCACTGACAAATATTTAGATTTTTTTTCTAATTCTCTCAATTTCTTTTTTCATTACCTCCATCTGGCAACATGTCGTGTGTGTGAGTGTGTGTGTGCGTGTGTGTGTGCATGTGCAAGCGTGCGCCCAAAGTGATGTATATGTTGGAGAAAAATCAAGTAAACATGCACAATTATAGAAATATAAAATAATCTCCTCCAAATTTAATCCATCCTTCAACTCTTTCTTGGAATCCTCCCTGTTTTCTTGGTGAGATCTTCTCCCCTTTCTCCTCAGTGAACATTTCAAACTTTCTCCACTCTCTTCAAATCTTTACCTCTCTTTCCTTAAAATATTCAGCCAAAGGTTTCTACAGAACAAAGAAAATAGGACTTTCTCCACTTCCTGACATCACCTCACAAACATGTATAATCATCCCTTTTTCCTTCCTGCCCATGACAATGGGAGAAGTATTCTTCTAACATCAAGGCTGCTTCATCTACTTGTGACCTGGATTTCACTTTGTGCAGCCTTTTCAAAGAACTTAATTCCTGAGTTTATCTTCTGTATCTTCAGTCTTTCTCTTTCCTTCTTTCTCTCCCTCTATCTTTCCTTCTCCCACAAAAAACTTCAATTCCTCAAGGTACTACCCTGTATGAGACCATCTCACTCTTTCAGTTACCATTTATTTTCCTAAATCAATATAGTTTAGCCTGCATATCTCCTGAATCTGTCTTATTTATCTAAAAGTAAGTTGGCAACTCCATCTCACATACCCCTCAAATTCAACATGTCTCAAGATGAATTTGTTTCTTATTTTAGGGAGAAACGTCATAATTTACCTACTTGCTTGAGTTAGAAACCTAGGGTCCATTTTTCTTTATTTGAACATTTTAATCCATCACTTAAAACATATCAGTTCTACCTTTTAAACATCACCAACTTTTTAGTTGTCATTCAGCATCTGTCTCCTGGATTGTTGCAAGAATACTTTAACGTCCTCCAACCTATTTAATGCATTTAAACATTACCCCTTCCCTCTTCCCTCAATAACTTCAGTGGTTCCCATCAGGATTCAACCTAAAATCTTTAAATTGGTTCATGATCTTCCACAGAATTTGGCTCTCCTTTCCACCACACCTCTCAGCACTGTATTATCCAGCCCCCCTCTACAATTTATATTTTTCTGAATGCGCTATGCTATCTTTTATCTCTCTTAGTCTTTGAACATGCTATGTCTGCTGCTTCTCCTGGCAATTACCTACTTGTATTTAGGTCATAGCCTGGATGTCCCTTTTTCCAAGAAATCTTCCTTGCCCATTTCCCTTTGAAGTTACAGGTAAGTGTTACACATAGGAGCTCCCATGATAAGCTATACTAACTCCATCACAGCAATCATTGTACTGCTGTTGACTTGAGGATTTTCTTCACTACTCTGTGAGCTGTGTAACAGTGTGAACCATATCTACCTTACACACAACCATAGCCTCAGAGCTGCGTACATAGTAGGCACAGAGTCATTATTTTTAGATAATGGAATACACAATAAGAACAGAAAGAACTACCCAATAAAAACTACCCAATAAAAAAGACATGAAGATATGCAACAAAGCTGTGACCTCCATTCCAAAATAAAAAGTTAAATGATGTGATTATATAAGAAGTAAACTAGGAGGAACAAGGCTATGAAAAGTGCATATTTTCTTTAGAATATTAATTGAAGTTTGTAATCTTCGCAAACCTTTATCTACTGGCAAACATTTGGAGGTTTGTGTGCTATGTTAGGATCAATAAGTATTCAAATATTGTCAAAACTCAGAGCAGCAGATTTACAAGTGTTTAGCTTATGAAGGGATAAAGCAATTGGTTTCCTTCATCTCAAACATAAATAGTAGTTTAAGGAGAGTCACAAGGTTTACTTTGAAGAAAATAAGAAGCACTTCATTAAGAGTAAAGTTATGTAATATTTTCATCTATCTGGGTAAGATAGATGTCGTCAATTCATCTTTCTCACCATGTCTCAGCATTATGAAATATGAACATGTAACTCACTTCCACATTTGACTGTTTTATTGATAGAGTACGACAGCACACAACATGGGAGCAAACTTGGTGTTGGTATACTTCCCAAAATTCCCTCTTTTTCTTAGCTAAACATCTTCTTTTTTTTTTTTTTTTCCACATCGGTAAAGATTCAAACTGCTGGAATTTACTGAGCCTAACAGTATACAAGCCTTATAGGGTACCATGCAAAACCAAAAAATGCATTTTTCCATTACTTCTCTACTCTTATTTCTGAGAACACATGTATTATGCAATAATCCATTCTCTCAATTCTCCTTTCTTCTCTTCCTCTTCCTTTTTTATTTTTCTATCTTTTATATATTTCAAATTATTTTAAGTTATAGATGATATTTCATGTGAAGGAGGTAGCAGACAGGTAGTATGAAGTGTTAGAGCCAATCAGAAGTTTTCCCCCCTGATTTTATGGATAGTGGAAATGACAAGTCTTAATGATGATGCTTGTGACCAAAATTGGTGCAACACAGAACACTCTTTCCCCCAAAATTCACAAGTCTCTTTTATTTCCTGTAGATCTTTCCTCAAATGCCATCAATGAAATCTTCTCTGACCATTCCATCTGTAACATTACTCTCCCCACCCCTTTCACCACCCCCATTTAAGACACAGTTTTATTTTTCACCATGACTCTTACTGTGATCTAAATTACTACATATGCACTGATTAGTTTGTTGCATGCCTCCCACAGCTATAATATAATCCGTAAAGGGGAAAAACTGTTGTCCACAGTTGTACACCTGGTGCCTTAAACAGTTCCTGGAATGTAGCAGATGATTACTAGGTGTATGTTGGCTTGGTGAATAAACATCTTTCTCTAAGGCTGAAAAGATCAGAAAAAGGTTAAACTGCAATAGAGTATTACCAAAAAAAAAAAAAAAAAAATCACTTGTCAGGAAAGAGAAATGTAAAAATCACAAATAGCTTTCACAATATTCCTTTTTAAAAAAATCTTATTCTAAGTTCATTTCAAAGGTTATTTGAATAAAGCCAGATAGATTTTGAATCTATTTATTCAATTAACATCAGAATCATGGAAATATGGCTAATTGCTATGGGTCAGAATAAATATTACAGAAAACTCATAGTCTCAGACTTCAGTTAAATATGTGTGTGTGTGTTTGCGTATCCATAAAGTACGTGTATATTTCAACCTTACTGTCACTCTAATACATGTTTAACATTCTAAACTTGAAAGCGAAGTTTGTAACACTACATATTTTTAAAATATTTTACCTAAAATTTTAATACATTATTTTATTGAAACTACTCTCTTGAAATTCAATGTTCATATACTTTGAGTCTTTATTGAAACATGGAAAAACTACTGATTAAAATTTAGGGAAAACATTTTTTTTTTTAAGATTTTATTTTATTTATTTGAGAGAGAGGGAGAGCCAGCGAGAGAGAGAACACAAGCAGGGGGAGCGGGAGAGGAAGAAGCAGGCTCCCAGAGGAGCAGGGAGCCTGATGTGGGGCTCAATCCCAGGACCCTGGGATCACACCCTGGGCCAAAGGCAGACGCTTAATAACTGAGCCACCCAGGCGCCCCACAGGGAAAACATTTTCTGATGTTTTTAGCCCAGCGTTGGAAATGGGAAACAAAAAAAAAATTATATTTGAATTTACTTTCAACTTTTTATTTAGTTCAAGAGATTATAATGTAAATAAATATATAGAGAGATTTACACTTAATTCCATATAATTATAAATTACTGATTTTGTTATAAGTCTGAAAGGATCAAAAAATGCTATGAATTTTTGCTTTTTTGTTGTTGTTGTTGTTATGGCTCTGCCCAACAAGTGCTTAAAAATGTTTTACATATCTAGGGGCACCTGGGTGGCTCAGTCGGTTAGGTATCTGACTCTTGGTTTCAGCTCAGGTCATGATCTTGGGGTCCTGGAATCAAGCCCTGTGTCAAGCTCCATGCTCAGTGCAGAGCCTGCTTATTCTCCCTCCCCCTATTCTCTCTCTCTCTCTCTCAAATAAATAGATAAATCTTTAAAAAATTAATTTACGTATCTGTGAGGAAAGAAAGGAGGATAGCATTATCTACACAAGACAGAATCTGGTCAAAAGAATCTTTGGAAATAAAATCAACTGTGAAACGGTTTAAGATAAAAATGCATGTTAATCTAAAAAAAATAGAAGGCATACTCAACAGCTTATTTTCTGGCAGAGTGTGTATGAAATTATTTAATACAAAGAAGACATAATTCACAATGGGAACTTTTTTTGAGTAACAAAGATGAAGTCATTTATTGCAAGGACATAGGAAAATTCATGTAAAGAAAGGGAACACTCAGGAACTGGGCTCAAAAAATACAGGAAATAGGTCAGTTCAAGGCACATATACAGTAAAAACTAGAGAATATCTTTAATTCATAAGGAACTATTCTTAATTTATAGAGTTTACATTAATGTAAAAGTTTTCTTAATTATAGTAGAAATATGGGAAATGTCAGTGTTAGGTCAGATGCCCGACTTCTTTGCTAGCATACACAACCCTGCAAACATACTTCTAAATATTTTTTCTTTCTTTTTTTTTTAAACATGGCATAGAAGATTAATCATAATGTTTTTATAACTTATCAGCCCATAACATCTGCTACACTGCAAAATTACATTTTCAAAAACTACAATATAATTTTTTAATGTGAAACGTATATATAACTTAAACCTAACATAATTAAAATTACACTAGGGTAGATTCTACATTGAATTACTTTTGTAATGAAATACTTATTTTCTAATTCATCCGAGATTTGTCTTTAAAAAAATATTAAGCTATCATATATCTTGAATTTTTTTTTCATTTTGCTTTTATTTTAGTTTGACTTATAATATTTTGTTCAAATATGATCTCTACCAAGATCTCAATTTTAAAAGCACAGAGTTCAGGCTGGAAGGAAAAAGAGTGAAGCAAAGCAGTTCAGTGATACAACTTACAGGATAACTCCTGCCTCTTTCTAGAAGGGAACCCTGAACTCAGCTCTGCTTTATGGGTGCACTACAGAAATATTAGTCCAGTTTTGCCAGTTAGTCTTTTTATTTTTACAAAAAAAAAGCAGTTAATTATATTTGTATTCAAAATTTTATAATGTTTAAATACTGTACACTTTTAAAAGATTTATTTATTTGAGACAGAGAGAGAAAGAGTGGGGAAGGGGTTGAGGGAGAGAATCTTCAAGCAGACTCCCTACTGAGAGCAGAGCGGGAGGTGGAGCTCAATCCCACAACCTGAGATCATGACCTGAGCCAAAACCAAGAGTTGGATGCTTAACTAACTGAGTCACCCAGATGCCCCAATATTGTATACTTTTTAAAAACATCCTGGAATTGTAAACAAAAATGATCTGTAGACTGATGCTGCCTTGACTGCGACTAACTTGTGACTTTTGGTATCTATCTCTAAGATCTTGCTCTGAAAGTAATACTTGATCCAAGATTATATATTCACCTATGTTTTGTTCTGCTTTAATCTTTTTTTAAAAGATTTATTTATTTATTTGACAGAGAGAGAGGCAGCGAGAAAGGGAACACAAGCAGGGGGAGTGGGAGAGGGAGAAGCAGGCTTCCCGCCGAGCAGGGAGACAGATGCGGGGCTTGATCCCAGAACGCTGGGATCATGACCAAAGCCTAAGGCAGACGCCTAATGACTGAGCCACCCAGGTGCCCCTGTTCTGCTTTAATCTTACACTGATAGTGTTTAGCTCATCTCTTATTAACTTCGGCAAATGATGTGTGGTAGGTATCCAACTTATTTTTTTCCATTAGCTAATTGTATCATTAGCTCCATTTTCCCTAGTACTTTAAAATGGCCCATTTTTTAAATCCCCAAATACATAGAATTGTTTATTTGCCCTTTTACTCATTTGACATATTTGTATATTCTTCAGTGAGTATCCCTCTGTAGTTTTACAGTATAATGTTCAGTTTGGAGGGTCAACCCATATTCTACCATTCTCAACAATTTTATGATTAGTCCATAACTATTCTTTAAAGTAGACTAAAAATCACCTTAATAAATGCAGTAATTTAAAAATTATGTATCACTTTGGAGAAAAACAACTTTATATGAAATCTCCTCATCTCTCTCCCTTTCTGTCTCTGTTGTTGTCTCTCTCACACATACATACACACACACACACACACTTAACATACACATCTCTGACACAGTTTTGTGACTTTTTCTTAAGCTGACTTTCAGACTTTTTCTGAATTAAGGTCATAACTTAGTTGCATAATTACATAATACTGAGAATTAGAAATAATAATTTAAAAAATTTTTTTTGTGAAATATTTCTATTTATGAAGGTGGGACTTCTAGGTTTCTGGATTGTAGACTGCTATTGTATGCATAAATATGCTTCAGAAACTCTGCAAATCTTTTATAACACTTTCATATACATTTGTATAGCCCTGGAGATAAAGTCCATAGATACCATTGGTTTGTCGAAGAGTATAATGATCTAAGGATAATTAATGTCTGATGTCAACAATTTCCCTGATTTATGATACATTAAAATATCAAGTACAACTAAAAGTCTTAAGGTTCTTTGATAATCAACAGAGAAAAACAATCAAATACATGAAAGGCACTGTATTCTAAGAATAAGAGCAACTAATGTTTAGTGAAACATTAGTTCACTAAATTAGGTGGGAAATGCTAAATTAGGTGGGAAGTGTAAATTACAGTGTTTCCTTTCATGTAGGTGATTATAATCCCCTCCTAATAATAATGAATGTATTAATATTAATAATTATTATAATATTGTTCTTATTGCTACCAGTTACTGAGCACTCACAATGTACAAACCACTGTGACAAGTACATTGAATTCAGTATTTCATTTCACTCCAAAAAATCTCAATTATGAGGTATTCTTATCATCATTTTCATACAGAAAGTGATCTTAGGAAATTGCCCAGATGATCAGTAGCTGAGCTAGAAATAGAACTTTGACTCTATTTTTTTCCTCTCTCTCTCAGGTTAAAAATAAGCCTTCTCTTCCCCACTTTTTTTGTCTCCTGTGTCTTGGACATATAGGATGAAGTTAGTTCCGATAGTGGCTTTTTATTAAACACTGAGGCTGTTAAAATGACAAAATTTTAGCAATCAAATCCTTTTGAGATTAATCTAATCCATTCCTAGAAATTTTAGGGCTGTAGTGAAATTATTACTTCTTTTTACTAAGAAGTGGCCAAAGCTACCTTTATTAAATAGTCAAAAAAAAACCAAACCAAACCAAAACAAAACCTAACCATTCATGATTTTTCTTATCCACTTACCTCAGGAAGCTTTAGGATTGATAGAGCACAAATACAAAGAATCAGAGTCAATATTTGATGTCCGACATCTAGAAATGTATGTGTGAGACTTTGGCCAGGGAATATTTTGAAAGACATTGTTGCAAAGGAAATTTTTGAAGTCAATTGTTTGAGCTCCTCTTAATATTAACAGCCAATCATAATGGATTTAATCTTTAACCCATACAGTAGAGAGAACTCAGAACATATGAGAGAAAGTTGGAAATCCCTTCTAGCCTCAAGAATCTCGGGAATTGGAATTAAACACAGGGATAAGGCATGGAAGTAAAATGCCCAAGTTCCACCTTTCCCTCCTCTTGAGGAACAATCTCTTGGGGAAGATTAGAAATAATTAGAAATAATCCTGGAGCTGGGATTTGAAAAAGACAATATGAAATTGGAGGCCACTCTCTAATGATAACAATATGCAGTCTTTTGAGATGAAGAGCAATGACACCTGTTTTAGGTGTAGCATGAAATTATCAAAATAGTGGTATGTACAGGTGATACTCTGGAACTCAAGTAGACACAAACCAATTAATTAAAGGAGTGAAGCAGGATGGAGGAATCACTGTATTACTAAATTCCCATATAATGTTTTTATTCATCTAATATTTTTATTCATCATGGTGAGGTTATTTCTCTAGTATTTTAGTGTCTTTTGAGTTATGTTCTACATTCCACACAACTGTGAAGAATGTGTGTGGTAGAGTTGACTTCTTAATTTGAGTTGCTATAGGCCATTGAGGAATGGTTTGGAAAACCTGGAGGTGGTAGGAGTAAATGTAATATGTCAAATATATAATACAGATACAGATAAAACCCAAGTAACTCTCCCTACAGTAGTTCTTTCTGTGGGGACAGCGTAAGAGTTTCGGTTCTCTAGAGAAATGGAACTGATAAATTAAATGTTAAGCTAGCATATATAAGCTGGAGTACAAGAAAAGCCAGTGGTGTAATTCAGTTCCAGTTTAAAGACCTAAGAATTAAGGTGACAAGGGTGTGAGTCCTGGTTTGAGTCTGGAAGCCTGAGAACCAGGAGAGTCAGTGTCTGAGGGCAGAAGATAGTAGATGTCTTGTCTCAAGCAGAGAGAGCAAATTTGCCCTTACTCCACATTTTTGTTCTATTTAGGCTTTGAATGAATTAGATAAAATCTACTCTCATTAGTGAGGACATTATTCTTCACTCAGTCTATGGATTCAAATGTGAATCTCTTCCAGAAACACCCTCACAGACATATACAGAAATAATGTTTTACCAGCTATCTGGGTATCCTTCAGCCCAATCAAGTTGATACATAAAATTAACTATCATAGTGGGGATGGGGTGGATTGTTTTATTCAATCCTGAATGCAGATTATAAATACTAGCACAGGCACAGCTTTTTAAAATTATGTATGATCAGACCCCACCATGGAAACATTAATCAGAAAATCTAAGGATAGGTCCTGGATACTGGCACTTTGTAGGTTTTCCTAGGTGACTCTAATGTGAGTGAATGTTCTCTCTAGGAAACAAGGTGACACCTCTTTGCATTCTTTCTACACTTTCTGAAAATGCCAGTATGACTTCCCTTCATGGAAGGTGAAGTTTGATATTGCAGTAAATTTGTTTTTTCAAATGTAACATGTCCTTACATGCTCTCTCACTGGCATACCCCTCCAATTCCACCCCCACCAATCCTCAGCCCCATAGAAGGGTGGAATGTAGCACGCTCATTTGGCTAGATTCTAAAATCATACATCTGTTTGGACAGAATCTTGTCAGCTCTGGGTAATAAATATGATTTGGAAGTAAAGTGTATTTTATTTAACTACTGACTACAAATTAAAAATAAAAATTAAAAACAAAGTTTTATTTTCTTGTTGGCAACTTCCTTAAATCATCTCCTTAAATAGAACAGCTTGAGTGGCCACTAGCCATTTTTTAGGTGGTTTTTAAAAATTACTTTTACAAACAGGAAAAAGACAGCAAGGGATTTCAGTGAAAAAGCCAAAACTGTCACAACATGATAACTCAGTTCCAAGGTTTTCAGAAAGATGCATTCTTTCTTCTAAAACTTTTACACATGGTTTTCATAATATTTACATTTTCTTTCTTTCTTTCTTTCTTTCTTTCTTTCTTTCTTTCTTTCTTTCTTTCTTTTTTTTCTTTTCTTTTCCATCCTGAATCATAAACACAAATAACATATTTCTATCCTGGTAATATTCTTTAAGAAACTTTCTTATTAGTATTTAAAGTCCATAAACTATAACATGCTGCTGTTGAGAAACTACAACTTGCAAGTACGTAATATTACATTTATAAAATAATTGTGGTTTTATGAGAAAAAAAAACTACTTTTACTTAAAGTCAGTATACCTTGTTAAGGATAGCATTGAACCTATAAATTGCATTGGGTAATATGAATATTTTAACATTCTTCCAATCCATGAGCATGACATACCTTTCTGTTTGACATCCTCAATTTCTTTCATCAATGTTTTATAATTTTCGGTGTACATGTTTTTCACTTTCTTGGTTACGTTTATTACTAGGTTTTATTTTTGTGCAATTATAAATGAAATTATTTTCTTAATTTCTCTTTCAGCTACTTTATTATTACTGTATAGAAATGCAACATATTTCTGCATATTAGTTTTGTATCCCACAACTTTACAGAAATCATTTATTACTTCTAATAGTTTCTAGTAGAGTCTGTAGGGTTTTCTTGTATAGTATCATGTGACTTGCAAATAGTGACACTATCAAAATATTGATAGTACTACTTTTCACAGAACTAAAACAAATAATCCTGAAATCTGTATGGAATCACAAAAGACCCTGAGTAGCAAAAACTATCTGAGAAAGAAGAACAAAGCTGGAGGTATCACAAGCCTAGATTTCAACATATATTACAAAGCTACATGCAAAAGAATGAAACTGGACCATTTTCTTACACCACAGACAAAAAAACAAACAAACAACAAAAAAACCACAAAATTGATTAAGGACCTAAGTATGACACCTGAAACCATAAAAATCCTACAAGAAAACATAAACAGTAAACTCTTTGACGTCAGCCTTAACAACATTTTTTCTAGGTATGCCTCCCTCAGGCAAGAAAAACAAAAGCAAAAATAAGCTACTGAAACTACACCAGAAAAAAAAAGCTTTTGCACAATGAAAGAAACCATCAACAAAATGACAAGGCAACCTACTTATGGGAGCAGATATTTGTAGGTGATATATTTGATAAAGGATTAATATTCAAAATAATTAAAGAACTTATACAACTCAATAAATAAATAAATAACTTATACAACTCAACACCAAAAAAATAATCTGATTTAAAAATGGGCAGATGACCTGAATAGACATTTTTCTAAATAAGACATACTGATGGACAACAGACACATGGAAAGATGCTCAACATCACTAATCATCAGGGAAATGCAAATCAACACCACAATGAGATATTACCTTACACCTATCAGAATGGCTAACATCAAAAAGACAAGAAATAACAAGTATTGGTGAGGATGTGGAGAAAAGGAAACCTCATGTACTGTTAGTGGGAATGTAAATTGGTGCAGCCACTATTGAAAACAGTATAAAGATTCCTTAAAAAATTAAAAATGGAAATAACATGATTCAGTAATTCCACAATTGGGTATTTACCCAAAGAAAACAAAAACACTTGGGGCGCCTGGGTGGCTCAGGAGGTTAATTGTCTGCCTTTGGCTCAGGTCATGATCCAAGGGTCCTGAGATCAAGCCCCGGATAGGGGCTTGATCAGTGGGGAGCCTGTTTCTCCCTCTCCTGTTTCCCCTACTTGTACTTTCTCTCCCTTTCTCTCTGTCAAATAAATAAATAAAATCTTTTTTTAAACAAAGGAAACAACAACACTACTTTGAAAAAATACATGCATTTTTGTTTTTGCAGCATTATTTACAATAGCCAAATTATGGAAGCAACTGAATTGTCCATCAGGAGATAAATGGTTAAAGATGTGGTACACACATACAATGGAATACTACTCAGCCATAAAAAGGAATTAAATCCTGCCACTTGTAACAACATGGATGGATCTAGAGGATATCATGCTAAGTGAAAAAAGTCAAAGAAGACAAACACCATTTGATTTCACTCATGTGCAGAATTTAAAAAACAAACAAAGAAAAAAGAGAAAAAAACCTTAATTTTTAAATATCAAGAACAAATAAGGAGGTGGGTGGGAGAATGGCTTAAATAGATGAAGGGGATTAAGGGTACACTTATATACTTATTGTGGTGAATACTGAGTAATGTATAGAATTGTTGAATCACTATATTGTACACCTGCAACTAATATAACACTGTTAATTATATTTGAATTTTAAAAGTGGTAAAAAAAAGTTTGTCATTAATTAAATAAATTAAATTAAATTAAAAAAATTAAATTTAATTAAATTAAATTTAAAAAAATTAAATAAATTAAATAAAATCTGCAGATGGAAAAAAATGATGAATGGATAAAGATGTGGTATATATACATATAAAATGGAAAATTACTCAGCAATAAAAAGAATGAGATCTTGCCTTTTGTGACAACAGGGATAGACTTGGAGAGTATAATGCTAAGTGAAATACATCAGACAGAGAAAAACAAATACCATATGATTTCAAGTGGAATCTAAAAAACAAACAAAAAAAAGCAGAAACAGACCCCTAAATACAGAGAACAAACTGGTGGTTGCCAGGGGGCAGGGGCTGGATGGGCAAAATGGGTGAAGGTGGAGCAGGAAGTACAGGCTTCCAGTTATGCAATGAATAAGTCATGGAGATGAAAGGCACAGTGTGGGGGAATATAGTCAATGGTTCTGTAATAGCACTGCATGGTGACACATGGTAGCTACACTCGCAGTGAGCACAGCATAACATATAGACTTGTCAAATCACCATGCTGTAAACCTGAAACTAATGTTAACAATGTGTGTCAACTATACTTCAATATTTTTTAAAAAATAAAAATAAATAAAAAACAATTCATTATGCCGGAAAAAAATAAAATAAAATCAGTATACTTTGTGATATGATTACCCTTTTTTTTTTTTACTATGGTGACTTTGATTTTATTCCTATTAAATAGTATCTATGTGATACTATTATGTGTGATAATAATGTCTATGTGATACTATTATTTATGTGATATTAATGTATGTGTGACATTAAAGTTTGTAATGATATATTGGGTTTGACTAAAGGATTGCTACCATCTATTTCAGTTCTGAAATTTGAGTCCCCTAACAGAAGAATACTGATGTGGTGTGAGTATAGCAACATTCAAGGAAAAGAAAGAAAGTGTCTTTTATATTTTTCTGTCTTTATTGTGGATTTTAAAATTACCCAATAGTATAGTAATTCTATCTCCCTAGTTTGAAATCTCCCTTTATAAGTCCTTACATTAAAATAAAATTCTATAAATATTTGGAAACATAATTTGGATATTTTAATATAAGTGTGTTGATTTAAAGACAAATTTGAAACCTCTTTTTTATTCAAGTAAGCTCTGCTTTCAGTACAATTCTTCATGATACAAAATGATTTTTATTTTACAAAAAATTCAAAATTCCATTAATTCCTTTTTTAAAAAAGATTTTTATTTATTTATTTGACAGAGAGACAGCCAGTGAGAAAGGGAACACAAGCAGGGGGAGTGGGAGAGGAAGAAGCAGGCTCCCAGCAGAGGAGCCTGATGCGGGGCTCGATCCCAGAACGCCTGGATCACGCCCTGAGCCGAAGGCAGACGCTTAACAACTGAGCCAAAATTCCATTAATTCCTAAACTTTCCTCATATATCCAGGTATTTCCAGATCATTAATTACTGGACAGATTTATCTGAAGAAAACTGGATCACATTTAAAATATTAGACACTGCCAACTGAATATTAACGTGGAACAGGCTTTATTAATTACAATAAAACATATGGGGGATATAAAGATTTGACTTAAAAGCACTAATTTGCTCACAACTTTGAAGAACTTTATTTTGTACAAAACGAGCCACACCTGTATATCATTTCAAAAGATACAACACCCCCCCAAAAAAAGTAATCCAGTCAACAGATGGGCAAAAGACAAGAACAGACATTTCTCCAAAGACATCCAAATGGCCAACAGATACACAAAAAAAATGCTCAACATCACTGGGCATCAGGAAAATACAAATGAAACCTCAATGAGTTACCACCTCACACCAGTCAGAATGGCTAAAATTAACAACTCAGGAAATGACAGATGTTGGTAAGGATGCAGAGAAAGGGGAACCCTCTCACACTGTGGGTGGGAATGCAAGCCGGTACAGCTACTCTGGAAAACTGTATGGAGGTTCCTCAAGAAGTTAAAAACAGAGCTACCGTACGACCCAGCAATTGCACTACTAGGTATTTACCCAAAGGATACATACATAGTGATCCAAAGGGGCACTTGCACCCCAATGTTTATAGCAGCAAGTCCATAATACCCAAACTATGGAAAGAGCCCCTATGTCCATCAACAGATGAATGGATAAAGAATATGTGAGATATATATATGCATACACACACACACACTGGAATATTACTCAGCCAACAAAAAATGAAATCTTAACATCTGCAACAACATGGATGGAACTAGAGGGTATTACACTAAGCAAAATAAATCAATCAAAGAAAGACAATTACGTAATTTCACTCACATGTGGAATTTAAGAAACAGAACAGGATCATAGGGGAAGGGAGGGGAAAATGGAATATGAAAGCAGAGGGAGAAAAACTATAAGAGACTCTTAACTATAGGAAACAAACTGCTTTGCTGGAGGGGAGGTGGGTGGGGGATGGGGTAACTGGGTGATGGGCATTAAGGAGAACACAGGATGTAATGAACACTGGGAGTTATATGCAACTGATGATTCACCGAACTCTACCTCTGAAACTAATAATACACTATATGTTAATTAATTGAATTTAAATAAAATTGTAAAAATAATAAAAGAAATACTAAACACAAGCTTATTAAGGAATTACCCTCTGCATAGCATTATGTTAGATAGTGTAATCATTTCAAGGATATAAGACAGCCTCACTGCCAAGATAGTTACTGTTTAGTAAAAGGACAAAAATTAAATAATCAGATTATAAAGCCAAATATTAATGCCTTAAAAAATGCAGAAAGTGCTACTGATTTACCATGGAAACAGTCTGTAGAAACATGGGATACCTGATCTAGCCCATCTATTTCTTCTTTGTCTCACTCCTCTGCACTTCTTCTTTTTAAAAAGAATCTCTTTTGTATTAAAGTATTTGACAGCCAGGAAAGACACCTGCATGGCAAAATTTAAATTTCCATAATTTCCTTCCTGTTTGCTTTGAGGACAAGTGTGTAACTTAATTCTGACTGATAAAAACTGAGACAATGTATACTGGTAGATCCTAAAGCATTTTCTTAATTTAAGAAAGGCTCACAATGAAGGAATGTGTTTTCTTTTCCCTTTCTGACTTTTGGGCATTTAATATGTGACACTGAGATGCCTGGAAACATTATAGGCATTTATTTTACAGGAGAGTACAAGCTTAAAGATTAAAACCAACATATTGAGAATAGCAAGGTAGAAAGATGAAAAAACTGGAACTTTTCTGGAACTCATTGAACCACTAAATTAACTGCAACTAACCACCTCCAGAGTTCATGGTACCTGTGATGATAATAATAATAATCCCTCATTTGTTAAGCATTTTTTAGTTAGAGATTACATATTTCAATATTAGAATCATGTCTAGGGCAGCATGAGATCATGACCTCCATGTCCTAGTTATTGGAAACCATGAAGCTACCTCAACGTCTTGGTAAGGAAGTTTGTCTAAAAAGTCCAGAAGGCTAACTGGACGTTCTTCATTTTGGTGAACACACATTTGACCTTGCAAGTTTAAAGTACTGATTAGTTCTTTGAGGTTTCACTATAACTTCTGCCTCATATATGAATTTCCTTTATAATTGACTTGTAGGTAATCTAGGTAAGCAATTACTCTGCTGTCTGTATTTTAACAGCTCAAAAATATGCTTACAAATTGCTGCTATGATTTCCATTTTCACTGGCCACTTCACATAACAGGTTGGTACTGTCAACTCTGCCCATAGAGCTTTCAATGGGTCATTTCCATGAACACAGCGTTGCCTCGTCAGTCACTCTGCAAACTCACTACCTCACCTCTCTTCCATTTCCTAGGAGGGCCATGTTCTCGCAATGTATTTTTACTCATTCACAGTATTTCTATCTGCAGATATCTGGTTATCATCCTTCTAGACCTGTATATTTTACATGTTCCTTTAAGGTTTTATATGTATGGGACACAATAATCTGTGGAAAGGTAAAGATGAACTTGTCCAGGAATAATTCCTCTAGGTTGAACTCTCCCTAAAAAGTACAGGCCTCCTGAAAATCTCCATAGAAACTCGTTATAGCTAAGGCTTTTGCACCAGCCTCATGATCAAATGAGGGGATAGAGACTGGTGTTCCTCCATTCATTAAAGCTGACATGTACAGTAGGGCTGGCACCAAGTGTTTGACATGTCTTACTGCTGCTGGATTCCAGTAACTGATCCCAACGAGGGAGTGGCTGGTGCTTCACCTAATCATGTAGCCCATAGTTCAAGGATCTGGCTTCTTTTCCCAAAGTCTGATGTCCAGTCCTATTAATTCTTTATGAACTGTCCTAAAATGCAATGAAAATACTTAATGTCATTTTTTCTTGGTGAGTTTTTTCTAGTGAACATTACTCTTCTAGCACTCTTTTGTGTGTAATTGGTCATTTGCCTTTGATTGCTTGATACTTCCTAAATTGTGCACTCATATAGGGAACTGGCTCCAAAAGAGAAAGAGGTCACTTCAGATAACCATCTGATGTCTCATTTTGAACTTCACTAGATGCCTCCTCTCATCCACAGCTCACTTTGTCTTTTGGTTGCACTGATGCTAAAATCCATCTGAATCTGGGAGCAATAAGCTCACCCCTCTTGGTACTCATTATGCTCACAAGTAGCTTGGAAGAAGAAATGGGGCAGACTGACCTCTTGAAGCTACTACTTCTGCATTCCCTGGCTATCACTCTATGTCCCGGAAGCTCAGGATTTCTCTTCTTTTACCTTAACTTGGCTTATATCCCTTCTTTCTGTACCCCTTTTACCACAGGACAGTTCTAGCTACTCTCTCCAAACCCTACATTCTGTTTATGACTAATTAGATTGGAAATGAGATTATAAATAATCCCAGCTTCTGTAACCAAACGTCTGACTGACATTATTAAAGAACCAGTGCCTCACGGATTATGACATTGATAAATGATCTGATGTTCCTTTTTTTTTTTTTTTTTCTCACTAGACCTAAGTTAGTTTTGAGGTATCATGTGAGGAACACCCTGCCATACTATGGTCCAAAGGCAAAATCTGGAGTGGAGAGCTACTGCTAGCTACTCCTACCACAAAGGAATCCTACCTTAGCAAGTAATAAGAGGAAGAAGAAAGACTCTAAGGCAGGAATGCTTGGCTGTCCAGTTTACTTCGGAATGGCCATGATGCGCATAGCAAGTGGAACTCTCAGGAATATTCATCAGTGGAAATATTCCAGTGTTTGAAGAACATAAAAGCTGTGTGGCAAATATGTACTGAGCAAGGAACAAAACAACATTAGTCAAGATTAGAGATATAAGCAGGGTCCAAGAACATGTAGTGCCTATAGGTCAAGATAAAGTATTGGGATTGTAGTCAAAGTACAGTCAGAGCCAATAAGAAGGTTTTGTTTGCTGATTTAGTTTTGTTTGTTTCCCCACACAGGATCCAAGTTTGTTTGTTTAAAACAGGTGAACTAGGGGATTTTTTTCTAATGCATGATGAAGTAGAAGATAGGGAGAACTGATAATGCAATATAGAGAGGAAATCATTGCAAAGCAACAAAACCCCTAAAAACGGAAGAGGAAAAAATTACAAGTAAATGTAGAAGTACTGGGCTTTGGGAAGAGGTGGCATACTTTCTCCATGAACACATGAAGAAAGGAGTAGGTGGGTGCAGAAAATAGCTTTATTTTTAGAATGAGCCATAGAAAAGTCGAGAGATTTCCCTCATGATTATTTTAATCTTCCAAATAACACATGCAAAAAGATGAAAGGACTGTAGGACATCACTGAGTTTCAGGATTATAATTACACAAAAATGCTAGTCTTCTTGGTTGTATAATTTTCTTAATCAATGCTCAGCTTTATATGTGCAAAAATAACTGGACTGGATTTTTCTTCAGGCAAGAAAGGAGAGAAATGGGCAAACAAA
Source organism: Ursus maritimus (assembly GCF_017311325.1). NCBI lineage: Eukaryota > Metazoa > Chordata > Mammalia > Carnivora > Ursidae > Ursus > Ursus maritimus. Next base: position 45,140,940 of record NW_024423343.1, read on the forward strand.
TAAAGAACAGAAATGATGGAACCTAAGATGAAAAGGAAGAAAAGTAATTACAGAATGGATATACTGATTAACAAAAAGGTGGTAAAATGAACTGACTAGAAGTTTCGGCAAAGTGAAAAAAATATTTCTTATGAGTATTTTGAGTAGGTAAATTAGAATGATGGAAAATTATTGGTGAAAAGTTAGATACATAAATGTGATTTTGGAAGTAGCAAATATAACTAGTGTATTAAATTTATTTCAAAGAAATTAAGCTCTTTAACAAGGGCTGAGTTGAGAGTTATTTCTGTGAAGGCTGCAACCTCTATGCTGTCATCCTTGGATCCACCCACATTCTATGAAAGGATATTATCTTCCTTTCATTCTTTTCACGATTTTCTGAATAACAGTCCTCACTCCTCCCTAGAGAGATCACCTCATCTCTTTGAAAAAGAGGACCAGACTCTTTTACCGGAAAGGTACATTGGCAGTAGCTGGAAGTGGTTCATTCTCTACCTCTGATGTGAAGAGGAGATTATTTATTTATACTAAATATATACACTATTTACAGTGGTATATCACCTATGACTTAGTGTTCCAGGTTATGTTTCTGAAATACCTATTTTGTTTTTTAGAGAGGCAGAAGGAGAGAAAGAGAGAATCTTAAGCAGCGCGGAGCCCAGTGCAGGGTTCAATCCCACAACTCTGAGATCATGACCTGAGCCAAAATCAAGAGTCAAACGCTTAACTGACTGAGCCACCCAGGCACCGCTGTTTCCAAAATATTTAAAGGGAAGTCCCCCAAATGCTTTTAAAGCCAAAGTCTATACATAAAATGCCATTTTTGCTTGACTCAAATTATATATTTAAAGATATTGTACTTGTTAAAGCTTTGCTCCTGTAGCAATAAAAACATAAAATGTGTTTCAAATTTTAAAGTACAGATTTAGAGAAAATAGTGTGCTTACAAATTTCTAATACCATATGAAATATCACACACATGCACAAACTAAAGTTTAAGTAGTAAAATTACAAATAACTATAAAATATGGTGGTCCCTTAAGATGTATTCTGTACTCTAAGCAAACTGTAAGCTTGCAAAAATATTTGAGTTAATTCTTTGTTAATTATTCTGTACTCTAAGCAAACTGTAAGCTTGCAAAAATATTTGAGTTAATTCTGTACTCTAAGCAAACTGTAAGCTTGCAAAAATATTTGAGTAAGTGAATATTCCAATTGGCTACTTGATATCTGAGATCTATAGGAAAAGCTGTAACTTGATCGAAAACGCATTAACGAGTCATTTAAATTCAAGTTAAGGGCTATACCTTTATGTATTTATAGGCAAATTTCTAATAATCTGCCTAATAATAAAACAAGTGAAAACCAATTATTTGTCATGGATAAATACAGAGACACAAATTAATTGTTCTATAAGCTTTTCAAAAATCATAAGAAATAGCAGGGAGATTGTTAGGAGAAGGAAGGGAATAATGAAAGGGGGTAAATGTAGGGGGAAATGAACCACAAGAGACTATGGACTCCGGGAAACAAACTGAGGGTTTTAGATGGGAGGGAGGTGGGGGGATGGGCTAGCCCGGTGATGGGTATTAAGGAGGGCACGTATCGCATGGAACACTGGGTGTTATATGCAAACAATGAATCATGGAACACTACATCAAAAACTAATGATGTACTGTATGCTGACTAACATATCATAATAATAAAAAAAAAGAACCATCGTAAAAGTCAGTATCACAACTCCAGAGGCCAAATACTCCATATCAAGTTTAAATATCTTTAATGACCTAACATTTATAATAACTCAATGATAACATTCAATCTGAAAGACCTAAGATATGTGTCACAATTTACATGCTTATCCAACTGTAGTTACATGAATAGGCCTGATATGCATAAAAGCTACATCGTAACACTTGAGAAACACCTTGTATTAGTTTCCTATTGCATATCATCACAAATTTTGTGGCTTGAAACAACACAAATTTATTATCTTATAGCTCTGGAATTCAAAAGTCAAAGCAGGTCTTATCTAGCTGAAAAAAATAGTGTCCTTGAAGGGCTATGTTACCTCCTAACACTCCAGGGGAGAATTCATTTCCTTGCCTTTTCTGGCTTTTAGAGCCCAGCCTGTATTCCTTGGATCACAGTGCCTTTCTTCATCTTCAAAATGCTTCCAACCTCAGCTTCCATCATCACATCTCCTTTTTTTCCAACTGATCTTCTTGCCTCCCTTATACAAGAGCCCTTAAAATTACATGGGACCTATTTGGATAATCCAGGATAATCTCTCCCCTTCTTAAAATTCTTAATCACACCTACAAAATGTTTTTTTTACATGTAAGGTAATATATTTACAGGTTCCAAAGATTCGGGCACGAACATTTGAGGAGTCATTATTCAATCTACCACAGACACACACATCAGAGAACATGCTTCAGAATTTGACATTTTTATAGACTGATTTTATGATCAATGACTACCATTAGCTGCCTGAACTGTAATTAGTGAAAACTGTTAATGCTTTCCCCTGTGTTATAAACCTTATTCAACCTGATATTGTAATCCATCTGCACTGCTAAATAATTTCAACTCAGCTAACTCAATTTGAATACAAAATATTGTTATGATTTTGTGAAATAATATACTCAACATTTATTCTACTGAATGACAGGGGGATAAAGGTACAAAGATAAATAAGAAGGGATCTCTGTCAAAGATGAACAAGAAGAAACTGAGGGGCAGATAATGTAAATATAACATAAGGGTGGTAACGTAAATTGCTGTATTTTAAAAGAAATTAAAATAGTATGAAGGAACAGACAAGTTTTGATATGGAATACTGATAAAGACTTCACAGATGAATTAGTCTGTGGATTCGATTTTAAAAGATGAGAAGGATTTTGACTAGTGGATATAGAGGAGAGAAAGAATGTATTCTAGGGAATGAGAACCATTTGTGAGAAGACATAAGAACAGAAAGCATGTGGTTGGAAACATACTAGCAGCTAGACTGAAGTAAAGCCTGGATGATGGGCATAACCAGATGTTATGACTGAAAGACAGGTTAAGATCAAATTATGGGGAAATTTTAATGCCATACCAAGGAGTTGGAATTATATCACGATGTGAAGACACAAAAAAATTCTAAAACAGGATATGATTTTTTTGAGATGTTATTTGTTTTGAGTTTCACTCCACTGTAGGTATTATTCTTGGTAATGGGAATACAGTACTGACCTTATACTCTGATGGCCAGTTAACGGGTCATGGGATCTGGTCTTTTAATTTGATTCCTGATTTGGTTTGGTTTTTATCATTTAATACGTCCAATATAAACAGATCATATCATATATTTATATTTTACTGAATAGCATGGTAACATCGTATTATCTAAAGAGGGAGGATTGAAGTTTCTTAGAGGAGTTTCCTTTTCTCCAGAAGGGGGCAGTACAGCCCTAGTGTAAGTAGGAAGACTAGTATTACCTGGAATGTCTCTACAAGCGTTTGGAAGATGAAATCCTGGATTTCATCATATTTCTTTTCAGCTTTAAAAAGAAAATCCCTATGGAAACAGTGACGTACTTACAAATACATAATTACTTGAGACCAGGGTCCATCTAGTACTGTAGTAATTCATGCTCATTTCTCCATCTGATTGAATGATGAAAAATCTTTTACCCCCAGACACCATGATAAAATTCTTTGTTTCACTCCTCCACATTGATTTCCTGTGACACTTAGCATATTGATAATACCTTTTTTGTTCCAATTTACCTTCACTTATAATAAATCAGCATTAGAAGTCATTTGATTATAAATGTATAACAAGATTCATAAGGCTTTTCTCCTATTCAGCCTTTGATTTATGTAAAATCATGCATCATGACAAGAGTTTTCCTATCATTTGCTAATACATGTTCTTTCTCCAAAATCACATTGATCAAAGAGATTCTGGATGGTAATACTAAAAGTCCTCATATGTCTTCATGTAAATCAACAACTAAACCACTTATAGACATGTCTGTCTTTAAGCTTTGCTTTCAGAGTCTCTCTCAACCTCCCTTTGCACACTGTGTATCTAGTAGTCAGGCTATTCAAATAACCCCTGTCCAATCTCTTTTTGAAATGCCTTTTCTTGTCTCACACAGGTTTCATTATTATGGTTTCCAACTTATTTCTTTTGTAATTATCCCACATCCTGCTTTTAAAGCCAAAAGTCACTTTGCTAAAATGACTCCAAAGCTGGTCTTGTAGAGAATCCCCAGCATATACAAGCAAACATTAAAAAGGAATTTATGGTTCAATGTGAGGCTACATGAAAGAGTCTGGCTGCATTATCTGTTCCTTGGAAGTATCTCTGTGATTCTTCTGAAGAGACTAAAAATTGAACTCTCCTTGGACTTTAGTTTCTTCAATAGCATAATGATGGGGCTTGAAGAGCTGACCTGGGCTTGCTGTAAAATTGTCTAAGCTTCATGATAGATCTGTGCTTTGGCATACTCAGGGAATACGCATTTTTGTATATTTATTTGCATAATGAATATATATTCGTCAGAGATCTACAGTCTCCCTTATATTCAAAACGAGATGATGGTGGGTCTGTAGGCTAGTTTACTGGCTGACCTATACAACCACTTTATCTTTCAGAATGTGTGATTCATTTTCACATTTCAAAAAACTTAACATATTTTTGCAGCTGGAAATTATAGGGAAATCACTGAATATTAGAATGCTGGATTATTCAATAGGCAGGTATCAAAGGTCTATAGACTAACATGTAGAAAATAATACACTAGCACATATTTCTTCAGACTTTCATTTTTTATGTCTTCATTGGTCACATTTCCTTTGTTCTTATATATATATTTTAGTCTTAACAGTATGGCATTTATCATACAGTGAAAAATTTATGTCTTGCCAATATTTTCCTCAAATATTAATGATAAAGTTAATTTAGAATAATGATTTAGAAATAATAATATTTAACAATGACCTTAAACACACAGAAAAAAGCAATTTTGCAAATACTTACATATCCCAGATAAATGTATGGAATGTGGCTTCTATTATTTTTTTAATTTTAGATTTTATTTATTTATTTGAGAAAGAGAACACAAGCAAGGGGAGGGGCAGAGAGACAGGCAAACTCCCTGCTGAGCAGGGAGCTGGATGCAGGGCTGGATCCCAGAGCCCTGAGATCATGACCTGAGCTGACGGACTGTAGATGCTTAACCAACTGAGCCACCCCAGCACCCCAGAATGTGGCTTCTATTTAGAGTTGGGAAGATAGTTTGCTAAGATTCACTAGAACATTTCAACCTTTTTTTTTTTTTTAAGTAAGCTTTACACCCAACGTAGGGCTTGAACTCACAACCCCGAGATCAAGAGTGGCATACTCTGCTGACTGAGATAGCCAGGCACCCCTCACTAGACCATTTTAAAGTCAGCAAGTCAAAAACATAATAATAGTTGTCAAATGGAAGCATTTCTTATGAAAGGCAGAATACAGATTTAGTACCTGTGTATTAATTGGGTAAAAATATTATCTATTTTGCTATCATGCAAATATATTCCAGATAGAAATGCTTATGTATAAATTTGCAAGATAGTATATCTGTATTATGTATAATACTCTTAATTTTTCCATACAGTACATAAGCAGTAAATTAAGAAAAAGAACAAAACAAGTTATTTAATGTGTTTTATGCTTTTCTTAGTGACAATATTAAAATTATGTCCTATTTTCTCCAGACTAGCTTGATTTGTGAAAAAAAAATTAAAATCATAATTGCCAAATCTGTCCAGTATGTAAATAAAACTAATTACTTTCTCAGTCATTTCACAACTTTGTTTGACTTTTAATAAGTGAGTATTGTTTACCAGGCCAAAAATGAACTTCCAAGTAATTTGGCTTTATTTTGTTAATATGACAGATTAACACTGATGAATATTTAAATACTGAATCAGTCTTACATTCCTAGAATTAATCTCACTCAATCATGCTGTATAATATTTTATCCAGGATTTTTATGTGTATTTTCACATAAATAAAATAAATAAAAGCTGAACAAGATGAAGGCCAGAGAAGACCCATCTAGGAGATGAATTTGTTTTGCAGGCTGTTAATTTGTAATTACAACTTATACCATCCACTATGCAATCATAGGGAATAATAGCAATAGTATTCACTGAATTTAAAAACAAGAAATATTCAGCATCATTGTCCTCTGTATGAGAACCTATTAAAAAATAAAAAACAAAATATATTTTTAAAAACTTCTAAATCAATTAGAAGTCACTGTTCACTAAATCAATTTGTCACTGTTAAAACATATTCCTTTAGAGTCTATAAACACTGTACAGAGGTGCCTAGGTGGCTCAGTCAGTTAAGCATCTGCTTTCAGCTCAAGTCATGATCTAGGGGTCCTGAAATCTAGCCCTGCCTTGGGCTCCCTAGGCTCCCTGCTCAGTGGGGAGTCTGCTTCTCCCTCTCCCTCTGTCCCTCCCCACTGCTCATGCATACATGCTCGCACTCTTCTCTCTCAATAAATAATCTTTAAAAATTTTTTAAAAATTAAAAAAAATGAAGTCTACAAACACTATGTGAAATCTTCACTTTACTATGAACAACGGCAGAGATAATTAATCTTATAAATAATCTAAGAAAATATAACTTGGAACAGGTGATCAATACACTCACAACACTTTGACAATAAATCCACTAAACTCATGCATGAAATATAGACAAATCTCCTTAGCTCTTGATATGAATGAATATCTTGTCAATTTCTTCACTAATAATTCAGTGTTGATTAACTGACTGGTAGTTTCTCTCATAAGTAGTCTTTGATTATCATGATACAATGATGCCATTGACAAGCAATTGTACTTTAACCAGATGTGGTTGCTCTATTGGATAAAATTTAACATTCAGTTGAAATGGCAAAATAAACAAAGCCATTTCTTATTCTTTATTTAGTTGACTAATCTGCCAATGAAACCTAGTTTTCTTGGGCTTTTTAATCATTTTTAGAAAATATTTTTATAATGATTTTATATAACAACACACAGTTTGTACTAAAACAATGTTTTTAACTTCTTCCTGCAAAAGAAAACCTAAATTATATGTGTTCCATGAAAAATGGAATTTATGTTTAAAAAGTTTGGGAGAAGTTGCATCCTAAATTCCTCTGGCAGAAGTTCATATTGCAAAATAATGTGCTAAAAATTCTGAAATTTTCCCACAATGAATCCTAATTTATTTAATATAATATTTTTTTTAATTTCATTTTTAAAATTTTGTTTTTAAAAAAAGTTTATTTGAACAAGGAGTCACATTTCCCCTTGGTTTTGAGCAAAAACAATTTGGAGAAGGCTGGTACAGAAAGGAAATAAGTTGCCCAAGGCCACACAACTGATTAAAATCAGACTTAAAATTACTTGTAAGTTTTTCTGGTTCCTACAATATTTTCAAAAAGGCATTTAAGGACAAATTACATGTATTTATTTTCCTCAGTCTTGGTGAATATTAAAGGAACATATCTTAATCATGCTAAAATTCTTTTGTCAGAGGCATGCAAATTTCTAATATTTACCAATCAACTTATTTTAATCCCTCAGAATATTCATGAGGGCTAAAAATGGAATTTCCATTAAATTAATGTTTTCAAGGGAAATAAATGGTGGAATGGGTGACAAAAGAAAAGATGACCTATTAATTTTCAAACGTAATCAGATTTCTGTAAAACATGTAACAGTGCAGAAAATAGGTTGGTTGGTTGTTTTTTTTTAAGTGAAATTACCTCTCCATTGGTTCCTCCACCCCTAGAGGAAGGTAATACAAATTGCCAAGAGGGCACAGATGGATTACAACAGACTCCAAAACTCTCCAAAGAGACTGCCTTATTGGAGGTCACAACTGTCTCTCCAGCTCTAAGAAGGATGTGAAACAATTACAGGCTACCATTTCTCCAGCCTAAGGTGGAGGAATTTCTCTGTCTATACCTCCTACACAGCAGTGAGGAAACTAGAACTTTTCCAGCTTCCATTCAGTCCATGCTGCCTTTATTTTTATTTCATTTTTATTTGTTATTTGGTCATTCATTCACTCATAGCACAGCAAAGCATTTTCTTTCTTGATATTAGAACATTAGTGTCCCTGGGATGCCTGGATGGCTCCGTCGGTTGAGCGTCTGCCTTCGGCTCAGGTCATGATCCCAGGGTCTTGCAGCCTCAGCCTCGGGCCTCCCTGCTCAGCAGGGAGCCTGCTTCTCCCTCTACCTGCCACTCCCCTCCTTGTGCTCACTCTCTCTCTGACAAATAAATAAAAATCTTAAAAAAAAAAAAAAAAAAAAGAGCATTGGTGTCCTCCTTTGGCCCTGCCCCCAGCTTCTTGTTACAAAAAACGGCAAGTCAGTCTTGTTTTTCCTCAGACCCAAGGATCAGGCAAGCTCCTCATTTCTGAAAAGGCTGCACTGATCCCTTCGAGGCTGTATATGCATCAAGACTCGGTGAGGATCGTCACACACACACACACACACAACCATCCACCAGGTTTTTCCTTTATTCTTTGCAAACTTTGTATGGAAGTATTTTTATAGATAAAGATACAAAAGTTCACAAATTTTAAGTGTGCAGATACAGAAATTTTCACAAACTACATAAACACACTTAGGCAAACTAGCACAAGATTTGAGAATATTATTTGTTTCAGAAAAGATTCCCTCCGTGTCACTATAATCATGGCTACCTTTTCAAAAGTAACTACGATTGTTATTCCTAACTCTATAAACTGTGCCTGTTTCAGAACTTGATTAAAATGGAATAAAACAGTATTGTAACCTTTACTGATTTATTTTACTCAACATTATGTTTCTGTTCCATAAAATTGTAATCTGTTTATTCTCATCTCTATACAGAATGTAACTTTATTAAAAAACCTCAAATTATTTATCAGTTCTAGAGTTGATGGACATTTAGGTAGATCCAGTTATTGTTTAATATGAATACTGTGACTATGAATATTTCATACATGTGTTTTGGTGAATATACAAATGCAGTTCTGATGGGTTATAGCAAGAAGTAAAACTTCTGGGTCACAACAAACTGGGCATGCTGGTTAGTAGTTGTTTCAGTTCATAATCCCATCAGCAATGCACAGGTGTTCCGGTTCTGCACATCTTCACAAACACTTGGTGGACAAGTTAGAAGCCCTAGGAATAGGAAGCTTGGTGGTGGGCTGTCCTGCAGAACCAAGGGCCTTGATCATTAAAGTAAAGACACATATCTGTCCTAGGAGTCATAAAAATTAGAGGAGAATCAAATGAAAGGTGGAGCATTTGCAGGTCAAGTCGCTGTTTATGATGTCAAGGTGAATCAGCAGATCAGTGACGTGTAAGCTATGACATGGCTATCGCTTTATAATCAACCCCATAATCTCACTCAAGAAGCTCTTTTATGGCCCACCTTATTCAGAAACAAACACGAAGGTGAACTCTGGGAGATGAGTTTCAGCCTAGACAAGCTGACACATAACAGAGCTATGAAATCCGATAGGGTCACTCATTTTATTTTAGCCATTCTGAATTTTTTCAAAATGTCATTTGCCCATGATCTATATTTTTTTGTCATTTTCATTTTGATTTTTACATATTTGGAGCCTTATCATATTTGGGATTCTATCTCACTCTCCATTTAAAGATAAATGTAAATAGCCAATATCACTTTCTCATTCTATGTCCTGACATTTCATGCTTCTAATGGTTTCCTTTAATCAAGTTCAATTTATTATTCTTTCTTTTATGTTTAATAAATTTGCGTCCCATTTAAGAACCCCCTTGCCCATTCAATGCCATTCATTGAAAAGACCATTCTTTTCAGGCTGACTTTTTTCACTTGGTAATATGCATTTAATGTTCCTACATGTCTTTTCATGGCTTGACAGCTCATTTTTTTCCAGCACTAACGTGCCACTGTCTAAATATAATGCAGTTTATTCATTCATTCACCTACTGAAGGACATCTTTGCTGCTTCCAAATTTTGCCAATTTAAATGAAGCTGCTAAAACATCTGTGTGCAGGGTTTTTTGAAGATTGAAATGAAATGGGCAAATTCATAGAAAACTTTAACATTTTAAAACACTTTAAAACACTTGTATTATTAGGGAATTGTGCACAGGTTTTTGTAAGTTTCCAATGCATTTTGGTATAATACCAAGTAGCGTGATGGATGAATCATATAGTAAGCGTATGTTTAGTTTTGTAAGAAACTCTATCTTCCAAAGTGGCTGTACCATATTGCATTCCCACCAGCAATGAATGAAAGTTCCTGCTGTTCCATATCCTTGCCAGGCTACATACTGTATGATTCCAGCTATATGACATTCTGGAAAAGGAAAAACTATGAAGACAGTAGAAAGATCAGTAATTGCCAAGGGCTAGAGGAGAGGAAGGGATGAATAAGCAAAGAGGATTTCTAGGGCAGAGAAACTATTTTGTATGATACTACAATATGGATATATGTCATCATACATTTGTCCTGATCCACAGAAAATATATGACTCCAAGAATGAAGTCTAAACTGTGGACTTTGGGTGATACTGATGTGTCAGTGAAGGTTCATTGATTATAACAAATGTACCAGCGTGGTACAGGCTGTTGATAGTAGAAGTTGTATGTGGGATACAGTGGATATATGGGAACTCTATACTTTCCAATCAATTTGCTGTGAACCTGAAACTACTCTCAAAAATGAGTTCTTCTTTTTTAAAGATTTATTTACTTATCTTAGAGAGGTGGGAGGGGCGGATGGACAGGGAGAGGGAAAATCTCAAGCAGATTCCCCACTGAACACAGAGCCTGACAAGGGGCTCAATCTCAGGACCCTGAGATCATGATCTGAGCTGAAATCAAGACTCAGACACTTAACCAACTGAGCCACACAGGTGTCTCTCAAGAATAATTTTTAAAAAAATTTTTATTTGTTTGACAGAGAGAGAGACAGAGAGAGAACACAAGCAGGGGTAGTGGGAGGAGAAGCAGGCTTGAGCAGGGAGCTCGATGTGGGACTTGATCCCACCACCCTGGTATCATGACCTGAGCCAAAGGCAGCGGCTTAACGATTAAGCCACCCAGGTGTCCTCTTAAAAATAAATTCTATTAAAAAAAAATAAATATGACCATTCTTTGTCCACTGCATAGTAGTATCATCACATATCATGTGACAATATATATAGGAGTCAGGTTCTGAACTCTCAGTTCTCTTGTTTTTTTTTTTTAATATCATTGCATCGATAGCCCACTGTTTTAATTATTATAGATTATTACAGGTCTCCATAGCTAGTGTGTAGCTTTACACATGATAGTTGCTGGAGATAATTTGGAGATATTCTCTGTCAGCTTATTGATCAAATTTATTCTCATTTACTGAGAAACTTTAGTTTAGTTTTGTTTTTGTTTTTTTTCCTTGAATAAATGGTTGTTGAATTTTACCAAATGCTTTTCTACATATATTGAGATGTTCAAATGATTTTTCTTTTTTTTTTGGTTAATGTTTTTTAGTTAATGTTGATTAATGTTGGTTATGTGGACTGATTTTAGAAACTGAATCCTCCTTTGCATTGCTGAATTAAATCACACTTCATTGGTATTTTCATTCTTCTACATTCCTTTCAAGTTTCATTTTCTGTTATATCTCTAGCTTCTGGAGTTAAGTGCTTAAATCATTGTTTTCATATATCAATGGATTTAATCCTCTAATATTTTGCTTCTATATTCATGAGATTTTTGCATCTATATTCATGAGAAAGATTACTCTAATTTAGGCTTCTTCTTGTAGTATCCTTGCCAGGTTTTGGCTTTTTTTTTTTTTCCTTAATGAGCATTTCTAGAAATTTCAGCTATTTTGGCTAAAAGAGGGCTGAAGCTTAACTTTCAAATTTTTTTCATACTTTGTTTCCAATAATTTATACTCTTAGCTTTTAATTTTTTTCCGTATTTACAGTAGGTGTAATTTTCTGTTTTTTACCTACCTTCTTGAGTTAGAAATTTAGAAAACTGTTTTTTTTTTCTCATTTATACATTTGAAAATACAAATTTCCTTCAGAGTACTGTGCTAGCTGCATTCAACAAGTTTGATATATCTTGTCTTGAGATTAAAGTATTTTTAAATTTTCATTGTGATTTTTTTTCTGTGGCCATGGATAATTTATAACACATTGATTAGTTTCTTGGCAGTTGGGGGTATTCTAGTTATTTCGTTACTAAATTTTCCCTAATTCCACTCTATTCAGAGTACATACCGTAAATGATTTCAGTCTTTTAAAATCTGTTGAGGATGGGGCGTCTGGGTGGCTCAGTCGGTTAAACATCTGCCTTCAGCTCAGGTCATCCCAGGGTGCTGGGATCGAGTCCTGCATTGGGCTGCCTGCTCAGTGGGGAGCCTGCTTCTCCCTCTTTGGCTTCCTCAGCTTGTGCTCTCTCTCTCTCTGTCAAATAAATAAAATCTTAAAAATAAATTAAAAAATAAAATTTGTTGAAGTTTTCTTCATATGTCACCATTTGGCCAATTTTGGTAAATGATCCTTGAGAATTTGAAAATAATGTGAATTCTGAGGCTACTGGGGACAGTACATATATATACACACAGCAATGTGCTAATGTTTGTTAGCTCTTCTAATCTCCTATAGCATAGAAGATCGATAATTTAGTATTTGTCTCCTTATTGTTACCAGGTATTCAGTGAAGTTTATTAGGTCTTCTACTTTGATTATAAATTTGTCCATTTTTCCTTTTAATTCCATTGATTTTTGTATATATTTTGTATATAACTTGTATTTTTTATTTTTGTATATATTTTGTATATATTTTGAAACCACATTATTGAATGCAAGCAAATTTAGAACTGTTATTTGTCTTTTTCCATTGACTTGTTTACCATCATGCAAAATTCTTCTTCATCTCCAGAAATTCTCCCTTACCTGAAGCCCACTTTTTCCAATATTAGTAAAGCTACCCTCATGTTTGCTTCCTTGCCTCAATTTTACTAGTATATCTTCATTCATCTCTTTATTTTCAATGTTATTCGTGTCCTTATCTTTAAGATGTCTCTTCTAGGCAGTATTATGCAGCATGGAGCATTGAGGGTATTTTGTTTGTTTTCTAGTCTCCCCCTGCCAACATCACCACCCAGCCCCCTGTACCTATAAAAAGCTCCAATTGGTTTTCTCTCTCCCTCAGTAGCAGACTCCAGAATTTTAGCTTCTAGGCAAGGCAAAGGATTAATAAATGTAACCAGGGACGGTAGAAGAGATCCAGATCAACTATGAAAGACTCTCTAGAATTTTACTTTGTATTGATAACAGTTGTAGATCTCCATCTGTATGTACAAATGTATGTGTATATATATGTATGTTTTCACATATATATGGAGATATATATATATATGTTTTTTAAATATTTATTTGGCTTTTCAGTTTATTCTCAGCTAACTACTTTATCCCACCTGAATGCAGACGTTGGCATGATTTTTAAAGATATTTCCAAATATTACATACATGATGTTGATAAAGTAGTTTAATAGTAGAGCCCTCATATTAGGTTAGCGAAAGAATTTTTCATGGGAAAGACTTATAGCCAATGGCAAACTAATGATTACTGGTCAATATATTTCAGAGAAAATAAGCATTAACTTAATAATAAGTGATCTGTTTCTATAACTGTATCATATTTAACTCTTTAAGAAAAATATTACCATTGTTATTGATATAATTATTAAGAAACTCTTAAATGTTTCTTTCAATTGTTAATATAATATTTTGATTATGAAAAAAATCTTGCAAAACCAACCAAAAATATGTGGCATGTTCTCTGTATTCCATAAAATTAAAGGTTCAAAATGAATAAAAATTTCATATTTTTTCAATAGCATTAGGTGATGTTTAATATCATAACTAAGTAATATCTAAGTGCTATCACTATTCAGAAAAGTAGAGGAACCATTTACTATCAGTGATAAAATTCAAACATCACTTTCCACAAGAGTGGTTAGATAAATTAATTAAAAGTTTCAGATGGGATTCAATTGCTAAAGAAAATTCACAGGCATCAATATGACTTATGAATGTTTATGAATCTTTGGTTTAGTTCAAGGAAGAATACAATATAGAAACAGTATTAAAGTAGGGATATGCATTCCAGCCAAAGGGTGCCTCATGTTAATACCTCAAAAGGTTGAACAGAGATTTACTTCCCTCTGTAGGGTCATAGCAGATGTTCTTTCTCACTATGATCAGGAATTGCCTATGTCTGCACAAAAGACCTTGGAACCAGAAAGCACAATCTGCCATATTGGCTGGGGCTTTTTATACTCTTCTGTTTCTGTCGGCACAGTATTGCTGTGTAAACAGTCCGAAGGGAAGAACTCTCCCCACCTCACCAAACAAAATGCAAACCATCAATATCACTACTATTGTTCCAACAATACTGGTAAGTTGAAACATCTTCACATCCATATAACACTAAAAAGATATTTAGTTATTCAAAGTTTATTAATTTTTAGTTAAATTTAGATTTTCTGTAGTAAACATAGGAGGGCTTTGTTTATTTGAAAATCTGTGATTATCCATATCATCAAACTTGTCTGTTCTTCCAATATACCTTTTTCAGATGTTTACTCTCACCTTTTCATTTTTTAAAATTTTTATTTGTTTATTTTTTGCAGTATTTGCCTCTGTTTACTGATCCTTAAAATTGTGGTAATACATGTTTTAATTCTGCTTCTTTTTTAAAGTTTTTATTTAAATTCCAGTTAAATACAGTGTAATGTATCAGGTGTATATAATATAATGATTTAACACTTCCATACAACACCCAGTGCTCATCACAAGTGCACTCCTTAATCCCGATCACTTATTAAACCCATCCCCCTCGCTCACCTCCCCTCTCATAACCATCAATTTGTTCTCTATAGTTAAGAGTCTGTTTCTTCGTTTGCCTCTCTCTCTCTCCTTTTTTCCCCTTTGTTCATTTGTTTTGTTTTTTAAATTCCACATGAGTGAAATCATATGGTATTTGTCTTTCTCTGACCGACTTATTTTGCTTCACATTCTACTCTCTAGCTTCAACCATGTCATTGCAAATGGCAAAAGTTCATTCTTTTTTATGGCTGAGTAATATTCCTGTGTGTGTGTGTGTGTGTGTGTGTGTGTGTGTGTGTGTATACGCATACACATCTTTTTTTTTCTTAAAGATTTTATTTATTTGACAGAGAGAGAGATAGAGAGAGAGGGAACACAAGCAGGGGGAGTGGGAGAGGGAGAAGCAGGCTGCCCACGGAGCAGGGAGCCAGATGCAGGGCTCGATCCCAGGACCTTCGGATCATGACCTGAACCTGAGCCATCCAGGTGCCCCCACATCTTCTTTATACCTTCATCAGTGAGGGACATTTGTGCTCTTTCCATAATTTGGCTACTGTAAATAATGTTGCTGTAAACATCGGGGTACATGTATCTCTTTGAATTTGTACTTTTGTATTTGGGTAAATACCTAACAGTGCAGTTGCTGGATGTTAGGGTAGTTCTATTTCCAACTTTTTGAGGAAACTCCATACTGTTTTCCAGAGTGGCTGCACTAGTTTGCATTCCCACCAACAGTGCAAAAGGTTCCCTTTTCTCCACAACCTCGCCAGCACCTGTTGTTTCTTGTATTGTTGATTTTAGCCATCCTGACAGGTGTAAGGTGATATTTCTTTGTAGTTTTGATTTGTATTTCCCTGATGATCAGTGATGTTGAACATCTTTTCATGTGCTTGCTGACCATCTGTATGTTTTCTCTGGAAAACTGTCTATTCATATTTTCTGCCCATTTTTAAAATTTTGTGGGTGTTGAGTTTGATAAATTCTTTATAGAGTTCGGATACTAACCTTTTATCAGATATGCCTTTTGCAAATATCTTCTCCCACTCAGTAGGTTGCCTTTTAGTTTTGTTGGTTGTCTCCTTCACTGTGCAGAAGGTTTTTATTCTGATGAAGTTCCAGTTTATTTTTTAAACAAACACCAGTAAAACTTACAATCTGGCCAACTGAGAACATAACACGTATGTTCTAAAACTCATGGTGCTTTGATGTACACCAACAGAGCTAATGAAATTAATAAAGATTAATTTTCTTTCCTTTACATACAAAGACCTGTTTTTCTTTTCCTTCTTGTTGTGTTCAACACCTAATAATTATCAAACATATTTAATATATAGCAGATCTTACATATCATATATAATTATAATATTCCTATGATAATCTAACTAATCTAACTAGCATTAAATAATTATCACATTTTTGTTGTTTAATTCAAATCTTTTTCAAAAATTAGACAAACTTGAAACCTAGAAAAAATAATTTAAGAGTATACATCTAGCAAATGTGCATGCAATTGCTCACCAGTTCTCTAATTAGTGTCAAGTTTATTTCTAATAATATGGGAGAAATTAATTTACAAAAAGCTATTTAAAGAGTTTTTTTAATAGAAAATGCTATATATAGAAATATATCAAACATGTAAGCAATGGATATTTATAGAAGGCATGTTATCAGAATGGATTTTTTTTTATTAGAGTAGATTTGATTAGTAGAAAGATAATACTACTCATGCATTATAATAACAATAAATTAGAAGAAAAATATCAAATGTCTGTTAATAGAGAAATAATAAAATTGTATTGCATGTACTATAAGGTTTACTCCATAATGTTAAAGAAAAAAACATGTAGTATTGGCATGAAATAAGCAAATACATATTGTTAAAAGTTTCAAATTGCTAAAATGTGTGTGTACAAGTATGAATGTGTGCATGTATAATAATAAAGTCTGGAAGATATGATGTATTTTTTTTTTACACTAGTGATTGCTAGTGCAAACAGAATGGCATAGGACAAAGACAAAGGTTTAGGGGGATTTTCTGGTTTTCTCTCTTCATATCTGCCTTGCTTACACCATTTTTTTCTTATTCTTAGCATCTAATACAATGCTATCTGCATATAAAAACCATTAAAAAGTTGAAGAGAACATGTGAGCCATAGAGGGCGGTATACACACACTCAAGAGAAGTTCAAAACTGTAACAGCTTTGTCAGGGAGTCTATCCTGGTAGCATTAGGGAATTTATTTCAAAATGGAGTCCTGCTAGGAGATGGAAGACTAGATGGGAATTCTTGCTGAGTTGCTTAGACTCTGTTTTGTAGGTGATGGAGAGTGATTTCTGCATTCCAGGTAAAGGGGAGGAAATGACACTAACAAGTTGAAACTGCAAACTGAGTAAACTAGATAATTATTTGGAGCTGTTAGAGGAGACAATGAAATGGGGGTGGGTGGGGAGTTAAGAGTTGAGACAAGAAGGTAACTGAAATAGTCCAAATGAGAAATGATTAGGCCCAGAATACGACAATGAGAGTAGGCAGAGTAGATGAACAGAGTGCTGAACCTGTTGAGTTTTGATGACTTTGTGTAGCTGATGTTGATATGTTAGCAGGTTGTTGGATACATGTCTGAAGTACAAAGTGAAGTTCAAGATGTAAAGATCTAGCATTTTCCAGCCCTATGTAGTAATTACAGTCATCTGTAGAGTAAATAAAGTCTCTCTGGGAGAGCATTAGAGAGAGAACAATGAAACCAGGGCAGAACCCTTAAAGTACTAATTATGCTCAGCTGAGAAAATAATGCCCCATGAAATGGAACAGCAAGAGAGCAAAAAGTAAGAAAACCAGGGAATGGAAGTGTCACAAAAGCTAAGAATGACTCAAGAGTACACATAACAACATTCCAGGAATAATGGGAAAATTAATAAGCATGTAAAAAAATTCTGTTAGGCAGTTAGAGTTTTAGTCACATTATTTATCCTGGCTTTACATTTTTTGTGACTATAATCTAAAGAGAAGGATTTAATTACTATTTAAAACCTTGACATTTACCCTAGTAAATTTCCACCAGAAACCTACATTTTAACAAAATCAGTGGATAAAGGGAAAAACCAATTGTTAGATGACTACACACACTACATTTGAACAAGTATATGTGATATTATCACTGCTTAAATATGTTAGGATAAGTACTTGAATTCACCACCTAAGTTGACCCAAAAGTTTAAATCTCCCAGAGGATGATGTTTAGATTTAACAAGACCAACTAATTAAATTTAATTGGGTCACGACCTGCATGAGATAATTAGCATAATTAATTTAGATTCTGAAGTGCCCCAAAGGGAGGCAGTATTTGTGCATTTTCAAGGGAACTTTAGTAAGAAAAGGAATTAAGGTTTGAGTATTTAGTAAAAGGAATAAAAGAATTAGGTTTGAGTATTAGAAAAGTGACCCAAACTAATTTGTTATGGCATTTTTATATAAAAACTTGTTTTAGTAAAATTTATGAGTCCCAATCAAAATTGTTCAGAGGAACTTTTCCCCCAAGTTCTGCTGTTTTAGGATTATTCTTGCCTCCTTCCCTCATTTATCTGAACCTCCTACTACAACAGTGAGAAATGTGGCTCCCATTATCCACTATCCGTTCACTTAACTGTTCAACCCCAGTATAAATGTAGAGTAGTGGTGCAATTCCTAACACAGAATACAGTAATATAGTGTATAGTTTCTTTTGCCTTTAATTTTACATATTCTACTAAATTTCAGAGTTACTTAAGCCAGCATCCTTTCCTCATTCCTTTCATTATGAGGTGGTTTCATAAATTTATTAAACAGTTCAATTATTTTATCACATTCTGCATTCCACCCTGGGATCCTTTGACATCCAAAAATATATTTTTTTAATTTGTGTAGATTAAAGTTCACTTTTCCTGTTGTAAAGTTCTGTGGGTTTTGACAAATGCATGTCATCTGTCAACCAGTAGAGTAATATACAGAATAGTTTCACTGCCCTAAACAATCCCTTGTGCTTCATGTATTCAGCTCTCTTAAAGTCCCCTGAGACCCTGGCAACAACTGATCTTTTTATCATCGCTATACTTTTTTCCAATCCCAGTATGTCAAAAATCAGAATCCTACAGTATGTAGCCTTTTCATATTGGTTGCTTCCATATAACAATATGCATTTAAGGTTTCTGTCTTTTTGTGACTTCATAGCTCATTTCTTTTCATTGCTGAATAATATTCCATAATGTGGATATTCCACAGTTGGTTTATCCATTCACTTACTGAAGGACAATTAGTTACTTCCAATACTTCATATTTAGCAATAAAGCTGCTATAAACTTTTGCATGCAGGTGTTGTGTGGATGTTTTCAAATATGTTGGACAAAACTGTCTTCAAAACAGATGAAACCAATTTGTGTCTGTACTGGCAATGAATGAGGGTTTCTATTTCTCTGCATCTTCCTAACAATTGGTACTGTCAGGTTCTTAAGGAATTTTTTTTTTTTTTTTGGTCATTCTAATGGGATATAGTGGTATCTCCTTTTTGTTTTAACTTGTAATTCTTTAATGGCAAATAATATTAAACATCTTTTCATATACTTATTTGCCATTTGTTTATCTTGTCTGATGAGGTAACTGTTCAGATCTTTTAACGATTTTTCATTTTTTCCCTTATTGTTGAATTTTAAGAGCTTTTTGTATATTTTGGATACAAGTCCTTTATCAGATATGTGCTCGAAATATTTTCTCCATGTCTCTGGCTTGTCTTTTGATTCCCTCAAAAAGGTCTTTCAGAGGGCAGAGGTTTTAATTTTAATAAAGTCCAAGTTATCAATGTTTTTCTTTCACGGACCATTCCTGTATCTAAAGACTCGCCACCAAACTGAAAGTCACATAGATTATCTCCTATGTTTCCTAAGAAGTTTTACAGTGTTGCATTTTAGATCTATGATACTTTTAGAGTTATTTGTAACTGTAAGGTCTGTGTCTATGGGTTTTTGTTTTGACTTGTTTTTTTGCATATGGACTGGAAAGACAACTTCTAAGTTGTTCATATACTGGAGATATGTTAAAAGGTCCCAAAATACATTTTTTAAGAGAGGGGTGGGCAGAGTGAGACGGAGAGAGAGAGAATCTTAAGCAGGCTCCATGCCCAGTGTGGAGCCCAACACAGGGCTTGATCTCACAACCCTGAGATCATGATGTGAGTTAAAATCAAGGGTCGGATGCTTAACGAACTGAGCAACACAGGCACCCTCAAAATACATTTTTAAGTAGAAGAGAAAGAGAAGTGAGTAGTGGGTTCTGTATACATAATCAGCAGGACAGATTATATACATATTATAAATATATATATAATAAATATATGTATGTTGTATATACAAATATAATATCCATGCATATATATGAAGTTTTGAATACTAACATATTCCTTCCTTAAAAAATTAAAAATAGAAAATTGTATAAATTATTTTCATTTTCCAAATACCATCTATTTTCTCTCTGTGTGAATATTTCTCACTTTGTTTTCTCCTTTCTCAATGTCATCCTTTTTCCTGGTAACTAACAATTTGGGATATTGTTTGGGATAATATTGGGATATTCTCCATTACAACTGATGAGTTCCTGAATATATCTCTGGTTTGTGTCTCTCCTTTTGTATCTTGCAAATAATATCTGGCACTAGAAACAGAATCATAGAAATTGTTGCTCTTATATATAATCGCCTTGAACAATAGTGCAATGGTAAAAGTTTGATAGGTGGTCCTAAATGGATTACATATTCTCTCTGTAAATGAAATAACAGTGATGTTGGCCTATTTACATGTACAGGAATATGACAGAATGTGTCCATATCTCTTACTAATTTTGGAAAGACTTTTAAAAGCTTCTAGAACAAGCTGGAATATTATTGAGATATCATGAATTTCATGAGGATCAAATTTGTAAAATTCATGTTTGAATTAGCAAAGAAAACACTGATTAATTTTTAATTTATAATACTGCAAGCAATTATTTCTATGGATTCTAAAACTGACTAGTAAATTTAAATTTTATTTTTCCGTGAGGCTGAATATGTCTCTAACACATATTAGACACCAAAGCTGATTGATTTTTAGGGGCTTTACATGATTTAAGTTCTAACCCTAATATTTTTGTTGTTTTTTCCACAAAAAGAAACACTGGCTTATAATGCTTTTTAAAGTATAGTAGTTGAGAGTCAAAGTTTCAAGTACAAGAAGTTAAAATGAAAAAGCCTCATTTTAGGCATGCTTCTTTAGATAACATTTCCCCTTCCTATCTATCTTGCTCAGTTAAGGCTACCTTACAATCTAAAGTGAAAGCTGCAGGTATACTTGACAATTTAATAGTGCTAAGAAACACACATATATCCATATCGACTTGACATCACACACAAATACATATCATCTCTGTAACACTTACAATGGTAAAATAATAGTAGTGATAAGAACTGATCACAGTTTGAGTAGCTATGTTGAAGAATACTAAGCCAACAAACATACAAACCTTCTAAAAGATTAGTTTGTACAAGAAGACAGCACATTGTTTCTGCACAGTTTTAAAAGAGTATTGTGCCCATGGATGAGAATGCATCATATATTTTTTAGAAAACTCCTCAAAACATGGTTGGACAATTTTTTTCAAAGTCACATTTTCAGTGTCTGAAGCTATTATTTATCGTTTAAACCTATTTTATTGTGACTTTGGTTGGCATAAAGAACATCTGGTCACAGGCTTCTCTGTTAATAGACCCTTTCTATTTGAAAGACTGTTGCAAAGTCAGACCGTAACTAACCTCAATTTCTTTAATCTTTATAGATTTCATTTTCAAATCGCAAATACTGGATTTAAGGGGAAAAAAAAAGAACTGAACCATATGATTCAATTCAGCAAACATGTATTGAATGACGACTTTTTGACAGGTACAATAGCAAACTCTAAGGCTACAGAGTTGAATATGGTAGGCCCTAACTCTACATTCTGATAAGTAATATACTGGCAATTTGAACAAAGTAATTTGAAAGAGAAAAGACAGCAATCATTCTTTCAAATTCAGCTGGAATTTTCATTTTGAACTGCATCTTAAAGGATGAGTAGGATCTGGTCATGCAAAGGAAAGAAGAAAGTTATAGAATTCTGTCATAGCATCTCTCATACCAGTTTTTTTATCCCCCTCTTCTCTCAGTCCAGGTGCTTGTGATCTATCATTTAGAATACTACTATAATATTGTAAATACTAAGCAGTCCTCTGATTTGTGCATCTCAAAATCAGTATCAGCCCTGCTGAAAGAGTTTACAATACGCTGTTACCACAGAGGGGTAATTGTTATAACAGGCCACATTTCTTTTGTTGTTTTGAATATGTTTATTTTATTTCTACAAGTACATTTCTAAGTCCTTTTAAAACATGAGAGAATATGAATTTTACTTTAATTATTCTTCTTAATACAGCATTAGGCATTCAAAACTTGATTGACTGATTGTTAAATCCAAACAGATAATACATTGTCTTTACAAAGTCTATCAGGAAAGTATACTACCCCAAAATTAATGTCCACAAGAAGCTCAGCCCCCTTGTTTTACTTTCCAAAGAGCTTCTAAGAAAATGGTTATCATTCTCGGAGTATTGCTCCATACAAACCTAAAGACCACTATTCAAATACAACATTTCTCTTCCTCACCTTCTTTTCCCAGCTAAAGAATCAGTTTCTCACAATTAGTTCTTTAGAGTGGATTCAATTTTTGTTACTTGCAAGTCCTAGTATAATTAATTCCTTGAGTTGTACATAAGAAAGAGTCTTGAACTGTGAAGGAGCATGGAGTTCCAATGGAGGCTCTACTGCTTACTGATGGTTTTGATCAAGTGACTGAACATTTCTACATCAGGTCACATCTCTTAATGGGATCATCAGTTAAAACTAACTCAATTTCTAATATAAGCAGAACAAAAGAATAAGATAGGAAATTACTCTTTTTTTGGTGCTTTCTACAAAACTGGATCTGAAACAAGGGGTAGTCATGGGGAAGAATTTGTTCTTCTCCTTCTACATTATAGAGTTTTTCCTAAACTATTTCCAGCTGTAAAACAACTAATTATAATTTCCATTTGAGCTCCAAGTCAATTATTTTTAGTAGACATTCCTCCTAGACTCTTAAAAATGATTGACACAAATTTTATATTTTCAAAGTTATTTCCATCTCAAGTTTGTTAAGATTCATTCAAAGGAATTTTAATGAATATTTAGAAAAAGGAAGATAAAGCAAAATGCCTTGATGCCATCTGAAAGCAACATCATATCTACATGAAGATTCCTGAGTAATTTTTATAGAATTCTTATGACTTCTCTCATTAATTATATTTATTCACATAAAACTCTTAATTTCTTTTAAGAGAGGGTGAGACAGAGAGAGAATCCCAAGCAGGCTCCATGCGCATCACGGAGACTAACTTGGGACCTGATCCCACAACCCTGAGATCATGACCCCAGCCAAAATCAAGAGTCCCATGCTCAATGGACTGAGCCTTCCAGGTGCCCACAATTTGGCTAATTTAAGAAAGAAAAAAGGAAATAACAGAACAAACATCAACAACAAAATAATTTGAAAAAGAAAGAGAGAGGGGGGAAAATAGGAATAAAGTAACTAGCATTTCCATCCACACCTTTTTCCAAGTGGCTTGTTATCAGCGTGGGTTTAATAATCAAAATATTACTGTGGAAACAGGCAAATGCAGATATGAATAATTTTCTCCAGATATCAACTGCTGGATGAAAATGGTGCCAACCCAATTCCACCTTGTTTGCTACTGATGGTCTCTAAAATAATGTACCCCACAATATTTTCTAATTCATGATTGATCCTATTCAAATGGCTTTCTCTTGGCTCTACATGGCTTTAGTGTAATTGATATTTCACTATGTTACTGTCTAAAATACAGAAAGAACTAGCATCCCTAACATAGATTTCCTTAACAATAAAACAAAGAAACATCCAACGGATATAAGGTTAAACCATTCAGTATCTTGCTTAATCTTCCTAGAAGCATAAAATCTTCCAGGAAGACATAAAAATGTGACCACTGGTGAAAAAGCACGTATAAAATCAGATAGTTTGCTTCAATGAAACTATCTGATTCACTTTAATGGTGACTTTTTTATTGGAGGAGTGTGATACTGCATAGAATATATAGATGCCAATTAAAGATAAATTAGTACCAATATTTGAAATTCTCATTTAGGAATAATCTAAGAACTAGCTCTTTCTCAGGTGAGATCACTACACCTGTCAAAGGAAAGCAATGAAGTTCTGGATACCATGATTATTTATAAGCACTCACAGATCTTTCCTAAATCAAGTCAGTTTCCATGGAAACAGGAATTATCCACTGAAGTCTGACCTTTCCTTTGCATAGTTTAGTTTTGACAGCTATGTGAGCACTGTTTTTAGAAAGCAGGAACCTCACAAAAGACATACAAAGTAGAAAGTAATTACAAACGATAAGCTCTAAAAATGCGGTTGAGATTATGTATTTTTTTAAATGTGATTTTTCATTTCTTCAAGAGTATGTATTTTTTTTAATGTGATTTGTCATTTCTTCAAGAGTATGTGAGGTAACCAGTGTTACCTTATAATGTTCAAAAGTAAGAGAACAAGGTGGAGAACTATTATTATTATTACAGGTAAATTTTGTTACATAAGTAAATATTAAAAGAAAAACAAATGCTTATACAAGAAAATATCTCTAAGCATATAATGGACACTCATTAATAAAAACAAATGTGGGGGCACCACATTAATCTCACGGTTGTGAGTTTAAGCCCCACAGTGGGTGTAGAGATTACTAAAAAATAAATATAAACTTAAAAAGTAACCCAAAAATAGAATAAAATAATAACTTAAATGTACAAGCAAATGTAGGCAGTATATTTCATATTTATTACATTACCATAATAATCTAATTATTACAACTCTGGAAAGTATGTGTGATTATCCTATTTTTCAGTTGCAAAAGGATAAAGCTTGCTAAATGATTTCCCAATGTTATACATTAAGTATTTAAATGCAGGATTTATGTCTTTGGGATTCCAAACCACAAATTCTTTTAATTTCAGCCTTTAAGATCATGAATGAATGAAGTAATATCAAGTGGTAGAAAGATTTAAGATCATGAATGAATGAAGTAATATCAAGTGGTAGAAAGATTTTAGCTAAATATCAAGTGGTAGAAGAAAATCGTCTTCTAAATTTAAATATTATGATTTGATAAATTATGGCCATATTTCTATCTGTTTCTGCATCTAGGAAAGATTATTTTTAAAGTGTTTTTATTAGTTTTCATATTTGCAAAGAAATTCAGTGACTATGGCTTTGGCGTTTTGGTAGTAAATGAGAGAAAATTATTTTTAAAAACCTGATTAGAATTTTATAACACAGAATCTCAGAAGCAGATTATATACTTATGGAGGTTGTCATTAGAGCTTCAAATTCAATAAATAAAACTTATCAAGTGGAGGTGAGGACAAGCCATAAAATTATTTTACAAAAAGACAGTTAATTAGTAAATAATAGAAAAGAGCATTCATTCCAACATAAAAACAAATGTGTCATGAATAAATAAAACTATCTATCTGAAACGAGTACCATGAAGACAAAATCTAAAATAAAATTTAGTAATGAATCAAATAAACCAAAATAGATGAATTTTCAATATTAGATTGACAGGTTAAACTTAAGGAGCCTTGAAATACATCCCAATGTAATTTCATTCATTTTAAGAAACAATTTTTAAAGTCATAAATTATAAAGATGTAAAAATTCTTCTTTATTGTAATAATTTTAAATTATTAAAGATTATTATCTTTTCATATTTATGATAAAATTTAGAAACTATATTGACAAATTCCCTCTCCCTTTCAAGTCTATTTTGTTTATACTTTCTGATTTTATGACTTAAGTAAATGCATTTATGCATCATCTTTCACAAAGCTAAAACATGTAAAAGAAATGTTATAGACTGAATTTCTGCAGTTGTAGAACATACTTTTTTCCTGAAATGAATAGACTTGCATATTTTTAAGCTTTAGCTTCTATTCTCCTCCTCTTAAATTTGATAACTTAGTCCTAGAAGTAAATGACAATGTTATAGCTTTGAAAACTGGCATCCCAAAGAAGATACAAGTTAATGGGTTATTTTAGTTAGAACTTGGTTGAAATGCAGGACAGCAAGTCTCGATTCAATAGGAAAATAATCTGTAGTCAAACTCAGATAAATTTATCTAAGCCTATTCTGATTCAGAAAAATTTGGAGTGGGCTGTAGGAAACAAATTTACCAAAATATTTTAGTAAGAAAAAAGAGAAAGAAAGTTTCATTATAGTTCTCGGCATTTGGATTATACTTATCCTTTTAAAATTGCTCTAGAAAGGAACCAGGACCCCCAGGAGAAATGCTTGATTCCAGGGCTGAGGTGGAGAAAGTACATGGATATAAAATATCTTTTTTTGTGCTGGAAAGTAAAAGGATATTCGAATGATGGAGACATATCAAAAGGATAGAGGAGCCAGCCTGAGCAAGCAGCCACTGGCAAATGAGGGAAATTTTGAGAATCAAACAGGCTGCAAGGAAAAGATTCAACCTGCAAGGGACTGAGGAATGGGAAATGTTTTGGATGTGCCACTCTCAAAAAGGAGAGGTTAGTGCTGCCTTTGTCTTAAATTAACTCTGTGTCCCTGGATAAGTCACTTAGAGGTAAATTCCTTCCTTTCTAAATGAATATGTATGTCTAAACTTATATCCAGTTTAAAAAGTCTGTAAACAGAAACAACTTTTAGAATAGAGGAGTGAGGAGTGCAGTAGAATCTCTCTAATAAGCACTTTAACTAGATAAAATTATAAAAAACCATAATTTAAAGTCTCTGTAAATTGTCCTAAGGGCATATAGCAAATGTAGAAATGTCCATTCAAATATATTGTCTAAATCTCAGTGGTGTGTAATATTTGAGCCACAACCCACCCACTCCACTGTATCAGAAGTAGCTTAAAATATAAACAATCTAACATTGTCACAAGAAGCTTAATTTGTCATTCACAAAAGAAAATAAACCTAGAGAATATACAAGAATATATAAGAAAGGAAATAATAAAACGAAATTTTAGGAAATACAAAATAAAAGAGATCACTACAGATACCCTAGCTATTAAAAGGTAGTAAGAGAATATTACGAACATCTTTATTCCAGTAAATTTTTATAAATTAAATTAAATACATAATTTAAATGAACAAATTTACCAAGTGGGCAGAGGAAGAAACAGAAATAATAAACTTTGAACCTTCCATGCCATACCATTCCATGAGGAGATCAACAAGCCACGTGCTGGAAGGCTGGTTACATTGAATCTCTTCCTCTCTGAAAAGGGCAATGTCACTCTGTATGGGATATATTCTGGCTATAAGCTTCCCTTTCTAATCAGCAGTGCCTCAGCCAGCACCACTATCCAAGAGTTCATAGAGCATGCACACCACCAGTGTGGGATCCCACATAACATCACCTTGGGCCAAGGGATCCACTCTAGGGCAAGGGATGTAATCATGGGCAGATAATTATGGTATTCATGGGTTCTAACACATACAACTCTCCCGTTGGCTTTATAGTATTGGAACACTTTCTTGAAATACATCTGAGTATCTGCTTGACTGTGATACCCTCTAAAGATTGTGCACTGTCCTTCTGTGTTGGTACGTACCTTAAACCAATATTCATTACATAGTTCTGTTTCCTAATACATAGACTACCTACGTATAGAAAACAAGGGGTAGAAATAGGAGTGACCTTGCTCTCCAACACTCCTGTTAATGTACCTGGGGAATTTGTGCTTCTTTTCTCTATAATAATAGGTTCTGTGCTTCTAGAAGATTTGGTTGACTGAATAGTTCCATCAGGGGACTCAGTAATAACCCCACTAAATTTAAAGCTATAATAGCCTCCTCTTTACCTTGGGCTCCTTGTAACCGTTAATTAGGAGGCAAAGAAAAGAGATTTTCATCATCAGAAGAGGTAGATCTGTTACTATATAATGAGGGCAAAAAGAAAAACAATGAATAACTAAGTGATAAACCAGGATATCACTTTATATTCTATTTCACAGTTTTGTCTTTACATGGACAGGAACACCAAAACTGGCTCTATACGGGCATGATAATTGGGGATTCAATCACCTCAGGTATGAGCGTCTGGTTCACTCCATCAGACAAGGCACCCAAACCAAGAGAAATTTTCCTTGAAGGAATGGAAATCTAGAATTTGTAGTAGAGACAGAATGAATATCAGTAACAGCCTTATTTAAAATCAGGGATATTATATATTCCTAAATACTTAATTTAAAAATTTCCTCAGGTATTGTGTCTGAAGAATCTTAGAGAAACTGTGCCAGATAGAATGAACTAATGTGAGAAGTAAGATGCCTCGAGCAATGTGCGGTAGACTATCATAGACGTCGTTGGGGCCCTACCCACACAAACCCTTTATCACCAGCGCAGCCATATCCTAGCTGTTGTGAACATCAGCATCTGATGGCTCATAGCTTTACTGTTCTCTGAAAACTGCTCATGTCCAAGGAAAATCACTTTACCAAGAAAGGCATGGAAACTTATGCCCTTTAGCTAGGAAGTAGCCCACAGATAATGACTTTGATATGGAGTACAAAGAGTTGTGCCTCTTGTCTCAAGTTTGGGCAATTCTATGATTCAGAGCTTCTCATTTGATCAATGTTAGAGTAGAATGAACTTAAATACACCTTTGATTAGCTCCTTGACCCAGTTCTATCCTGCTTCCCTCACTTCCTTAATAGGATTCTTCTAAGACCATTTCTTCAATAAATCACTTGTACCAGAATTTCACGTCAGGTTCTGCCTCAAAAGAACCTGGACTAATACCCACCATTCAAAAGACTGAATCTCTAAGACTTAGCAAAACAAAGAAATTGCAATAGTTTATGTAGTAAAGAAATATTTTAAACAAATGAATACAAAGTAGTTAAAAACAGTAATGCAAAAAGATATATCAGATAAATATGAGCCAAAAAAGGATGTTTCTGTAACAATATTAAACACCAATAAAAGACCAATAGACATGAATGGATGAACAAAGAACAGTCTATCTACACAGTGTTCACTGGGCAATACAATATTTGTCAACTTGAAGTTTGTATGAATAAAGAATCAGGGTAAGAACAGCTGATTCTCTGTTTGTTTGTCAAATGACCTTGGCACTAATTCTTTTATTTTACAGACTTTATTTTCTCCACTTCCACAATGTAGATTTGGGGATTTCCACATATCTCTAAGCACATACTAAGAGCAAAGAGTGGAATCTATTCAATATCAGTGATTCATGAATATGTTAAGACAACTGCTTCATTTCAGAGTACAATGTGAAATTTGCACAACCATTTTTCTTACTAATTGTGTCAACTGGGGCTAACTATTTAATTTTTTTGAGCCTAACTTTAATTACCTTTATAACAGGAAAAAAATTCCTAAATTGCAAGGCATTAAAATGACACATGTCCATGTTGGGGCGCCTGGGCGGCTCAGTCAGTTAAGCGTCTGCCTTCAACTCAGGTCATGGTATCAGGGTTCTGGGATGGAGCTCCAGGTCAGACTCTATGCTCAGCGGGGAGTCTGCTTCTCCCTCTGATTCTGCCTGCCAGCTCCCCCGCTGGTGCACTCTCTCTCTCTCTGTGTCAAATAAAATCTTTAAAAAAAAATCACATGTCATCTCTCAGAGGCATATATTATAAACTCTCAACAACTGATACCTCCTCATCCTCCTTTTTTCTTTTCTCCTTCTTTCAAAGTAAAAAAACAAAAACAAAAAACCCATTTCATATGATTGGTTTTTTTTTTCCTCTCTCAGACCAATTAAATGTGAATTTCTGTGGGTGGAGCATAGGTATTATTCTTTTTTTTTTTTTTTTTACACCAAATTATTTCTTTGTTGTTTAAAGTATAATTAACAATGTTACACTCCTGAAAATAACATTACACTTTATGTTAACTGGAATTTACGTAAAAACCTGAAACAAAAACAAAAAACCCCCAGTGTTAACATCAGTTTCAAGTGTACAACTTACTGATTCAACAATTCTATACATTACTCAGTGTTCACCATGATAACTGTAGTCACTATCTGTCACCATATAACATTATTACAATATTATAGACTATATTCCCTATTATATGATTTTTAATTCTGAAATTTTTAGTATTCTAAAATGATTTTCTAATAGAGCAATAAAAAAGAAAAATAATAAAATTTCATTTCAAAAAGAATTTCAGTATTTAAAAATGTCTTCAGTATTATTCTTACTATTTTAGATGCTCCATTGAAATATGAAAGGACAGAATGAAATGTACAGATGAAACAGAACAACTTCTTCGAGTTACACAAGGTAGAAGATATGTCAAAGAGAATGTTTTAATTTTATTGTAATATTTTCAGAAAGATAATAAAATAAATTATTTTCGTATGTGAGCAAGAACACAAAGGGGTATCTCTAGTCTGTTCATACTATAATTTTGTTTCCTCCAAACTCATTGGAGAAAGATAGAGAATATCACTTCATATCCCAAATGAGATGGAATTATGTAAGCTAACAGAATAGAATTCCTCATGTTGTAAAAAATGCATGATCACATTCTGGAAAAATCCTCTTAGGAGACAATGTTTCTCATTGCCCCTGTCCCCCCTCAAAAATAGCAAGAATAGCAAATACCAGCCCTCCAGGTAATTGTAACAATAAACAGTACCAGAATTTTGATCAAGTAGTTAATTCTTATCTTGAGGAATAATTTAATCCCCTAAAATACCAAGTGTCTTTGTTGAAAATAAGTAAAGGCTACTAAGACACAGTTCTTATGTGTGTGGTTTTTAAGATAATCAAACTTACTTTCTAGATTCTTTGAAATTGTAGGCAAACAAACTTTAAAAAAGTAGTGATGAAAAAAATACATTCTCATGTTTGGAAGTAAATGAAAATGCTGCTTAACTCATATCACCATTTCATCAACTGCTCTGATAAAACATTTATAAGCTGTACTTCAAAGCAGTCATAGTCTCTAAGAAGGAAGGTTATTTCACTAGCTCTAATTATGCACATTCTTATAGCATCATCACTGTATTTGCTTTCATTCTGGAAACATTTACTATTATTGTTAACTCTCATTAAGGAAGAAAAAAGTATGTATTTATACTGCGGGGGTATAGAAATAGAATGGTTTTAATAACAAAAACCTGAGCTTGAATCCTGGTTCTGCCACTTATACTATGAGTGATTTTAGGGCAATTTAATTGACCTGTTTAAGTCCTAGTTAGTCCATGTGTGAAATGTAAATAATTAAACACATAGCATTATTGAGAAAAGAATAAAACATCTATCAATGTTTTGCAAGTAGTCTACATGCAATAACTATTAGTCCTTTTCTTCCAGTTCTACACTATACTCAAAATAAGGCACCCTGTTGGAAAGAGCTGGAATTATTGATATATTATGCTATATCATATTTGGAAAGTAAATTGTTTAGAAATATGTAAGATAGTATAAGAAAAACTACCCCCCCAATTATCTCTCATTAGCTAAAACTCTTCTTGCAAGCTCTATACTTGTGTATCTAACTAACTTTTCAAACCTCTACTTGGCTGTTTCTAAGATATTTCATAGTTAATACAACTATGCTGAACTGTTGATTTGTTCCCTTCCCCCATGCCTCTTTTTAAGAGCTTTTATTCTACAAACTTTTCCAAATTAGTAACTGGCCTTCATCAACCTCCCATACAAGTTAGCGCTGGGGTACTTTTGACACCTCTTTTTCTTTCCCAGGCATCTAATCTGTCCAACCCAAGGCATTTTGATTCTATTTTGCAAAAATATACATCATCCCTTTCTCTTCAGTTCTGGTTCAGATCACTATCGTTTTTCATCTGGAGTACTGCAATAATCTCCTGACTAGTCTCATCTCTAATTATCTTGTCACTTTCCATTTCATTTTCCACAAAGCAGCTAAGGTGATAATTTTAAAACACAAATTGCTTTGTTACTCTTGCCTAGAACTGTCCAATGGCTTTCTTATCCGCTTAAAAATTATATTATATATATACCTACTAGGCATTTTATGTTCTGACCCCTACCTTGCTCCCCAAACTCGTCTCATGATATGTTTCGCCCTACTGATTGTTTCATCCTTAAGGGTCTCTTAGGTACTTAAACATGCTGTGTGCTTTCCCACCAAGGGATATTTGTTTTACCTGAAAATCTTTATCACTCCAATTTTCACATAATTGGCTTCTGCTCATTTTTTAAATCTCATATTAAATTTCTTCTAAAAAACCTTTCTGGCAACCCAAACTAGTATCATATCCTCTATTACTTCCTCTGAGAACACCTGTTCCTTTTCTTGCTATTACTTTTTGCAATACGTTATTAAATACACTAGGTGGGATTTTACTTCTTATTTTCTCTTCTAGCAAGGAAGGATTTTTTAGTATAACACAATAAAGAAAAAAATAATGGCATAATATGTTCATTTGTTCAACCAAAGAATACATGAGGGGGTAGAAAATAATTGGTGTGGGTGTGCTCAGGAGAAGCAGCTAATTGTACAAATTATTAAAAGGAGAACTTTAGGATGAAGTGACACTTAGCAGAGACAAGAATGAAGTGAGGGAGGAAGCCAAGAGGAAGTACATTGTAGGCAGGGAAGCACAAAGTTCCTGAGATGGGGTTTTTGTAGTGTGTTTGAGGAACAGTAAGGAGGTCAGGGTGATTAAGAAACAGGGCAGAAAAGAGGGTTAGGTTGGGTCTAGATTGCATAAGGTATTATAGATCACAGCATGGGCTGTGTATTTTATTCTAGTGTCAACATCATTCTATTAGAGGCAATCAATTCTGTGTTTCTTGTAGATTCTCTTGTCTGGAAAGTTTAAAGACCTAATATACTCCCCAGTATGGAACAGCTACTGCTACTGGATGATAGAGTCAAAAGGGAGACCCAGAATATGAGCACATCTAGGATGGAGCTGGGAACCCAAAGAGCAAAGCCGAGAGAGTAAAAGACTGAAGGGATGATTGAGAAAAGATAACAAAGGAGTAGACTGGAATCTAGAAGAAGCGTTTTAAACACTATCTGGGCTAGCCTCAGTGTGGTATGACAGATAACTCGTGAAAAGAGTGAGGGGATTATTTTGCACTGTCCTTCTAACACATTGGGAGTTCACAATCGTCTAAAGTGGTATGTCTTTCTAAATGTCTAGACAGTGCACTGTATCTAGAAAATGCAAGAAAATACAAGGAGTTACATTTGAAGGGAATTACTTACCACATTTATTGACCTGTGATGTGATGTCTGACATTGCACGAATCACATTTGCACTAAAGCAGGACCAAAACACCAAGCTATCTGCCCTAAAGACAGAATGGTGCAAAGACATGAGTAGAACTAGGGGCAGACCTCAAGTTAGAAATACCCTCTCAGGTGCAGTCCAGCATGGTATAAACAGATGTGAGTACAGCATTACAGCCACTAGGGAAATTAAACTATAGATCAAAGGACACTTCAGAGACTCACAGTTTCAGCTCTGACATTTAAAGAGCTTGCTTAAAAGTTGTCACTTCCTTCCTTACAACTGGAAAATATCTGATCAAACGGAAATAATTTTTCTTGGAAACATCAGTGAATTGAGTTTGCAAGCCAAACCCCATCCCAAAATCTACATACAAGTGAATACAGAGATTCGCAGTCTAGAGACTCAGCTTGCATGGAGCAGAAGCCTCTGGAGCCACAATGGTTCTCAGAGTGAAACACTACAAGTTTCTCATTCTCAAAAGAGAAAATCAGTGAAACCAAAAGCTGGTTTTTTGAAAAGATCAATAAATTTGTTAACCTCTGGCCATATTAACCAAGAAACAAAGAGAGAACACACAAGTTACTAATATCAGAAATGAAAGAGGGGTCATCACTACTGATGAATAACATTAAAAAAATATTATGAACTCCATTAGCCACAAATTTGATAATTTAGATGAAATGGACCCATTCATTGAAAGGCACAAACTCAAAAAGTTCATAAAAGGAAAAAGAGATAATCTGCATAGGACTATATCTATAAAAGAAATTATTATAACATTCCAAAAAGGAAGATGTCAGGCCTAAATGATTTCACTGGTGAGTTCTCCCAAACACTTAAAGAAGAAATGACACCATTTCTCTAGCCTAGAAGCAGAATGAGTTAGGTATTGAGACTTCATTGTTTACTGAGGTAAAACATTAGAGAAGTGAGTAGATTTAGACAAGGATGAGAGTTTTCTGGGAGAAGCCATGTAAACGCACATTATGACTAAATTCAGGTTTCTCCAGAGTTTTCAATATGCTCTGGGAAACTCTATACTTTTCAATTAATTTGGGCAAAAGAGAAGAAAACAAAGATATGAGGTCATCAGCAAAAAAGCTAAGATAGATATTATTTTATACTGGAAACCAGATGGCAGAGAAAGACGGATGTAAAGATCAGTGGGAAAATGTGAAACTACAGTTAGTGATTAAAGAAAAGGGACAGGTCCAGGATTAAGCTAGTTCTCTAGCAGGGGAAATACATAAGCTGTTATGCTGTTAGCATGAGTGTCCTGCACAGGAAATGACATAAATGATCACTAATTGTTGGGGAGTATAAAAGAGTAATAGTAACCCAAAAATTGATTGTGGATGAAACTACTACAACCTCAGAAATACACTGAAAACCAATGTATGATGACACTGAAATTTGCAGAAGGAACAGGTGTTACAAAATGTTATAAAAAATGTTAATGTTATTCACTTTTGTTCAGCAAAACCACTGTTCACTAGAAGCCTATTAAGAAAGGATTCAGACCCCCAAAACTAGTATCATTATGCCTCAAGTCCTGTACTGGATAGGCAGAACTTATGAAACTATCTTACTTTATGAAAAACCATTTCACATGTTTTTCTTTTAAAAGTCCTATCTGGGGCCTGTAATCCTTGAAAAGATACTGTGAGAGAAGCTGACCATCAGCTTTCTACCCAATTTCAACTCTGAACAAGGAAGAGATTTTGAGAGTATACCACTACATCATCAATACTCGGACATGCCAACATCATGTGCCTCTAATATGACGCATTGAGAAGGAAACAACATCACGCCACTGGTATTCCTTCCAAAAATGCATAACTTGAATCTCACAAGACAAATCCCAGTTGAATAAAAATCTATAAAATACTTGTTTTCCACTCTTCGAAAACTGGTAAAGGCAAGAAGATCAAGAAAATCTAGATATTATTTCATATTAAAGAAGGCTAGACAAATAAGACAACTAAATAAATTGTGCAGTCCTAGGTTGGTTCTTGAATCAGGGAAAAAATAATTTATAAAAGATGTCACTGAGACAACTGATAACATCTGAATACGGAATATGGCTTATAATACGGACATATGTTACTAAAATTCTCTGATTTTGATCATTATACTGTAGTCATGTGAGAGAATTACTTCCTTTGCCCATAAAACAATGCATACTAAAACATTCAGTAGCAAAGAACACAGTATCTCCAACCTTTTCTCAAAAATTAGGAAAAAGTCCCATCTATTTATTTGTATGCATATAAGGAAATGGGGCAAAATGTCAACAAATTATGAATCTAAATGGGATATATGAGTTCCCTGTATTACTCCTCTTGCCTGTTTTTTTTTTTTTTAAGATTTTATTTATTTATTTATTTATTTGACAGAGAGAGAAAGGAGAGAGAGCACAAGCAGGGGGGATGGCAGGCAGAGTGGGAAGCAGGCTCCTTGCTAAACGAGACCTTGATGTGGGACTCAATCCCAGGTCCCAGGGATCATGACCTGAGCCCAAGGCAGCCATTTAACCGACTGAGCCACCCAGGCATCCCTGCCTGACAGTTTCTACTCAGATATTTTATCTGTTCATATCACTGTGTTTTATAAAATAGGTGAAACCCCTCCTATTAAAATGTCAGAAAATATCTTTTGATATCATGTCAAGTTAATAAAAAATAGTACTTAAAATTTACAGGAACTATGGATGCAAAAATATTAAATATATATAGTTATGTGTGTGTGTATTAATGGGGGAAATAAAAGACTGGAAGAAAAAAAAAGTCAGAAAATTTTACTGGAACCACATTTGCTCACCAAAACAACGAAATCTGAATAATTCTGATGTATCTAATCAGCTTTAAAAATCAATTAAGCTAATAAATAAAAACTAAAGACTGATTAAGCTTTTTCTTAATCAGATTTCTATTTGAAGAATATTTAAATAAGCAAATAGAATATGAATTTTTATCTACAATATCTATAGCATGTTTTTTTTAAGTTTTTATTTAAATTCCAGTGAGTTAACATACAGTGTAATACTAGTTTCAGGTGTACAATATAGTGATTCATCACTTCCATATCATCGCCCAGTGCTCGTCACAAGTGCACTCCTTAATCCCCATCACCCATTTAACCCATCCCCCCACCCACTTCCCTTCTATTTACCATCACTTTATTCTCTTATTTCTAAAATCCATGACACTTTAAAAGAAAGCATCATTCTGTAAGATCTAATGACAGTGTAACAGAAGCATCAGCCTTCATGGTGGTCATTTTGCAGTATATATAAATATTGAACCATTATGTTGTATACCTGAAACTAATATGTTATGTCAATTCTGCCTCAATTAAAAAAAAATCGGCTTTAGAGGCTGTTCTGATGGTATATGCACATGCGCAATTGTATGATTTGGTTAACCAACATTGATTAACCAATGTTGTGTAAGAACTTTCAAAAAATATTACTCATTAATACATTTTCTAAGATAAGATTTTTTGAGATACTTCATCATTACAGTGGCTGAATAAATTATGTGTTTTTCACTCATGTTCCCTATTTACCTTGGACTATATCAGTTAGATTACAAAATATAGTTTCTGGCTTATAGGTTGAGGCAGAAATTTGAAGAGTAATCAACCAAATCTGCAAGAAAGTTCTCATATTTATTGGATACTTTCATATGTAAAAAGAAAATTTTTATTCATTTATACTTCTTGCAAAATGTGACTTTCTTATGATTAAATAAACCTACATTAACATAAACTTGGCACGTATAGCACAGTGCATAAACGTAGGTACAGTTTAAATAGACTTGATATCAGATATCAATTTGCTTTTAAACTTCCATTACTGTAGAAAAACTTGCTAAGAGACATCATGAGGAATAAAAATTATGTCTTTAAATTAAGACATAATAAATTCTTATTTAAGGACATTAGTGAAAATGATTTTCATCACTTCAAAGTTTGCTATGGAAAACATGTAAGAGCAATGGTGACTCTAGAGCTACCTATGATAACTAACGTGATTCTTTAATCAAAAAGTTGATACAGGCTCTCTTCCTATTACCTCACCAAGAAAAAGACACTGAATCTTTCTCCAAGGACAAATTAAATTTTATTCCTAAATATAACAATGAATGTTTTTCTAAAATTAAAATTAGAAAAATATCAAACAAGCTGTAAGTTATATTTCTGTATCAATTTTGACTGGGTGTATTTCATATTTATGATCATATTATTTTATTAAATTTTTAAAAGATTTATTTATGTGAGAGAGAGAGCACAAACAGGAGGAGGGGCAGAGAGAGGGGGAGAAGCAGACTCCCCGCTGAGCAGGGAGCCCAACTTGGGACTCGAATCCAGGATGTGGGGTTCGATCCCAGGACCCTGGGATCATGACCTGAGCCAAAATCAGGTGCTTAACTGAGCCACCCAGGCACCCTATTTTATTGATTTAAATGCATGCATTAGCCTAGATTTTAAAAAAATAAAATAAGCCTAGACTTTTGGTAAAATAATATGTTACCTATCTCTTTAATTCATCTAAAGATTTAAAAAAGAAACTTCTAAGTGTTTGGTAGTTTGAAGTTTCATGAACCTTAGAGAGAAAACAACTTATTGGTCTGGGGCATCATTTAATGTATGGGTAATCTGAGAATAACACATCATGCCTGGGTAATCAGAGTCATCTGAAGATTTACAATACAAACTTCCCAGCTCTTGTTCCTTTCTGTTCGTGAGGACGGCCGCATTACTACAAAATCTTCTGAAGCTGCCATATTAATTGTCTACTTTCTGGCTACCTCACTGAGTTTACATTCAATCCATTAGTAAAGGACCACATCACTTTTGCCACCATACTGGTGCCCAGCATGGCAATGACAATGTGCACTCAAAGGCCTCCCACAGTTATTTTCTATTGCATTACCCATGGTACGCATCTCAGCCTGTAATCATCTCATTTGTTTCTTTTCTTGTTAATTTTCTGTTTATTCCTCAATAATATAAGATTAACGGTATATTTTCACTCTGGTTCCTGAATATATCACTGTATCTTAGTACAGTGATAGGTGTTCAATAAATAGCTATCTAAGAATAGTAGTAAATCTCCAATGGTTCTCCATTGCCTGAAAGACAAAATGCAAATTCCTTAACCACAAATAAAGCTTTTTATGAGCTGACCACCGTAACCTGCTCCTTCGGTTATAGCCCTTTCTTCAAAAGGTCATTAAAGCAAACTAACCACTGCTTCCAGAGCATCCCTGCACTTCTGTACCTTCAGATTCTTGATCACAGTTAGCTCCACCAGGATATTCTTCCTATTACCATATCAGAAGATATTTTATGTATCATTCAAAGTTCAGAGCAAAAGTCTCCTGGTTTTTGGTTTTTTTAAGAATCTCTGCATGCCTCAAACAGGATTTATCCCTCTTCACTTTGTGATCTCCCAACATATTTTATTTATCTTTCACATGGTCAATAAGCATATATACTATACTTACACATATTTCTGCTCTCTTCATCATGATGTGAGCTCTGTAAGGGCAGAGACCATGCATTCTCACCTGCCTACATCCAGAGCCTAATCCAGTAATTAATATATCATACTTTGCTGAGAGAAAACTTTAATTTTACTAAACAGCTTATTTTCCCTCCTAAAATAGATACTATTTACTGATAGCATTAAAATTTCTCAAAGTTCCCAAATGCATAGAGCATAATGAAAGGGAATATTTGTTGGACTTTAATTGTCAGTAACACACATAATTTTATGGTAGGTTTTGGTATTTGTGGGCAGCATGCTTGTAAAGGTGGCAACAGCCAAGGACAGTAATCTTTTATTTATCACATACCACCTGGGATACTTTGCATATCAAACACTGGAACATAGTGTTTGAGTGTTGGGTAAAGGTTATAATCACTTGAGAAATCATCTATGCAACTGCACTAATAGAACTGGGTTGAAAGAAGGCAGGTTATTCAAAATCCCCAGTCATAATTTTATAGATGAATAACACAGGTTTTTGAGGTGGCATTTCAATTTCTTTGGCTTTTTCGTTATAGTTAAATTTCCTAAGAAACTAGATCTTTTTTTTTTTTTTTTAAGATTTTGTTTATCTCTTTGAGAGAGAGAGAGCGCATAAGCCCAAGCAGGGGGAGGCAGAGGGAGAAGCAGACTCCCCACTGAGCAGGGAGCTGGATGCAAGGCTTGATGAGGGGCTTGATCTCAGGACTCTGGGATCATGACCTGAGCAAAAGGCAGACGCTTAAAAGACTGAGCCACCCAGGCACCCCAAGAAACTAGATCTTAAAAGTTCTCACCACACACACAAAAAAGATAATTATATGAGGTATTGTTAACCAGCCCTACTGTGGTAGTCATTTCATAATATGTGTATCAAATGATCATGTTGCACACCTTAAATACGTGCAGCGTTATGTGTCAATCATATCCCAATAAAACTGGAAAAAAGGCATAATGATATTTAAAAAATTAGGGAGAGCAGTGTAAATTATTTGTGGGTGTGTAAAGGAAACACTGAAGTCCTTGTTCCTACTATTTCTTTTCATTGGGGGGAAAAACTGAGTTGAATTATCAGAGTTCTTTTCATGAGTATTTTTGTTCTTTAAAAAATTCCTTTGATAGTCTCAAAGGGATCATCAAATAAGGACAACGTTTATTAGGAAGTTCATGTTGACCAATTTAGCTAAGTGACTGACAAAGTCCTTTTGTCATATACTAGTTGATTTGGAAACTGTTACTAGAATACATATCTCAATCTCCACAGGAAAATGTATCAAAATGTCCTAGTGCCTCATAAATGCAGGATCCATTCCAAACCACCATTTTGGCTGAAGTAATATATTTTGGGTGAAAAAACTAATTCATAAAACTTAATTTCCAGATATTATTATTAATATTATTATTACTATTTGTGCACCCCGTTTAAAGTAAATTCCTTAAAGAAAAGTAAATTTTCTGATTTCTAATATTTAATTACTAAATTGCCTATTTGGGTTGAATTGTTTCCTCCAAAAAAGATACACTGAAATCCTAACCCCAGGTACCTGTAAATGTGACCCTATTTGGAAAAAATTTCTTTGTAGAAATAATCAGGTAAGATGAAGTCATACCGGATTAGGGTGAGCCCTAAATCCAGTGGCGGTATCCTTATGAAGAGGCATTCAGTGACACAAAGAAACACCAGAAGAATGCCATGTGACAACGGAGCCAGAGACTGGAGGGATGCATCTATAACTAAGGAATAGCGAGTATATTGTTGGCAACCACCTAACTTTAAGAAGAGGCAAGGAAGGATTCTTCCCTCTGGTCTTAAAAGAAAGTATGGCCTTGCCAACACCTTAATTTTAGATTTCTAGCCTCTAGGACCATGAAAGAATGAATTTTTGTTTTTTAAACAGCCCATTTTGTAGTAATTTTTTACAGTAGCCCTAGGAAATGAATACAGTGCTGTGATACAAAATAAATATTGTTAATATATTGGTCTGCCTTTTCTATTTCTTCAAAAATTTATACAAGCAACTTTAATAATAACTAAGTTATTTGGGCTCTCTTTAATCAGTACCTACTTGAAAGCCAAATTCCGTTGTCTGTTTTATTATGACTGTTATAATGATTAATACACTCATGGAAATTCTCATATACATACCTCAGTCAATTCCTTAGAATAATTACTAAATCAAAGAAACTGCATATTATTATAGAATTGTATATATGTTTTTTTTTTAAAGACTTATTTACTTATTTGAGAGAGAAGAGTGAGAGCAAGCACACACAAGAGTGAGGGGAGTGGAAGAAGGAGAGGGAGAGAATCCCAAGCAGACTTCCACAGAGCCCAGTCTCATGACCTGAGAAGAAACCAAGAGTTGGAAGCTCAACTGACTGAGCCACTCTGGCGCCCCTAGAATTGTATATACATTGTCAGATTGTCTGTGGCAGCATAAAAATGTCTCCATTTCCATACCATGTGCCACACTGGAAACAATAAATCTTCTGCATCTCTACCAAACTGAGAGTTGAAAAGCAATAAGTGATATTTAATTCACATTTATTTGATTATTATGAATCACTTTTGAAATGTATTTGCTGGAACATTTATAATTATTCTTGTGTTTCCTACCTGATCATATATTATTTCTTTTCAATGAGGTTGTTTAATTTTGCCAATTATCTTTTATCCTGGATTCTTCAGACCTGAATCTCTAGCCTTGTGATCATGGTCAAGTTACTTAATTTCTCTAAGCCTCAATATTCTTATCTGTAAAATGGTAATAAAGAGAAAATATACCTCCTATGGATGCCATAAATAGAAGAATATATGCAGAGACTTATCATACAATACAGAAGAGATCCTGAAACATCATAAATATTGCACTGTCAGTGACAGAGAAGAACCGTCAGTAATGTAATATATACATTAGGCTTAGTATGAAAACATTTGGTTTATTATAATCAAATAAATATGTCCTTGATGTGAATCTTTGCAAGTCAAATAGAACTGAATTTAATTCTCCCCTACATGTTTTTTAATGTACATGACTTTGGCCTATTTATGCCACCTTTTTAAACTTCAGTGTTCTCAATAATTAAAATATAACAGCAATACCTTCAGTTTAAATGACAAATTTAATCATATGCACCTGGGTTTGTACCTTAACTCTTGAACTTTATTTCTGTATGATTATTAACCTTTCCATATTCTAATTCTTTTCATATATATAACAGAAATAATACTAGTAAGGTAACTCTTAGAGTGTTGGGAAGATGAAATTAGATAATTATGTACAGATCTTAATACTGTGTCTGGAACACAGTGAGTCTTTATTATTTGGTAACTATTACCATTGCCATTACTATTGGAGTATTTAAGGTACCAAGTGGATAATATATGTAAGCTTTCAATCATGGTGAATTTAGCAAGGCAAATAATACAGTAAATGTTTCTTAGGGGCTACTGATAGTGTGATGGTGGTAGAAGAAGGGGAGAAAGAGGTAATACTGGAGATGTTTCATTTACAGAAACATTTCCAGATCAAACTTTTGCTATCATCCTGTATTCCACAGAACTTTGTGGACATTATTATCTACTCATATATATGCTGGAAGACACCCTAAGCTTTTATTTTATGGGGAGAAACTTACCAGGAACTATCCTGGTCCACCTCTGTGTGAATATGCCTGGCCTTCTGGTCAGGCACCTGCGCTTGTTGGGCCCCTCACATTTCATAGGGGATGTTAATCTCACCTTCTGTTCCACTGATTGTTGCAGCATATGGCCCAGCACAAACTGGCAGCGCAGAAGAGCAGCGTTCCAAGTACTTGTTAGCGAATGTGACCTTCACAGAGTGGATTGATAAAAGTAGAGTTAAAAGAAATATTGTGCCCAATTCTTTTTAGTGAGATATTGAATTTCACTCTAGATAAACCAAATAAGCCTATTTAAAAAATTTTATCATAGGATTTTGCTTCAAACCAACTCCCCAAAATCCCTTCCATATTGTTTTTTTTTATTTTAATGAATTAAACTCAGAATTTTCTGAAACTCATCATTGTTAGAGATAATATTCAGTAGATTGTACATTTTTCTTTTTATTTTTTGAGGATGAATAAGAATTTCCTCTGTGGTCTCGGTATCAGGAATATTTGTAT
Source organism: Ursus maritimus (assembly GCF_017311325.1). Classification (NCBI taxonomy): domain Eukaryota; kingdom Metazoa; phylum Chordata; class Mammalia; order Carnivora; family Ursidae; genus Ursus; species Ursus maritimus. Next base: position 45,183,956 of record NW_024423343.1, read on the forward strand.
TACCCTAATCCACAGTTTGTCTTCTATTCATGAACACTGTACAATCTGTGTTTTTAATTTTGCATTTTAATTTTGGTTCCTAAAAAGTTTTAAGCCAATTTTTGCCACCTATCTCTTCCACAAATATAGAGACCCCTAGAACATGCATTTTGTGTGATGCGTTACTTCTGGCCTTACAGTACCTTTAATAAACCAACCTTTTTAAAACTCTTTATGCATTTCACACCAACTTACTTTTTAAAATAAACATTTTGTGGAAATAGGACACATATGAAGAAATACAATTCATAAACGTGTAACTTAATGAATTAACACAATGGGAACGTATCTGTGGAATTACCATTCAGGATGAGAAGTAAAACATCACCGGCAATACAAATGCCCCATTTTCTCCTTTTCAATCCCTATCATCTTCATCTTCACATTCAACCACCATCTTGTTAACTATGCCTATTTTTGAAGAGCATACGAATGGACCTATAGATTATATAAGTCAATATTTTATTTCTGAGATTCACCCATGCTGTTGTATGTAACTTTTATTACTAAAATAATATTTTTAAAAATTTATTTTTTGGACAGTTTCTTTTGATTAATCTTTGCATAATATATTTTTTCTACACTTTTATTTTCAATTTATTTGTGTTTTTATAAAGAACATATATTTAGGTCAGGTCAAACTTTAACATTTATTTTTAATGGGAATATTTTAGTTTCATTTACATTTTATTTAATTACTAATGCAAATAGGTGTACTTCTGTTATCTTACTATTTGTTTTCTATTTTCCCCAACTGTTCTTCCAGTATTTCTCTTTTCTTGCCATTTATGTATTTTTAATGCACTATTTTATTTTCCCTCTCTTTTTTTTAAAGATTTTATTTATTCATTTATTTATTTATTTGAGAGAGAGAGAGAGAGTGCGAGCACAAGCCAGGAAGGGGCAGAGGAAGAAGCAGGCTCCCCACTGAGCAGGGAACCCAATGCAGGCTGGATCCCAGGACCCCAGGATCCTGACCTGAGCCCAGGGCAGACACTTAACCAACTAAGCCACCCAAGCGCCCCTATTTTCCCTCTCTTTCTAAACTATTTTTACAGCCACATGCAGCCTTGATTCATCAAGTCTAATATATATTACTACTTTGTCTGCATCTTGTACAGAGGATATTAAAACTCTTCAACTCCATTTAATACCTGCCTATACTTCATGCTATTATTTTCCTATATCTTAGCTCTTTATATATTTTAAACTACATATGACATGCTATTTGAATTTACTTTTTAAATCCATTCCTTTATTCCTTTCTAAAACCGTCTTTTCATCTGCAAATATTGTGTCTGCAATTGTCCGTTAGCCTTCTTTTAATGTGGGTTCACTGGTAATAATTTTTCTTAAATTTTTGTTTGCCTAAAACAGTCTCTATTTTGCCATAATTTATGAAGGGTAATTTTTGTTCTATGTAGAAGTCTATGGTGAAAGTTATTTTATTTCCCCATTTGAAGCACTTATTCTAGTTTTGGTTTCCACAGTTTAGTTTGAGAAATAATCTATCAATGTTAATGGTGCTCCGTTGAAAATTCATACAATTTGATGTAATCATACTTTTCAGCCCAGTCGGCTTCTGCCTTTACATCTTCTGACTTAACTTTTTAAAATCCAAGCTCTCCAGAACATACCATGCATAAGAGTAATGGTCTATACTGACGTTTACCTCTCTTTTCCATTACTGATAACATCTGTATATATTCAACTATATTTATTGAAATAATGTTTACCAATCAATCACTAAAGGCCATGTACTACTCTGTCTTAATGCACCTTACATTTTAGTGACTATATGGGCAGAAAATAAATTTTGATTCTCATAAACAATACTTATGGAGTCTGATCCATACAGTGTGAATGTCACTGTGAAGTCAAAGGAGAGGAAAGTCACAGCTTCTAATGTTAAGAAGCTCATAATATAACATCTAAGAGAGACTACACAGAGTTCTTTTAAATTCTTTGATATGTATTAAGAAAGCTACAGAAACTAATGAGAACCAGGAAGATGCAGAGACTAATTGGAACCTAGAAGACGTTTAGACTACATAGAGACAAAAATATTAGAAATCTTGAAAAAAACATTGGATTTGCCAAACAGATAAGTTGGAGTGGGAAAACATGCCAGGCAGAAGAAATTTCCAAAGGAACAGAGATTTCACAGAGCAGAGTGTGTTTAGAAAATTGAGGATACACAATGCAAGGACATAGATGTATAAATTTTGTGTATGGGTGTATAGGTATATGTGTAGCGGGGTGGTGGTGTTGGTGTGGTGTGTACATGCGTTTATAGAAATTGAATGGGGCATTGTGGTAATTGAGAGACACAAGTAAAATATTAGGTAAGACTATACCATTAAATGCCTGAAGCTCTGGCCAAGAGCTTCAGACTATCTTGCAGGTAATGGGAAATCTGACAAATTTTAAGGCAAAATGTCATAAATTCATGTTTTTAGAAATGTAAATTTTTCTGTAATGGGATAAATCTGAAAATTTTTCTTAAAATCTTACAATGTTCCTTCCTCAACTTTATTGTACAATCCTGACAATGATGAATACTACCTTTCACAACTATTTCAGGCACTTAATGGTATGATTAGTATCTCGGTTTCCATCACTTTCACATCACCAACCCGCACTTCTTTTTTTGTGGTAATTGTTCATAGGACCGGTTCCCTTAACTCTTGCTCACTCTTCAGAGATAAAATTGTCAGCAAAGTAACAGCAACATTTATCAGATTTTCTATTGTAAGTGGAACATGAATTGTAGCACTCATCTAGATTGAGGATCTTATATATAGTATGAGGACAAGAATACAAGGTGTTTTTAAGCAATATGTAATTAATGACAGTGTTATTTAGTATAGATTAATATTCGTATAAATGATGTATTATTTATGTTATTTATGTATAAGTGTGAGTTATATACAATAAAATAATTTATAGTGACTAAAGATTATCCCTTTAATCATATATCAGTTTTACTGATGTTCATATATGGTTAATAATTGTGGGAGAAAACTAGCAAGCTGGGAATTGTACAATATCTGTCCCTAATTTTATCCAAGTAAGAACCAGATCCCAGAGTAATTCATCATTAGCAGATGAATTGAACACCAATTGTTTTATTGCTTAACCTACCAAGAGCATTTTGTGGGGTTTATTAAAATATGAAAGGGTTTTCTAATTCCCTCACTACTTCTACATTATTAGTTCTGTTTATTGTGAGAGAGCTTTCCCTTCTTTGCATTTAATTATTCAAGAATTTTTAACTTATTTTATGTGCTATAATCTGTTAACTATTATTACATATTTTGACACTCAAAGTACTCATCAGTTGGTCATTGGAAGACCCAAAAAGCTGGCTACTGTGTCCTTTTGCCATGCTTTCAGCATTCTTTGAGCATTTCCCTATTTCTGGCATAGCAAGATATTTCAAACTCTTTCCAAGCATCAGCCCTGAAATCAGCAATTTTGCCAAGTAATCTGCTTATTTTTGGTTGGTTTAGAAATCAAATATGGGTTCTGAGTACTAAATATAAACCTTGCTATGGGATGTCACTGATTTGAGACCCTCTAAGAGAAATGAATCAAGAAATACATGTATACATGTGTGCGTGCACACACACACACACAGAGGATACATTTGATTTTCTTCCCTTTCTGCATCTGTAATTCTCTGAAAGAAGTATGGAACCTATTACAGATTATATCTTTACTTGTTTTCTCAATCCTAGAACGCTCACAGTTTCAAAATTGCTTATTCATACTACTGTGGAAACAAACCAGCTAACTAGAGTTCAATATTGTCTATACTTCTGTAGATATTTAGCCTAAGGTTATATGGGCAAATACTACTTGACAATGATCATAGTAATAATATTTTCAATTAAAAAATCATCACACAGAAATCAAATTTTGATGGGCAACTGTATATTTACATAATCTCAAAGTATCTGCTGTAAGATACTACCTACACAGAGAAAAACAGTAACATTAATGTAGAGAAATCTGGTATGCATTACTTTAACCAAGTGATCAAAATTGAGGTCACTAATAACAAGAGAGATAGACACATACCTTCTAATATAATGCTCTGGGGAGCACCAAAATTCATATACATGGTATTTCTGCCAATACATATCACCAAAATCAAATCATGAGGAATATTCAGACAAACCAAAATTGAACAACAACGCACAAAATAAATGTTCTTTACTTTTCAGAGTCAAGGGCATGGAAAACAAGAAAGCCTAAGGTACTGTTTTAAATGATAGCAAAAAGATAATGATAAAATGAAAAAATAGGAATGAAGGAAGGGAGGGAGGGGGGAAAGAAAGAGAGAGAAAGAATGACAGAAAGAAAAGAAAGAGAGAGAGGGAGGGAGGGAGGTGGAGGGGAAGAAAAAAAATAAAAGGAAAAGAGAAAAGAGGGGGGAAAAAATAACTATGACCATTAAATGCAATGAGTAATCCTGGACTGATCCAAGAGCAGACTTTTTTTTTTTTTCTTGTAACATAGGACATTGGTGGGACAAATGGAAAACTTGAATAAGGTCTGAATATTAGATAATAATATTGTACCAATGTTAATATCCTTATTTTGAAACTTATACAACAGTTATGTAGAGAAATACATTTGTTTTTAATAAATATACACTGAAGTTTTTAGGAGTAACGGGGCATCATGTCTATAACTTACTCTGAAAAGTTTCCCCCCCAAAAATGTAAATAATAAGAGAGGTAGAATGATAAAACAAATGGGATAAAATATTAACACTTCAGTAATCTGGGCTGGAGGCTTTAAATATTTGTGGACATTTTGATACTTCTTCCTTTAAGAAGTAAAGGGCAATTCCTCTTCCTTTGATTTTGGGTTGGATTTATTGACATACTTCTATCAAAATCAAAGTGAAAGAAATGGTGGAGGAGAAATCTGAGATTACGTCATTAAACTCATTTTTCTCTCTCTCCCTCAACCTCACATTCCCTTTCTCCCCCCCCTCCTCCCCTCTGGAAAGCCAGCTGCCCTGCTGTATGAGCATCTGGATAGAGAAGCCCACATACTGAGTGAGTCAAGGAACTAAATTGTCTTATTAGCAGTCATGAGTACTTGAAAGCAGATTCTCCAACACCTTCTGATGACTTCAGCCCCAGTCAACAACTTGACTACAATCTCATGAAAAATTCTAAACCAGAAACACTCAGCTAAAGTGCTTCCAGATCCTGACACTCAGAAACTGTGTGAGAAAATAAATGTTTGCTGTTTTAAGGTACTAAATTCTGGGGTTGATAAACAATATTAGGTTAATATAACCTGTGAAGGGTCTACAGAAATTCTTTGAGTAGTTTTGTATCTTTTCCTGTAAGTCTGAAATTATTTCCAAATAAAATGTTGGAAAAAAATAAAAAGGAAAAAGTCTGGAACAGTGTTACATATGACAGATTTTCCAGTCACCATGTCATGGTAGTAAAAATAGTCCGTTGTGCATCTAGAGACTTGCTGGCTTCTACCAATTTTTTCTCAGCATTTATTGCATCTCTAGCCTTTATTTAGTCTGTAGAAAAGCACTAAAGAATGTCACCTCACACAAATGTTCTTTTTCCTTATTCAAATATACATATACATACATTTCAATGTGTGAAAGTGAAATATGTTATAGACTTTAATTTTTGGAGTTTCAAATATTATTTTCAAAAGTACAGGAAACTATATTATTCCCTCCACGCTTTGAAAAGTTTACTCTACATGAAGTGAATTATTGTCTCCTGACCAATAACAGGTAAAAATAGACCTTGAGGAAAATTCTCATACAGTCTCTATCCTGCCAACATAGGACAACCAAAAGAGAAACCTCCCCTTTTTTTACGGATTAACATTTGTGTCCAGGAACCTATCACGGTACATTTCCATATTAGATGCTCAGTAAAAGTAGCATGAATGGTTTAAGCTTTTATACTTCCAAGCGTCAATTCATGCTAAGTCCCTTGTTTTCAATTACAAAACAGAACTCAGAAATTACTTAAGTAGCTAAATTTATTATTTTAATTTTGAAAAAAATTATCTAGACATTTAAGACTCAATGTTTTTCCCAGGTTTTTTGGCTATATTCCCATTATGAAGCCCTTTGTGAATTCTCCTAAACTGAATATATCATCTTGCTATGGCTAAGATTCCCTCATGCAACTTTTGTTAGAAAAATTAGTATATCAACACTGTCATGTCAAATAACGTTCTGTAACTATAATTTCAGAGATTTTCAGTTTAAGTTCTACATTGAAAGCATCTGAATCTCTTTGCTTTGTTCTTTTATTATGGATCTTTTCTAACAGAGGCCAGATAATGATAACAGCCCTATTCTTTTTCTTTTTCTTTCTCAAAATAAATACTTTTCAAAATTCAGTGTTGTCTGGGTCTTTAGAGATGGTTTGAAGAATCTATACTTCTGCTGCAGTAATGATTTTATATAGTGTTAGAATTATTTTTCTGTTCAATTTTCACAGTTTGTCTTTGCCCTTGCATGTAGCTTACTTAGGTCCTTCACAAATCCCTTTCTCAGATATACATATCCAGGCAAGGCTGAGGTTTGATTCACAGCCACGTATCCATGTCCAAGCATCTAACAAGCATCAATCCAATAAGAGGTATGCAGAACACACTGGGAAACTTGCCAACCTTTGAAATAATGCTTCGCCATATTGATAGATGAAATGTACTTTAAAAACTGCAATCCTCAAGAGTCAATCCTATAAAGGCATTTATTTTATCTGATACCATTAATACTGTTTTAACTAAGACATATAATCATGTTTAAAATATCACTTTCTCTATGTTCTCCTTTTCTTTTTTTTCTTATTTTTTTATTATTAACATATAATGTATTATTTGTTTCAGGGGTACAGGTCTGTGATTCATCAGTCTTATATAATACACAGCGCTCACTACAACACACACCCTTCCCGAATGTCCATCACCCAGCCACCCCAGCCCTCCCACCCCTCTCCACTCCATCAAGCCTCAGTTTGTTTCCTGAGATTAAGAGTCTCTTATGGTTTGTCTCCCTCTCTGGTTTCGTCTTGTTTCATTTTTTTCTCTCTTCCCCTATGATCCTCTGCCTTGTTTCTCAGATTCTACATATCAGTGAGATCATACGATAATTGTCTTTCTCCGCATGTTCTCGTTTTAATTTTTTCTATTTGTTTGTTTATTGAATGCTATTATAATAAATCTAAAATATAGCAATGCTTTATATTTATGTACTTTTATTTTACTTATCATTATAGTTAATATTTTGTTTGTCCCAGTACCCTAATCATGTTCTACTATTCACTCTTTGCTAAATTACATGTACTCAGTTCATCTTCTACATGTTTATGTACATTTAAAAGTATATATGAAAAATGTACCTAGATGACCTTATATATGTCTCATTTTTCTTACTTTTATTTAAATTATGCTTTGAGATTTAGATCTACTGCAAAATTTTACTATGTATTTTTTCACATCCCTAGTGATAAATTCCTCTATTTCTCCATCTTTCTGCTCCTACATACAGATATACAAGGAACACCCATATAATACATTTTCTGGAGTTCTTATGGCAGAGTTAATATGGAATATATACCAAGTAAGACATTTATTTTCATGTATTTCCAGATTGTTCTCCAAAATGGCTACATACCTCTCTATTTATTCAGCCTTTCTTTTATGATAAACTTGTGAATTCTTTGCAAGCTTAACGATGAACACTGTGTTTAGAAAATCAAGCCATATTGTGGTGTGAAGTTGCTATAATTTCATTGATAGGACACATCACAATTTGGTTATCCATTATAGCTATTAAAAGGAATTTTGGAAATTTTTATGTTTTGAGTATTATTACAGTGGTTCTATGAAAATGAACAGATTTCTTATCAGATACATTCCATATGTGGAATTACTAAATCATAACATATGCATATGAAGAGGGAGGCAGAAGAGTAAGAAAAAATATATGATTACGGAAACGTGGTCACAGAGATGCTATGTTGTTGAGACTCGTGTTGGACTTCTGACTTGACAGCAAGACAATATATTTATGTTGTTTTAAGCAAATGAATTTTTGGTAATCTGTTACAGAAGCAACAGGAAACTAATATTGTCTGTAAAAGTAGAAATTCACATATAAGAACACAATACTCTAAACTCAAAAATGTGAGCAATATAACAAATATTTTAAATAATTAAATTATTTAAAATAACTAATTTTAATTCTTTGGTCTTCACTAGATTGTTAGATGCCTTCATATTTAAAACAAGCATATTTGCATAAGTAACCTTGTATATGAATAGATTCATACTGAAACTGATCAAATAATTGGTGTAATGGTAATTTAATGGGAATTTAATGACCCAATTTTTTTATTAAGAACAGAATTTTTAAAAATACAAAGAATGATTTTATTTTTTCAATTGTAATTAATGATAATAGAAAAATTGTTTCTTTTTTTCTATCTTTGGCCGTTACCATCTTATTTTTAATGTTTTCTTTTACCTCTATTGATGTTCTGCTTTCACCTGAGTGAGGAAAACATTCAAAATATCTAGAATTTGAGTAAGTATTAGACCTGATCATTCTCTACTTTTAACGTGCAGTTTTGCATCATATTTATCAATGGACTATATTCAATTACTAAGTAAAACGAGACTTAATACTTACTTTGTCCCCTCATAGAATATAGGAAGCAAATTGATATTTTAGTATCTGATAATATTTTAGAGATATATATATCCCAAAGTCAATAATAGAAATGAAAGTACACCATTTCATTCTGGAGTGTATTACTTAAAGCTATAAGTCATTCTCTTGCCATAAAAAAGTTTGAAAAGGAAACAAAGAAAAATGCTTTACCAATGTTGAAAAACACTAATGTTGAGGGACAACATGCTTATGCCACCACCTTGGTGCCTAGAACTTCAGCTTATAAATGTCTAGAACTAAGGTAGAATGTGTTCTGATTTCTGAGAATAAATTTAATAGAGTTTGCCTTTAATTTGCATTGTGCTTCCTGTAACTAGGTAAAAAGTACAGTTGCAACATTGTGACTGTATTTTCTGCACAGTACTGCAAATTAATAGGAAAAAAACTTTAGTATCTATTAGCATAAAAATATGTCACTTTTATATGTGTCTGAGGCCATTGTAATGTAAAGTGAGTAGACTTGATTCTTCTTGAATATTATTTTAAAAGCTAGCATAATATAACTTTCTTTTTATTTCTTAAGGTTAGGAAAGATATAGATAGCATTTCAAATGCTTGCATGTTTCTTTTGGGAAAATTATATGGGATTTAGGAAATAATTTATTCAAGATTGCTAATAACAAAACAAAAATCTAGACATCAGGGCCATATTAGTGCCAAATTTATCATTAATCTACAAAATTAAATATAGTACATGATATTAGCACTCGAACCCTTCTAACTAACTTGTCTCTTATTTTTCTCTTTCTTATGGAATGAAAAAATGAGATACTGAATTATAAACATGGTAAGATCACATTGACATGCTCTTCCTTCCACATATAACAAATATAATTAACTGAAACAAGTATCAGTGAACATTTTTAAAATAAGTCTAGAATATTATTTCTTTATTTTAGTATTTTGGGACTCTGGGACTCAGTTTTTATATAAGATAACCAATAATTAAAAAAAAAACAGTTTATAAAGTACTTTTTTTCCTCATAGAAAATAGAGTTATATAAAAAGCACTAAAAGGAGGCGCCTGGGTGGCGCAGTCAGCTAAGCATCCGACTCTTTGTTTAGGCTCAGGTAGTGATCTCAGGGTTGTGAGATCGAGGCCCACCTCAGGCTCTGTGCTCAGAACAGCACAGAGTCTGCTTCAGATTCTCTCTCCTTCCCTCTTTTCCCTTCTCCCCCTCTCCCCACTTGTGGGTGCCCTCTCTCTCTCTCTCTAAAATAAATAAATAAAATATTTTTTTAAAAGAAGCACTAAAAGAACTAAAATGTGATAACTATTGCACTGCATGAAACATAAAGTCATATTAATGAAAAACTTATTTTTCATTCAGTATATACTCTCAGGAGAAGCAAAAAGTAAAGACAGTGACACATTTACACAACTGAGTTATCAGGACACTCTTCCCTAATCCCCACCCATTCTAGGCTGTCCCCATTTGAGTACTGAACTGATAAAGGCCAAAAGCCAAAAGAGAATCCTATTACAACAAATATGGACTATCATAAAGTATATTAATGCGGGGCTTTATTCAAATTTCATAGAAGCTTAATGAATTGCACATATAACTAAATATTTCTACATATACTTCCAAAATGTGTACATGGTAAGTAATATATATGTATATATATATGTGTATATATATATATATATGATTTCAAATGTATAAATGCAAAGCAACTTTTAAAAGGTATTCATTTGAATACAAACTTGGTGTTTTACAGCAATAAAAGAAAGCAAAAAAAGACCTGAAAATGGTTGTTCTTTATTAGCGCTAAACTCTTTGTGTAATCAGTCAATGATTTCAAGACTTTGACCATAGAGATAATTCGTAACTCATATATCAATGTGAAGGTCCCATTAAAGATTTTCAGAATCCAGGAAAGCAAGAAAGAAAAAATCAAATCACTGAAGGAAATAACCATGTGAATAAAGCACAATAAACTTATGTCTCATTAGAGCTCTGACCTGGTATTTGATCCTTCTTTAATTTGATCAAAGGTGGTAAAATATTTAGTAAATAGATGGTTTCCATCTAGTATATATATATCATTGACTACTTCAATTACTTACAAAGCACTTCAATTATTTTAAAAAATATTTTAATCTAAAGTCCATCAATATGCTATAAAGATAATTTAATATGGCAAACTTTAACAAATTACACAAACTTTTTTGTTTTTAAGATTTTATTTGAGAGAGAGAGAAAGAGGGAGAGAGAGACAGAACACAGCAGGACAAGAAGGAGGAGGAGGAGGAGGAGGAGGGGCAGAGGGAGAGGGAGAAGCATGAACCTCACTGAGCAAGGAGCCCTACGCAGGGCTCAATCCCAAAACTCTGGGATCATGACCTGAGCTGAAGGCAAATGCCTAACCAACTGAGCCACTCAGGCGCCCCTATATAAACTTTTTTGAGATGGTTATATATTAAAAGAAATGATGATATATACTTGTTACTGAGTTATAACACGAGACACAAAGGCTTATTGACATTTAATTATTCTTTTTATCAATTATCTTGATAATGAGCTTCTAGAAACTTTCCATCATAAATACCCTTGCAAAAATGCATCCCTCAAAGTCTAGGGAAATGGTCTAGACAATTTTCATTCTTTGTTGACATCTCTGTAAACGAAGATTTAGTCTCAATGGGTCAACACACTCCTACGCATCAGAATACTATATAATTCTGTAATCTACATATGTAATTCTTCTTCTAGTTATTATAATTCTCCAATTTTAAAAAACTAAGAATACGTGTATATTTCCTAAGAAAAGTCAAAGACAGAGATTGACTAAGAGCTTAAACTGATGAATTCAAGCAGGATGTTCTCAGATGCCTGGGTGGCTCAGTTGATTAAGTGTCTGCCTTCAGCTCAGGTCATGATCCCAGAGTCCTGGAATCAAATCCCACATTGGGGGGGGGTCTGCTTCTCCCCTTCCCTCTGCTGTTCCCCCCTACTTATACTTGCTTTCTCTGTCAAATAAATAAATAAAATCTTTTAAAAAATAAAAATAAAGCAGGGATTCTCTGCAAAATTAGCTTAATCACATAAAATGCAAATGTGTCTTACTAATTGAAAAAATTTAATACAATTATTCCTTTTTCATCTTTAAAATAAATCATACACAATCCTGACATTTTAGATTGTTGTATACACATGGAGCTTATGTTTCTCTATTAATTTACAGAAGAAAAAACTGATTCATAAATTCAGGCTTTAATTCATTTTAATCATGGGAGCACTAAACATGAATACATATCTCCTCATAAGTGAAATTAAAAAGTGATTGCTAATTCAAAAAAAATTTTAATATTGCTTAGGAAAAATCCCAATTGTAGCACTGCCTTTCTTAAATATAAGAGATACAGAGTATTTTCCTATTAGCTCCAATTTCAACATGATTACTCCTACTTTTGGTTGAATAACCTCTAACGACTTTTTTCCTGTGCCATTATTTAGGCTTCTAGGAAAATCCTTTTAATCTTATGTTCTTTATTTTTAAAAAATCTGTCACATTTTTGTCACTATTTCTACTCTGTTTTCCTTAATTACGTGTTTAAAGTTGAAACATTAATAATAAATACAAATTCATGCCTATTCCCTGATGAATTCTAACAAACTAATATACAAAACTTGATTCAGAGTAAAAACAACAGTAGTCAAAAAAAAATAAGAACCCTGACTTCTAGGTTTACCATCATTTATCTCCTGCATTATTGTAACAGCCTTCTCCTTGTTTTCCCTGCTTCTACACGGTCTTGTATAGACTATTCTCTGGATAGATGATGCAATTTTGCCAGTTCTTTTCTTTCAGCACTTAAAATGTTGTGTCACTTCTTTCTGGCCTCTATAATTTCAAATAAGAAATATACTCCTGGGGCGCCTGGGTGGCTCAGTCGTTAAGCGTCTGCCTTCGTCTCAGGGCATGATCCCAGCATTACGGGATCGAGCCCCACATCAGGCTCCTTCGCTGGAAGCCTGTTTCTTCCTCTCCCACTCCCCCTGCTTGTGTTCCTTCTCTTGCTGGCTGTCTCTATCTCTCAAATAAATAAATAAAATCTTAAAAAAAAAAAAAGAAATATACTCCTATTTAAATTTATATTCCTCTACACATGTGTCATTTTTCCCTGGCTGTTTTTAAAATGTTTTGTCTTTAGTATTCATAAATTAAATAGGATACATCTTCATGGGTATTTCTTTGGATTTATCCTATTTAAATTTCTCTGGATTTCTTGAATCTATAAGTTTATGTCTTTTTCTAGATTTGGTAAAGTGCTCAGTTGTTATTTCTTTGAATATGTGTTCAGCCCCACTCTCTTACTCCTCCTTCAGGGATTCTGATAATAAAAATGTCAATCTACTATTATTATCTTACAAGTCCCAGAAGCTCTGTTCATTTCTTCCAAAACATTTTTCTCTCTGTTGTTCAGATTAAGTGAACTACTCATCTGTCCTCAGGTACACTTACTCTATCCTCTGCTGTCTCCACTCTACTGTTAAGCCCACCAGCAGTGTTTTTTTTCTTATTATTTTGCTTTTCAGTTATACAGTTTCCATTAGGATTCTTTTATATAATTTCCTTTTTGTTGTTGTTGTTGAGATTTTCTTTTTTTCATTTGTTTCAAGAGAATTTGTAACTGTTTGTTGAAGCAATAAATAATTATAAATAAACAGAGCCTCAGGGATACTTTAAAAATCTTGACAAATAATTCTAAAATCTTAATTAATTATAGTATTGGTATTAGTTGATCTTTTCTCATTCAAGTTGTTTTTCCTGATTCTTGATATTTTAAAAATACATATATGATATATAATATTATATACATGATGTATACAAAATATATATAAAATAAAACAGGTATACAATTGAAATATGAAATAATTTTTATTACATCCTACATATTTTGGGTATTATGAATTTTTAGTGAGAGTTTCATTATGCATGTTTTACTTGTTTGTACATAAACTTATTTCACTGCTAGTCAATGAAATCTTTGATCAAAGATATTAATGAATTACTTATCTTCCTTACCCCTTCAGTATGTAACATATTACTTTTAACAGAAAATATAATGGAGAAAATTTAATTTGTTCTATTGAAATCTACATATTCTTTAATGAACTTTTTGCTTTATAAAATTCCAGAAAAATAACCTTTACTTTAGAAATTATTGAAAATGTTGGATTTTTTTTTTTTTTAAGATTTATTTATTTATTTACTTATTTGAGAGAAAGAGTGCTAGGGGGAGGGGAAGAAGGAGAAACTTAAGCAGACTCTGGGCTCAGTGGGGTTCGATCTCACATCCCTGAAATCACGACGTGAGCCAAAACCAAAAGTCAGAAGCTTAACCAATGGTACCACCCAGGCACCAGAAAATGTTTCATTTTGTTTTCAACTAAGTAGTAACATGATCCCAAATAATGCAAAATTAAATGTAAAATCAAATGGAGGTACATTATAAAACATGTATTCTTGATTTTATTTGAGTCAATATTCGTCAATAAAAATGGCATTTATGATAACTATGCAGTAAGTTTACATTTGGTCTCATTTTTATTGAATTAGTGTAGAGAGAATTTTTACTGTTAATTTTTAATTGCACACCCCTGAGACAAGTTTGATGATGAAATAAGATTGTTCATCATCACAGTGTACTTGAGCACCATGATATGGACAAAATATAGTTCTGTGTTAACAAAAACAACATTAAACTAACATATGTACATATGTATGCATTTGTTCATACACATACATATATTTGCATATATGTATATACATACAAATACATATATTTTACATATATATTATACAATATATACATATACTATATATGTAATATATAGAATACATGGGGTGCCTGGGTGGTACAGTTTGATAAGCATCCAATTCTTGATTTCAGCTCAGGTCATGTACTCAGGGTCTCTCTCCCCCTCCCTCTGCCCCTCCCACTCATGCTCTCTCTCTCTCTCCTTCTGAAATAAATAAATCTTGAAAAAAAATAAAAATATAGAGAATACATATGATATAACATAAAGTGTGTGTATGTGTGCATGCACAGAGAGAAACTCCCTCTAAGTAACTAAAATAAGTAATTTTGATTAAGTAAAGTTATATTCTAAAATGCCTTCTCTGTGCCCCATATATAAATTCAGAAGGAAATTATGTTGTTGGCCAAATTTTTACATAGTATAAAATAGTATCTGAATAACTATTTGGCACCAGAAATCCTGCCAAGTCATTTTCATGGTTGAAAAGAAAACCACTGAGAGTTCCTGAAGTCTAAAGAAAAAAAATAATAATAGTCCAAGACTATATATAATCACCTGCTTTTTAAAATCATTATCTTCTACCTGAGTTTTATGATGCATATTTATCAGTTAGGGGAAAATAAGGGTATACTACAAAGGCCTACTCACTTAAGGTTTAGCTTAATTTGAATTCAAACTATTGAAAATAATTCTTTTATATGTTTTTTTTTTTTTTGCTCACTTACTTTAAGGCATCTAACTCTCATTTCATTTGTGAACTGCCGTGAGAAGAAAGTAAAATTTTCCTGAAGCACATTTTAAGAAAAATCTCGTTAACTTCCCACAGGAGTTCCTAATGAAGATAATCACCATATAATGTCCGTATCCACTGGAACCCAAAATCCATATCAATGAGAATTTCTCAATTTTTGTAAAGGATTAATATATAGTTAGAACGGGTTTACTTGTCATAAAATTTACCAGACTTTATTACAAAATGGCATAACAATGCACAGAGCCATAAATCAAGTATATGTGTAGATTATTGTCAGCCAGACTTCTATTCTCAGCAGGAGAGAACACAGCACATTTACTAATTGATCCCTTGTTTATTCTAAAACTGATGTATTTTTATTAGACCTCTTACTGTCACCAGAGGCATTTATCACCTAATGTGCACATTAGGAGAAATATGTAAAATTCAAGCATACTCTCTAAAACTTGCACTTATTAAGAAACTGCAAATAAGTTAAAACTTTTCCTTATGTAAAAAAATAATTTGAATTTGTATTTGTTTCTTATTCCTAAACATATTCATGTATCCATAAACCAACATTTCCCAAAGCATGTTTTGCAGCAAATTAATACCACTAACTCTTTGAAAAATTATTGAATGGATGATAAATACTGAGTTAAGTCAAGTAGGTTTTCATACTACTGAAATATGCTAATGGAATTTGTGAATATCGAACAATGCATCATATTTTCCAAATGCATTTGGCCAGAAAAATATTCACTTTCTTTTTCTTCCCATACCCCCAATCATTATCTCAGTGAATGAATATTCTGGGAAACCAAATGCAGAAATGCTGCCCTAGAAAAATAATTCCTTTAAATTAACAAAGCTTATTCTTTTTTGTTTGATAATTCACTCTGGAGAGTGTAAGAAACCCTCCAGTAACACACACACACACATTCATTATCCCCCTATGCTCCCTGTGCCATCTCTTATCCAGGCCTTATGTCAGGGTGCTCTTGTTTTTATCTTTTGGCACCAAGCAGAAAATCCTTTTCTCATTTTAGATTTTATAACCCCTTGATCAGGAGGAAATGCAGAGCAGTTGACTTCTTTTACAACTATTAGCACATTCTTTCAAAAGCAGCATGTCCTGACTCCAGGCCTCTTTTATAACCTTGAACAAATATTTAAAAATATATAAAAATATTATCTCCTTCATTTTTAAAAAGGCTATCATAATAGTAACTACCTCAGTGTACTTATGAGGATTAAGTGATGCAATGCATATAAATTCTCTTTATATTAACATAGTGCAGACCACAGAGTAAACGTTTGATACATGAAAATTTTTAGTACTGGTACTGTCAATATTTCCATTCTTTTAGGTAGTATAGCTAGAACTGTCACATATCACCCGGTAGTAAAACCTTTCTCCAAAGCCTTAGAAAATTTCCTCAGTCACCTGTGCATACATAGTGTTTTATAAAAGTAATATAATGCTCATCAAATGGTTGTGGGAAACAAAAGCAGAAAAAAATTATTAAATTTCCTTATTACTTACAGTCCACTGACAAGTCCTTGAAATAGGCAAAGTGACATTTCTCCAGGGACTCAACTGCCTGGATGTTGACACTTTCCTAGTGTCAAGGGCAAAAGGCAATCCCAACCCCAAGGATCCTGTAAGTCTACTTTAACATATAAAAATTCCTTTGGAAACTTCCTTTATCTCTACCCCCCCCCCCAAGATACATGTTGGCAATCATCCCCCAAGTACATGATGCACCGATATACATCTGAAGGGTCTCATTGAGTAAGGGACAGCAGGGCAAGGTAGGGAGAGTTGGGTAGGGGACTAGGTGATCAGGCTCACCCAAATTCCCAGAAATGCTGAGGCGTAAGGAAATCAGAGATAAGGGAACAAACCAGCCCACCCTGCCCTGGGCATCGGAGGTGGGGTCTTTTTATGGCAGTCACACTGTGACCAACAAAGAAAAACCAGACCCCAAAAATGAAGTAAGTCATTAAAGATGTTATCGCCAGTCCTTACTCAAACCAACATATCACAAGAGTGGTAAGGCCACAAGCTCCCCAGTCAGTTCCAAATAAAAGACTGTCAGTGGAGGCACACATTGGCAACCCGGTTGGGACCCCTCTCACTGTTGAGAGCTTTTTCTGTATCCTTGCTTAATGAAATTCTTTTTTTTTTTTTTTAAGATTTTATTTATTTACTTGACAGAAAGAAAGACAGCCAGCGAGAGAGGGAACACAAGCAGGTGGAGTGGGAGAGGAAGAAGCAGGCTCCCAGCAGAGGAGCCCGATGTGGGGCTCCATCCCAGGACTCTGGGATCACACCCTGAGCCAAAGGCAGACGCTTAACGACTGAGCCACCCAGGCGCCCCTGCTTAATGAAATTCTAACACCTGGCTCACTCTCCAATATTCATTCTTCGACTCCGTGAGCAAGAACCTTGCTCTCCTGCTTCAGTATCATCAATATCTGTCATGGTACTTGACCTATAATAAGTGCTTAAAACTACTGAAAAAAATGAATGACCATGGACATAAATGCACAAAATGATAGGAATTTTGTGAAAAAAACAATTATTATTCTAAACATTTGCAAATCTACTGTTATATCTATATCTAATACCATTTTTTTCTTTCTCAACTATGTAAAAGACAGGTTTATCTGAAACTCAACAATTTCATAAAATTTGGTTAAGTAGAGAAACATTAAATATTTAATAAAATATTTTTATTAGCAAATAGCATTTTTGCTTATGGTGAAATTTTACTTATATGACAAAGTCATATATTTGACATTGAACTTGTTACTTATATTTTAAATTACTTTGTATTTGAATTAAAAACTATAGAGGATGTTTTGATTTCCTGATTAGTATGTTATTTGCCTTATCTATCATTTTTGACAATTTCAAGAAATCTCCCTTTTCTAACATTTATGTGCTTTTTGACCCTTTAGTTGAGTTTAAAATAATCCAAGTGTTGCTTGTGTCCTTACTATTTGCTCATTTTAATACAAAAAAATTACAAAGGAAAGAAATATAAAACAGAAACCATGTTATTAAATAGCTTTAAAAAAATCTAGCATTTTATAAGCATTTTCATTTCAGTATTAGTAAAACTCACCTAATAAAAACTATCAGGGACAATATGTAATCCAGAAAGTTAGGTTTGTTAAGTTGCTGCAACAAGGGAGATTGCTCACCAGAGAAACCATGGCCATTCGGGTAAGAGGTAGTAGGAAAGAGTTTTCATAAAGTCAGGAATGGCCATAAATGTTTCTGAGGACGGGTTAACATTTGCACAGATCAGGTCTGGATTTGTTGTTGTCATGAAGCAAGAACAACTTAATAATGAGTTTCCAGCAATCTCGATTGAGAACCAAAGAGAGTTGGAGGCAAGAAAACAGTCGCTCAAATAAAGAGGATAATTATGAGACTTTAAATGTTACAATATAGACTTGGGAGAAACACTGTTTCCTGTTAACCTTAGCAGTATCTATTACATAGCGTGATTAATAGCAAGGCCAAATTTTCATCTAATTTTTATATATTTAAATATTATTTATTTATTTATTTGCCTCTATCAGTAGACTTCAAGTTCTTTGCCTTATTCACAGTTTTAAGTTCCCAGGCTTTATCTGAGATATAGTAAAAGATCAATAAATATCTGTTTATGGGGAAGACAAAAAAAAAAGAAATGAATGAAGATCATAAGCAATGTGCATTTCACCATTAAATCACAAAGCCATAGCTAACTGAATTCCACAGATAAAGAAAATGAGTCTAAACCCACACTATCTCTTTTGTATGTGGAATTTTGTAGGCTTCTTTTTGGTTAAACTATTTTATATTGATGCAAAATTAAGCTATATAAAATCATTTGCCGGTAGTTTAAAACGTTTGCTGATAGGAGTGACTGGCTGGCTCAGTCAGTAGAGCATGTGACTCTTGATCTTGGGATCATGAGTTTGAGCCCTACACTGGGTGTAGAGATTACCAAAAAAAAAAAAAAAAAAAAATTGCTAATAAACGTATTATTCTTTTCTCCTCAGTATTCATCTTTTTTTGAATTATGAAAATTAACTGTTAAAAGTGTCCCAAAAATGTTAGGTAATGGTCCAGTCTTCCACAAGTCTTTGGCTTTATAAGATCATCTAAAAGAGATGTGACTGAATATACTGATTTACAGTAGTGAGTCTGCCAGAGAGTCGTTAGGGAAAATTAGCAGTGGATTTATTTTCTGAAGTTGCTCTCTCTGAGAAACAAATGAGAGACCTTTGTAAATTATGATAAAGCTATAATCTTAAGATATTGTAATACACATTTTTAAAAATCCTGGATCTTTCAAGCATTATTAAATTCACAGATTTGTTTTGATACTCTCCCCCCCATTAATTGGAACACTTGCGTTTTCTGACCAACAGCAAACATGAAAAACAAGAGAGGAAAAAAATGTAAAGTTTATCAGAAATAAGATCACAGAGCCATCTCTTCTGGTAAGCAATAATACACTACAAATACATGCAAGCTTGTATGCTTGCTTCTATTAAAACTGTTGTTTTTATATTTATTAATAACAATATTTAATTATAATCTATGAATTTATACAGTTAAAAAAAGTATGGGTGTCTAAGATTTTTGAGAGATTTTTAAAAAAGGCTGTTCTGATTTTTGTTGTGAAAAATATTTTGGTACATTTATTACAACCTTAATGCATTATAAGTGGTGTTTTAATGGATTCTTGATATTGATGACTGGAAGAATTTAATTAGCTATGTTTTAAATGCTTCAAAAAATTGTTTTCAGTGTCATTTGCACAATAAATCAGAACACAGTGCATATAAATTATTTAAACTTAAACTTTTTTTTTTTTTTAGTTTTAGGTTTTTATTTAAATTCCAGTTAGTTACCATACAGTGTTATATTAGTTTCAGGTGTAGGATTTAGTGATTCATCATTTACGTACAACACCCAGGGCTCATCACAAAAAGTGCCCCTCACCCATTTATCCCATCCTCAGTTTGCTCTCTATAGTTGAGAGTCTGTTTCTTGGTTTGCCTATTTTTCCCCCACGTTCATCTGTTTTGTTTCTCAATTCCACATATGATTGAGATCATATGGTATTTGTCTTTCCCTGACTTATTTCGCTTAGCATAATACACTCTAGCTTCATCCACGTCACAGCAAATGGCAAGATTTCATTCTTTTTGATGACTAATATTCATATATACATAGTGATATATATATATAGTGGTATATATATATATATACATATATATATATTTATGTGTATATATATATATATATATACCACAACTTCTTTATCCGTTCATCAGTCAATGGACATGTGGGCTCTTTCCATAATTTGGCTCTTGTTGACAATGCTGCTGTAAACATCGGGGTGCCTGTACCCCTTCAAATCAGTATTTTTGTGTCCTCTGAGTAAATACCTAGTAGTGTGATTGCTGGGTCATAGGACAGTTCTATTTTTAACTTTCTGAGGAAACTCCATACTGTTTTCAGAGTGGCTGCACCAGTTTGCATTCCCACCAACAGTGTCAGAGAGTTACCCTTTCTTTGCATTCTTGCCAACACCTGTTGTTTCCTGCGTTGTTAATTTAAGCCATTCTGACAGGTGTGAGGTGGTATGTCATTATGGTTTTGATTTATATTTCCCAGATGATAAGTGACGCTGAACATCTTTTCATGTGTCCTTTACCATCTGGATGACTTCTTTGGAAAAATGTCTGTTCATGTCTTCTGTCCATTTCTTAATTGGATTATTTGGTTTTTGGGTGTTGAGTTTGATGAGTTCTTTACAGATATTGGATATGAACCCTTTATCAGATATGTCATTTGCAAATATATCCTTCCATTCGGAAGGTTGCCTTTTAGTTTTGTTGACTGTTTCCTTTGCTGTGCAGAAGCTTTTTATGTTGATAAAGTCCTAATAGTTTACTTCCACTTTTGTTTCTCTTGCCTCAGGAGATGTATCTAGTAAGAAGTTGCTATGGCCAATGTCAAAAAGGTTTCTGCCTGTGTTCTCCTCTAGAATTTTGATTGTTTCCTATCTGACATTTAGGTCTTTCATCCATTTTGAATTTATTTTTGTGTATGGTATAAGGAAGTGGTCCAGTTTCATCCTTTTACATGTTGTTGTCCAGTTTTCTCAACATCATTTGTTGAAGAGACTGTCTTTTTTCCATTGGATATTCTTTCCTGCTTTCTCGAAGATTAGCTGACCATATAGTTGTAGGTCCATTTCTGGGTTTTCTATTCAGTAAAGTCACAGGATACAAAATCAACATACAGAAATCTATTGCATTTCTACACACCAATAATGAAGCAGCAGAAAGAGAAATCAAGGAATTGATCCCATTTACAATTGCACCAAAAACTGTAAGATACCTAGGAATAAACCTAACCAAAGAGGTAAAAGATCTGTACTCTGAAAACTACAGAACACTTATGAAAGAAATTGAAGATAACAGAAAGAAATGGAAAAATATTCCATGCTCATGGATTAGGAAAAAATATTCTTAAAATGTCTATACTACCCAAAGCAATGTACACACTGAATACAATCCCCATCAAAATACGACCAGCTTTTTTCACAAAACTAGAACAAACAATCCTATAATTTGTATGGGACCACAAAAGACCCCAAATACCCAAGGCAATCTTGAAAAAGAAAAGCAAAGTTGAAGGCATCACAATTCCAGACTTCAAGTTATATTACAAAGCTGTAGTAATCAAGAAAGTATGATACCGGCATAAAAACAGACACATAGATCAATGGAACAGAAGAAATTTAGATTTAAAATTCCACATTACAGTGAAGGCAAGATTCTCTGACAGTGATTTTTAAAATGAGTATTACCTTTTTATATTGTCTTCGTTCATTTCCTAGAATTATTGAAAAAATGCCAATAGATAATATTTGATAAAGCCTTGAACAGTAGACTACTTACCATTTCAGAAAATGACTATTTCAATAAGCCAATTTCTCCTTAATACACAATTGTCTTATTTAAGACAGATTTTGTTTAGGTAGCAAAGTTCTAATAAGCAATTCATACTGGTAAAAGGCAAAATTCCATTTTGAAGCAGTCTAAGCAAAGTATTTAGTTTACATTTTAATAAATTTATATTGGCACATGGAATAAATGTGAAAATAGTCCATGTTGTTGGCTTTCTGCCCCAAGCTTAACTCTGGAAATCATACAAAAGAAAAAGACAGAGAAGCATTCTAAAAAACTAATACTAAACTCTGAGAAACCATTCTGGCAAGGAAGAAAGTACAGTCTAAAGCAGGGACATTACAGTCAGGAGATATATTGGATGCAGTTTTTGTGCATTTTTCATTTTTTCTCCCCACATTACCTTGGGTGTATTACTGTTTGACCTTTTCCCACTATATAACAAAAACCAGTTATCATAGCCAAGGCCACCCAGGTTTCGTTGGAGTAACATCAAGACAGCACCAAAACCTGGCCAGGGAGGGAAAAGGTTACAGGTAGACCAGATAAACCTGAAAATCTCTACCTTCTTCCCTCCATCCTTATATTCCTAGGACTGGTAGATTCAAGTTAAAGGAGATTATCAACTAGGATTACTATAACACTACATTCAAGGCCTAAACTTTTTAAAGTTTAAGAGAGTACTCTGAGAGTGGAATTGCAGATTTCTCTGAAGGATGAAATTGCAAGTTAGGGTGGTAGTAATGTGTGTATTTCATTATCTACAATATTCTTCCCCCATTCTTCAACTTTTCTCAAAGGCAGGGTACAAATCATGGTCTGGGCAGCATTCTCTCCTGAGAAACCTACCCAGCTTCATCTTAAGTGATAGAGCAAAGGGGAGAATAAGCTCCTGGACAAAAATACTACACATCTGTTTTGTATCACTGCTATGGAATGTGACAATAAACAGAAATTTGCATATTGTAAAAAAAAGTGAGTAAATAGAAGAGAGAGCTCAAGAATAATAACTACTCTCAATGAAGGGGAAGATTTAGTAATTAGGAAGGATATTAGTAATATGAATTAAAACCAAGAAGTCACAGATGCACCTGGGTGGCTCAGTCAATTAAGCGTCTGCCTTGGGCTCAGGTCATGATCCTGGAGTCCTCGGATAAAGCCCTGCATGGGGCTCCCTGCTCAGTGGGGAGTGTGCTTCTCCCTCTCTTGCTGCTCCTCCCCCCTGCTCATGTTCTCTCTATTGCTCACTCTCTCTTTAAAATAAATAAATCCTTAAAAAAAGATAAAGAAGTTGCAAAGAACAAGATGGCATTAACTAGTATAAAAGTATAACAGTGAAAAGTTTATAAATAAATGGGATTACTTCTGTTTTCAACTTTGAAATGTAAAGTACTTAGAAGCTGTTACTTGCAATAAGAAAAAGCTGAAAAACTAAAAAATCAATGACTTTTCTTGGATCCATCAGAAAACTGAGATCATAGAGCAAACTGTCACTTTAAATCTGGAAAGGCAGTTAAATACAGAGAGGAATAACCAAGACCTACTTACTTGGAGCAGAAATTTCTAGGAACGGTTAAATCCTAACTTTAATTAACTTCAGTAGCCTAATGAGGACTAGTGTGAATGACAAATTTTTAAAGGCAACAGTCTTGGGGGAAAACACACACATTTCTGGTCTGCCCCTCCCAGAACCCCATCAGGTTCTCACAGTGAAGGAGATCTCAAAGATCTCTTCACAGCTCTGACAGAGAGAAAAGAGAAGCCTTCTAGAAATTTAGAGCCTTACCCCAATTGAGGGAATGGAATTCCTCTGACTCTAAGCCCTCCAGCCTTCTCGTCCCACCTAAGAAGGGGAAAAAATCACAGCAGGAGTGAGGACTTCAAGTAAACTGATTAGAACTCTGCAGCCAGGGAAGAGAACTGGAGCCTGGAAGGAAAAACCTATACCAGTTGAGAAACACTTGCGAAGGTCACCTCCCAAAGGCACAGGCCCACCAAAAGACTAAGATTTAATGAGAAGCTTATACAATCCTCCTTCTCTTCCACATAACACAACATCACACCAAAATAACTTAATATATAGAATTTCATTTGTAAATAAAGTTTTACTTCTTATATACCAATTGGATGCCTTTTTTTTTCATGTCTGATTGTTGTGGCTAGGACTTCTAGTACTATGTTGAGTAAAGTGGTGACAGTGGACATCCTTGTCTTGCTCCTGATCTTAAAGGAAAAGCTCTAAGGTTTTCACTATTGAGTATAACGTTAGCTGTGGATTTTTCTTATTTGGCCTTTATTATGTTGAGGTATGTTCTCTCTAAGCCTGCTTTGTTAAGAGTTCTTATAGATGTTGCACTTTGTCAAATGATTCTTCTGCATCTATTGAGATGATCATATGTTTTTTTATCCTGTCTTTCGTTAATGTGATGTACCACGCTGATTGACTTGCAAATACTGAACCACCCATGCATCCCTGAAATAAATCCCACTTGATCATGGTGAATGATTTTTTTAATGTATTGTTGGATTTGGTTTGATATTATTTTGTTGAGGATTTTTTTTTTAACGGTAGCATTAGGATTTATTAAGCTGTGCCTTAGTAAAGAGGATCACCCATGGTGTTCTTAATGCATAAAGCCAGGACACTCTGCCAATTCTTGAGCAATGACACCAAGAAATTGACAGCTAAGTGGATATTGTACATAAGGTCATCATCTATCATCTTCACATAGCCAATGGCCACTGCCAAACACAGCATCTTCTTCATCTGGAATTTGACTGTGGACTTTGCTTTGACTTTGGCCATCGTGTTCTCATTGTGGGTCAGCAAGGAAGGAATTTGCCAGGCCGGGGCCCAGTATACATTGGGTCTGCTTGATTAGAGATTCTGAAGCCAAGAAGGCATCATACTTCTTGGCCAGCTTCTTGACCAATTTCTTACTCTTGTTGAGTTTCCTCAGCACCTCTATATTCATGTGGGACATTATCCATATAGGCCACATGAGCCAAGCCACATTCTTGGCCTCATCACAGTGCTGCAGGTCCCCAGAACACACGGAGAATTGGGGTGGGGAGAGGAATTAAGCTTGACGATTCCTGAGGAGAGTTTGTCCTTTTGAGGATCATAGTACTTCTAGCCAATCTTCAGTTCAACCATCTCCAAAAACTTCCAGCCCATGCACTAGTTCCTATGCAGGACTTCTTGCACCACCTTATTAGAGAATGCCACCTTTGTTGGCTGTGGTAACTGGAGCTGCAATAACTGGAAAAGGAATTTGTTGAGAATTTTTTGCATCTATGTTCATCAGAAATACTGGCATGCAGTATCTTTGTAGTGTCTCTGTCTGGTTTGGTTATCAAGGTAATGCTGACCTTGTAGAAGCAATCTGAAAGCTTTCCTTCCTCTTCTATATTTTGTAGTAGTTTGAGAAAAACGGTATTAGCTCTTTTTTAAATGTTTGGTAGAATTTAACTGTGAGACCATCTGGTCCTGGGCTCATTTATTGGGAATTTTTTGATTACTGATTCAATTTTATTGCTAGCAATTGGTCTGTTCAAATTTTCTATTTCTTCCTGATTCGGCTTTGGAAAGTTATATGTTTCTAGGAATTGATCCATTTCTTCTAGGTTGTCCAATTACTTGGCATATAATTTTTCATAATATTCTCTTATAATCCTTTGTATTTGTGTAGTGTAAGTTGTTATTTCTCCTTCATTTCTGGTTTTATCTGAGTCCCCTCTCTTTCTTCTTTATGTGTTTGTCTAAAAGCTTATTAATTTTGCTTATCTTTTCAAGAACAAGCTCCTGGTTTCATTGTTCTATTCTATTGGGGTATTTTTAGTCTCTATTTCACTGATATCTGCTCTAATCTTTGCCATGGTTTTGGGCATTTACTGACTTTGGGCTTTGTTTTTTTCTCTCTCTAGCTCCTTCAGGTGTAAGGTTAGGATGTTTATTTGAGATTTTTCTTGTTTCTTGAGGTAAGTCTGTATGGCTACAGCCTCCCCTTAAAACCACTTTTGCTACATCCCAAAGATTTTGACCAATGTGTTTTCATTTTCACTTTTCTCCATGTATTTTTTAATTTCCTCTTTGATTTCTTGGTTAGATTCACTCATTTTTTAAAAAGATTTTATTTATTTATTTGAGAGAGAGAGAGAGCATGCACATGAGCAGGGGGGAGGAGCAGAGGGAGAGGGAAAAGTAGACTCTCCACTGAGCAAGGAGCCCAACGTGGGGCTCCATCCCAGGACCATGGGATCATGACCTGAGCCAAAGGCAGACACTTAACCAACTGAGACACCCAGGTGCCCCTAGATTCATTCATTCTTTAGTGACATATTGTTTAGCCTCCATGTATTTAGGTTCTTTTCAGATTTTTCCTGTGATTCATTTCTAGTTTCATACCACTGTGGTTAGAAAAGATACATGATATGATTTCAATCATTTTGAATTTATTGAGACTTGTTTTAGGCCTAACACATGATCTACTCTGGGGAATGTTTCGTGTACACTTGAAAAGAATGTGTAATCCACTGATTTTGGATGGAATGTTCTGAATATATCTGTTAGGTCCATCTGGTCTAATGTGGCATTCAATCCACTGTTTCCTTGTTGACTTTCTGTGTGGGCAATCTATCCATTGATGTAAACGGGGTGTTAAAGTCCCCTACTAGTATTGTATTACTGTTAATTTCTTCCTTTATGTCTGTTAATAGTTGCTTTATGTATTTAGATGCTCCACCAAAAAACTACTAGACTGATTAATGAATTCAGTAAAGTTGCAGGATATAAAGTCAATATGGAGAAATCTGTTACATTTCTATACACTAACAAGAAAGTAGCAGAAAGAGAAACTAAGAAAACAATCCCATTTAAAACTGCACCAAAAATAATAAAATACCTAGGAATAAACTTAACCAAGGAGAAAAGACCTATACTTCAAAAACTGTTGGAAGAAACTGAAGATAGCCCAAACAAATGGAAAGATATCCCATGCTCATGGATTGGAAGAACGTTTAATATTGGATTATTAAAATGCCCATACTACTCCAAGCAATCTACAGATTTAATGCAATCCTTAACAAAATACCAACATTTTTCACAGAACTTAAACAAAGAATACTAAAATGTATGGGACCAAAAAAGACCCCAAATAGCCAGAGCAATCTTAAAAAAGAAAAACAAAACAGGAGTTACTACAATACCAAATTTCAAGATACACTACAAAGTTGTAGTAATCAAGACAGTATGATACTGGCACAAAAACAGACTCAAAAATCAACAGAACAGAACAGAGAGCCCAAAAATAAACCCAAAATTATATGGTCAATTAATCTATAACAAAGGAGCAAGAATATACAATGGGGAAAAGACATTCTCTTCAACAAATAGTCTGGGAAAACTGGACAGCTATAGGCAAAAAAAAAGAAAAAAAGAAACTGGGCCACTTTCTTATACCATACACAAAAATAAACTCAAAATGAATTAAAGACCTAAATGTAAGGCCTGAAACCAGAAAACTCCTAGAAAAAACACAGGAAGTAATTACTTTGACATTAGCCTCTACCTAGGTCTCCTGAGGCAAGGGAAACAAGCTTTTACACAGTGAAGGAGGGCATCAATAAAACAATAAGGCAACCTACTAAATGGGAGAAGATATCTGCCACTGATATATCTGATAAGGGATTAATATCCAAAATATACAAAGAACTTATACAATTCAATACCAAAACAATAAATAATCTTATTAAAGATGGGCAGAGGATCTGAATGGACATTTTTCCAAAGAAGACATACAAATGGCCAACAGGTGCATGAAAAGATGCTCAACATCATCAAGGAAATACAAGTTAAAACCACAATGATAGCACTTTTCAACCATCAGGATGGCTAGAATCAAAAAGACAAGAAATAAGAAGTGTTAGTGAGGATGAGAAAAAGGAACCCTCATGCATTGTTCTTAGGAATGCAAACTGGTACAGCCACTGTGAGAAACACTATAGAGGTCCCTTAGAAAATTAAAAATAGAATTATCACATGATCCAATAATTCCACCACTGGATATTTACACAATAAAAGCAAAAACATTAATTTGAAAAGAGATATGCACCCTTATGTTTATTGTAGCATTATTTATAATAGCCAAGATACTAAAGCAACCCAGGTGTTCATCCATAGATGAATGGCTAAAGAACATGTGGTTTACACACTCACACTCACACATACACTCACATACACACACACAATGGAATATTACTCAGCCATACAGAAGACGTGAATAAATATTTTTCCAAACAAGACATGCAGATGGCTAACAGACACATGAAAAGGTGCTCAATGTCACCCATCATCAGGGAAATACAAATCAAAACTACAATGAGATATCACCTCACACTTGTCAGAATGGTTAAAATTATCACAGGAAACAATGGTGTTGGCGACGATGCGGAAAAAGGGGAACCCTCCTATGCTGCTAGTGGGAACACAACTGGTAAAACCACTCTGGAGAAGAGTATAGGGGTTCCTCAAAAAGTTAAAAACAGGGGCGCCTGGGTGGCACAGCAGTTAAGCGTCTGCCTTCGGCTCAGGGCGTGATCCCAGCGTTATGGGATCGAGCTCCACATCAGGCTCCTCCACTAGGAGCCTGCTTCTTCCTCTCCCACTCCCCCTGCTTGTGTTCCCTCTCTCGCTGGCTGTCTCTCTGTCGAATAAAAAAAAAAAAAAAAGTTAAAAACAGAACTACTTTACAACACAGCAATACTACCAAATACAAAAATACTGATATGAAGGGGCACACACCCTGATGTTTATGGCAGCATTACCAACAATAGCCAAACTATAGAAAGAGCCCAAATGTCCATCAACTGATGAATGGATAAAGAAAATGTGATATATATACACAATGAAATACTACTGAGCCATCAAAAAGAAAGAAACTTGCCATTTGCCCTGACATGGATGGAGCTAGAGTGAATTATGCTAAGCAAAACAAGCCAGAGAAAGACAATATGATTTCACTCACTTGCAGAATTTCAGAAACAAAACAAGTGAACAAACAAAAAAAAAGAAATAAAAAACCCAGACTCTTAAATACAGAGACCAAACTGGTGATTGTCAGAAAGGAGGTAGGGTGGGGAGATCGCTGAAATAGATAAAAAGGATTAAGAGTACACTTATTGTGAGGAGCACTGAAAATGTACAGAACTGTTGAATCATATGGTACATGTGAAACTAATATAACACTCTATGTTATTTATACTCCAATAAAAAGAATATAAACTATAAACTTCCAAAACAGTCTTCAAGACAGACTTCTGTATAACTTTTACATTAATTAAAAAAAAGAGTATAATGATAGTAGACTAAGGGGCGCCTGGGTGGTGCAGTTAGTTAAGTGTCCGACTCCTGGTTTCATCTCTGGCTGTGATCTCAGGGTCATGAGATTGAGCCCCATGTCAGGCTTCACACTCAGAGTGGCGTCTGCTTGAGATTTGCTTTCCCACTCCCTCTGTCCCTCCCACTCATGCTCTCTCTCTCTCTCAAATAAATAAATGAATAATTTTAAAAAATAATAACAGTAGATTAATGCTGAAAGAACTGCAAGACACAAAAATTCTCTGAGGCAGTACAAAGGGAAGCTCAAAATCAGAGGAGATAAAAAACAAGAACACTACAGGAGTGCGAAGCTTCTAGTGTTTACAATTTAAGAAATATTAAACAGAGTACAACTACTACCAAAAATTAACATGAATCCTCACATTAAAGGCCTATTTGCCTCAGTCCCTAATATCTGATAAAATATGTCTTTTAATAAAAAATTCAGAAATCATGATAAAGGCAAGAAAAAATAGGCTGAACAGGTATAGCAAGTATCAGAACCAGATTTAATAGATATTGGAATTATCAGACAGAGAATTTAAAATAACTGTAATTCATACATTAATGATTTAAATGGAAAAAAGACATTAAAGTATAAGCAGAAAGATGGAAACTCTAAAAAATAATCAAAAGGAAATTATAGAAATTAAACTTATAGTAGCAGAAATGATCAATGCCTTCACCAGGATCATCAGTAGACTTGAAATTGCTGAGTAAAGAATCAGTGAGCTTGAAGTTGGCCAACAGAATCTTCCCAAAATGAAATGCAAACAGAAAAAAATGAAAACAATACAGTCAAGAACTATGAAAAATAGCAAACTGTATAAAATAGTACATAATCAGCACACCAGAAAGAGAAAGAAATAATGGAACAGAAGAAATATTTGTAGTAATGATAGCTGAAAACTTTTTACAAGTTAAGGACAGACTCCAAACCTTAATTCTACAAAGCCCAGAGAACATGAAGCAGGAAAAATGCCAATACACACACACACACTTTCAAAGACGTTATATCCAAAATGGAGAAAGAGAAGAAAAAGAAAATCTTGAAAGATCCTAAAGAATAAAACAGCTAACCTGAAGAGGAACAAGGGTAAGGATTACAGTAGACTCCTTTAAGATCAGAAACCATGCATGGAAGAGGAGAATGGATCTAAATATTTTGAGTGTTGAAAGAAAAAAACATCACCAGTCTAGAATTCTGTCTAACAAAATCATCTTTCAAAATTGAAAGAGGAATAATTTCTCTGAAAAATAAGAACTGAGGGAATTCATCTCCAACAGACCAGCTGCGAAAGAGATGTTGAAAGAAATTCTACATAAAAAAAAAAAAGTTCTATATAAAGATAGACCTACATAAATAAAGAGGGTTGGAGAAAGAATAATAAAAATAAAACATTATTTTGCTTATACTTAATTGATTTAAAAGATAACTTTAAAGCAATAATAGTAACAACTTACTGCACAAATACAGCATATAGCATAGGGCTAAGTAAAATAAATGATAGCAATGTTACAAGATGACAGAATGGAATTGGGAATACCTTAATACTCATGAATTAGTATAGTGTTATTTGAAAGTAGGTTTAGATTAGCTAAAACTGCATACTGTAAATTTGAAGGCAATTGTTTTTTTGAAAAATCGGAGTGTAATTATTTTGATAAAAAAAAGGAGAGAGAATGAAATTATATACCAAAGAAGTCAGAAAAAGAAGAGGAAAAAAAAAAAACAGAATAAATGCAATGCATAAAAAACAATTACAAACAGTGAGTATTAAATCAAAATATATAAATAATAATTTAAATGGAAATAGTATAAATGCACCAATGAAAAGACAAAGAATGTCTGGGTAAATAAAATACAAGACCCAACAATTTGCTATCTACAAGATGAGCACTTTAAATATAAAGACACAGATTGGTTAAGGGTAAAGGGATGAAGATATTCAATGCTAAAACAAAAAAACAAAAAAACAAAAACAAACAAACACAAAAACACCAAAACCCTAGAGTAACTATTAATTTGAGACAAAGCTGACCATTAAAAATGGTGAGTTGTATCACAGATAAGATCAGCAGGGCATTACACAATGATATATCCTAAATATGTCAAAATATATGAGGAAAACATTTAACAATTTAAGAGAAATACACAAACTGAGCAATACAGTTGGAGATGTTAACATCCTTCTGTCACTAATGATGTGGGAAACAAAGGCAAAAGAAAAATTAAATTTCCTTACTACTCTCAGCCCATTCACAAGTCCTTGAAACAGGCAGACATTCCCCTAGAAACTCAGCTACCTGGATGTTAATACTTCACTAAGGGTAAAAATCAATCTTAGCCAATCCCCAGGATCCTGTAAATCTACTTTAACATATAAAAATTCCTTTGGAAATTTCCTTTATCTCTAAACCCTCCAAAATACATGTTAGCAATCATGCCCCAAGCATATGACCCACAGATCTACATCTAAAGGGTCTCTTGACTAAGGTTGTAGTAGACAGTAATAGATGACCTCTTCCTAACAATAGCTAGCCCCTCAAGGTCCTGGAAACCTTGTTTCTGAAACTCCTTAGAGACTTATGCTATCCCTAACCGCCTCCCAATTTGTAGGTATATAATTGCTACCCCTCACAACCCCAAAGCAGCTCTTTCTGCCCATGGGTCCTGTCCCTGTGCTTTAATAAAACCACCTATTTGCACCAAAGACGTCTCAAGAACTCTTTCTTGGCTGTAGGCTCTGGAACCCATCTTTCCTACATCAAGTAACTAACAGATCAAGCAGACAGAAAATCAGCAAGGATATAGATGACCTGAACAGCACTGTCAATCAATCTGACATAATTAATATTAGGGTAATAATACCGGCATCATATAATGAATTAGAAAATATCCCTCTGCTTTTATTTTCTGGAATAGATTATGGAGAATCTATATCATTTCTTTCTTTAATGTTTGGTATAATTTACTAGAGAAACCATCATGGCCTGGTGATGTCTTTTTTGGAAGGTTTTGATTATTGATTCAATATTTAAAATGAATACAGACTTATTAAAATGATTTATTTCTCTTTTTGTGGGTTTTGGTAGTTTGTATATTTCAAGGAATTTGTTCATCTTACGTAAGTTATCAAATTTGTGGGCATACAAATATTCCTTTATTACCCTTTGAATTTCCATGAAATGGCCTCTTTCATTTTTTTCTTTTTTATACTAATGATTTGTGTCTTCTTTTTTCTTGATTAGCCTTGCTCAAGGTTTATTAATTTAATTATCTTTTCATGGAAATAGCTTTTGATTTTTAAATTTACTATTTGCCTGCTTTCAATGTTATTAACATCTGCTCTTTTACTATTTCTTTTCTTCTGCTTTTTTTTTTTTTTTTTTAGGTTTTAAATTATTCTATTTTCCTAAGGTACAAGCTTAGGTTTTTGATTTTAGACATTTCTTTTTTTCTAACATATGCATTTAGTGCTATAAATTTTCATCTAAGCACTGCTTTCACCATATTCCACAGATTTTGATAAGTATTTTTTTTTAACTAGGCTCTACACCCAGCATGAAGCCCAATGCAGGGCTTGAACTCTGAGATCTAGACCTGAGCTGAGATCAAGAGGTGGGTGCTTAACAGACTGAGCCACCAGGGTGTCCTTGGTAAGTATTATTTTCATTTCCATTTAGTTCAAATATTCCAGTTTCTCTGAAGATTTCATTGACATATTGGTTATTTAGAAGTGTATTTTTTTTTTTAATTTTCAATATTTGGGGATTTTTCAGCTATCTGGAATGCAGTCTATTTGGTGAATTTTCCACGTAAGCTTCACAAAAATGTGTTTTATTCTGAGTCAAGTTTTTTATAATGTCAATTAAATTCAGTGCAGCTATATAAAGAAGTCAATTTCATCTAATTGATATTCTAACAGACCACATTCTGGACTTTAACAAATTTAAAAGAATAGAAATCAGGGGCACCTGGGTGGCTCAGTCGTTAAGCATCTGCCTTCGGCTCAGGGCGTGATCCCAGGGTCCTGGGATCGAGCCCCGCATTGGGCTCCCTGCTCCACTGGGAGCCTGCTTCTTCCTCTCCCACTTCCCCTGCTTGTGTTCCCTCTCTCACTGGCTGTCTTTTTCTCTGTCAAATAAATAAATAAAATCTAAAGAAAAGAAAAGAAAAGAAAAGAAAAGAAAAGAAGAATAGAAATCATATCAAATATGTTCTCAGATCACAGTAAGATTAAACTAAAAGTCAGTAATAGAAAGACAGCTGGAATATGTTGTAAACATTTGAACTATATATTGCCTATTTTCTATTTTGGCTATTTCACTGTTTAATTTTTTTTTTCTGCCCAACCTCCCTAATTCTAGTTTGAATCTATTAAAAAAGTAGATGAGGCTCTTTTTACATTTCAGTTCACGGCTCTACTTCTAAATAGTGCTTGAAAATTTCCTGAAATGTAATTTTGAAGTCTCCTGTTTATTTACTTATTTTTAAAGATTTTATTTGAGAGAGAGCATGTGCACACATGGGTTGGGGGAGGGGCAGAGGGAGAGGGACAAGCAGACTCCCCACTGAGCAGGGAGCCCAACGCAGGGCTCAATTTCAGGACTCCTATTAGGAGTTAGTTGGACAGTTACATAGTCAGGGCCGGGGACCCAACAAGAAGATATGGAGTCAGGACAGCTAAAAATAAAATAGCTATGACATCCTGTTTTGCAGCTTAGACAGGACTGCTCTGACATTCTCCTTTGTAGCCTTTGCAGAAAAGACTTCTGCCAAACCTCCTAATATAAAACAGTTCACCACAAAAAGCATTTGTCAATATCATGGGCAAGGGTCAGTTAAGACCTAAGCCCCCAGATGTGAGAAAAAAATAAAAAGACCATTAGCACGTGGATGTTAACCTAATAGGTAGACAGATATGAGACCAAAGCCCTGATTGGCACGACTCAACACACCCTGATTGCTTAAGATAGTTCCTCAAAAGAGCTAATAAAAACCCCTAAACTCAGAAAATTCAGGGGCAACCCACCCAGGTTCCCCTCCCTCTCCAGGAGCTTTGTACTCTTGCTCAATAAATTTTGCTTTGCTGCCCACCACTCATTCAGCGTGACCAAGAATCTCAGGCACTAAGGGGACACAAAATCCTGTAACACCCTGAGATCATTACTCGAGCCAAAGGCAGACACTTAACCAACTGAGCCCCTGAAGTCTCCTGTATGTTTATCTTTACTTTGTTACAATTTTTATTCTATCTTCATGTCTACCATTAAGAAAAGACTTTTAAAAGAGAACTTATGCAGTTTACTTCCTACTTTTCTTTCCTTCTCAGGGTAATTCTAAAAGTTTTAAAGAGTTATTTAAATCAATCTTCTTTTTCCCCTCCTGCTGATATTAACCATTTTTCCTAATAAGTTAAAAATTAGGCAAAGTAGTTGTTGGAGATCTGGCTGTTAAGGAAAATAAATACTAGCAAAATTTAGAGTTCTCTTGCATATTTCTGTCACTCTACCTCTGAAAGAATTCTTAATTAAAATCTCTAACTCTGTTTTAAACCAAATTAAGATTTCAGCTTCTGTAGATCTGCTTTCTTATCTAACAGTTTTGTAATACAATTATTTTTTCCTGAAAAAATGGTACCATATTTCCAAAGTTGGGGAAAGGAACTAAAGGAAGAAAAGGGTTATAAGTAGGTTGTGCAGATAAAGCTGAGCACAAACAGAAAGAGTTTCCAGGGAGGGTTTAACAATTTTGAGAGAGAACATCTTTGAGTTAGAATCTGTTTTGAAGTCTCATCATAGAAGTTAAAACCAACGGACTTTTTAATGTTTGTTGCTTTGTTTTCTGTTGTTTTAAAACTCTTCCTACATGTTAATTTTTAAATTGTATCATGTCACAGTTGTCCTAAAATGTACATTGTTATACAAAGTAAAAATGTTTGTCATTTACAAAGATACATTTACATAATGTATAGCTTTTATAGAAAGTGGAGTTCTTCCAGGATGAGGCTGAAGATTTGACATGGAAAAACTTGTGTCCAACAAGAAAGAGAGGCCATCATTCATTGACTCTGTAATACAAAGTATCCATGTTTCACAAATTAACAAGACAAAGAGTGCCCTCAGGTGGTTTTGTAGGGGACCCAATGCAAAATTTAGAGTTGATCAACACAATTTGATCAACAGTTTAATGGACCTCTAGCAGTTAATCCACAAAGCTGACTTGTATCAATTACATTGTAAAATTATTGAGCTCAAACCCTCTGTTGCCCATGTAACACACCATTATGCAGTCAAGAGAAACGACATCCCAAGACAAAACAAAAACACATAAAACAAAGCTTTGACCCAATACACTCATCTCATCTAAATGATGCTACAGTTAACAAGGATAATTTATTTCCATACAATAGTGAATTGGGAGTTTGATCCACATATTTCATTTGGCTCACACACCAAATCACAATCTAGTGCTTTGTCTCATGTTATTGTTTGCATTATACTTGTTTTAGAATATCAGTTATTCAGTTTTGTCTTGTAAATCACTATTAGTAATGTTATACTATGGCAATATGATATGAAACTGAGCAATGTCCTATTTTAATCTTGACATTATTCAAATAACTATATCAGTAAAGGGACTGAGAAGTACAAGAGAACTTTCTGGATGGAGAAAATTTCTGTATGTAGGTGGGGTGTAGGTTACACGAAAGTATGCATTTGTAACAAATCTGTATAAGTTAATTACATGATACATTTAAGATCTGAGCATTTCATTACGTGTCAACTATACTTCAATAAAATTTTTATACTAAAAGTTAAGATAAAGTCAATGAGTTATACAGGGTGAATATCAAGTATGTTCTTCTATTATATGATGTGGAAATGTTGGGATCAGAGCTGAAGGCCAAGAAAGAATTCCTGAGACATTTTCGATGCAAAAAAGGTGGTTTTTATTATAGCACAGGGACAGGACCCGTGGGCAGAAAGAGGTGCACTGGGGTTGTAAGGAGCAGTTGATTATACACTTTGGAGTTGGGGGAGGTCAAGACAAAGGGAAGTTTCCAATAGGACTTTCATATGCTAAAGAAGACTCACAGGATACTGGAGGCCTGGTTATTGTCAAGCTAAGGTTGTTTTTTCCTCTACCAGGGCATTAAGGTTAAGATTGCGAGTTCCTGGAGGAATGTTATACTCTGCCTGCCTCAAGTATTTGTCAGTGGGCTGCAGATTATAAAGACATTTAATTTTATCTACATTTCTTTTGCCTTTGTTCCCCACATCGTTATATTTTCATAATATGGAGAAAAATAACATTATAAAATAACTGTATTCATAGCTTGAAAAGAAAACATTCTCTTCTATTTTAAATAAAAGGGAAAAGCAAAGACCGATCTGTAATGAAATTATGCAGCTGCTACTAAAAATACAACCCTCACATTTATGTCTTATTCTTGATGAGAGAGAAACAAATTTGAAAGCTGGGTAATGCCTAAATATATTTAATAGAGTCACTGCCTTTAAAAAGTATTCAAAATAAAAATTTCGTAGGTATTCCAAGTCAAATTATTACAGGGTCTGTTAGAGAGCATCTCCAAAAAATATTTTCAAATCAACTTACATATCAAAAAGAGATGTACAGAAGACAAACTTTTGAAAAAAACCTATATGTACTTTTGATTTTTCTCAGACACAAATATCTAAGGATAACTTTATAGAACATGTATATTTTAGACATTTCTAAAGCTTCTGGTCTCTTTGATATATAAGTATTCAGAATGTACCTTCTTTTCAAATCATTTGAAAAGAAAATTTCATATTTGCTCTTCTGAAGAAAGCTTTCACAGCTGGCTGCTTTGAGTATTTCCAGATACAGTTTTCCAAATAAAAATATAATATTTTCTATTAAGGACATCTTCTCCTGGAGTGCATCAGCTTTCTTCCACAGTAAGTCATTTTAAATTCCCTCACTAGTTTCTACACAGATACAAATCAGTGCATGGTATGATGCAATCAAAATTACTACTACAATATCATCACCCATGTCTTTCCCAACTAATATTGTTTGCAAGTTCCAAGCATAAGAAGTCTAAAAACAAACAATGCTCCTATCCTTTTCTTTACTTAAAAAATACGCAACATTTGGACTATATTTCAAATTGCATTTTCATAGAAGATGCTGTATACATAATTGTATGTTATTCAAGGACTTAAAAATAACATTGTAGTGAGAGTATAATGTGAAATAATATAACTGAAACAATTATTTTAAAGTAATATATTCAGGTCAATCTGTAGCAAATATTTTATTATATATAAAAAAGAAATAAAGCTCCATTTCTGGAAAAAAATAATAATGTTTATTTCCTAAATATTATTTAGGAAGTATGTTAGTATTTCAGTTGCTAATACTGAAATGATTTTTCATTTATTTATTCCTCTATATGTATTACTCCTTCTACGAGGCTTAGTTTATATATATGTTTTTGATATTTTTCACTAATATTACAGAGGGCCTGGAAGACATGAGTGATTCTCTTGATAAGAAACAATTCTACCTCGCTCTTTGAAGATGATATATTAATTCATAATGAGACACTGGATACCACTTCTTGGGCAGAGACCTAGATATCTTATGGCTGCATGTTTTTTGGAAAGAAATGGGCACTAATGTTTATAGTTTGCTAGTGCTCTATGGAAGTGGGCACTAATGTTTATAGTTTGCAAAGGTGTTATTTTGAGTTGTATAAATAAATGTGATCTCTATAAGCACTACTGTGCTTTGAAATACTGCAACAAAGAGATATAGTCAATAAACCTTATAGTTGTTTCGATCTGTGTTATATCTGCATATTTTTGATTTAAGCTTTTAAAGATTAAGCACTTACAGGGAGAGTAAAGGAATAATTCATTCCCTTTTGCGTGCAAGATACGTTCACAGTGCCTACCTAAAATGATCACAAAGAAGGAATTATTTCTAGATTTTTACCTTTAACGCCATGCCATTATGCCAAATAATCATCAGGCTAATAAAGAATTTATTATAAATTCACCCATGCTTTGGAACTATGAGTTTCCAGACAGTAAAGCCTTTATTACTATTGATCCATTCACTTTCCTCTGAAAATTTCATATGTATTCCTTTCTCTATGACTTTACTTATATACTTAAATTTGCCCTTGTATTGAATAATTTATCTTCCCCATCATCTGAAACAAAGCTTTATGTTACCCAGAATCAAAAACCTTATTGAGTAAGTAAGAGAATTTAAAAGAAACAGAGTGATTTGGCCTGATGCCTACTTCTACTAATGAGTAAATAATTGGGATTCATTAGGGTTTGGATTATCTTACAAGTGACTAATATAAGAAGATAGATGACAATGACCAGACCAATGCCATTTTCAATGGTTCATAACCCATCCCTCCTATCTTTTCACTATAACTAAAGATATTCTTTAAAACATTATGTATTTTATTTTAAGATTTTTAATTATTTATTTGTCAGAGAGAGAGAGAGAGTGCACAAGCAGAGGGGAGCGGCAGGCAGAGAGAGAAGCAGGCTCCCCGCTGAGCAAGGAGCTTGCTTGACCCCAGGACCCTGGGATCATGACCCCAGCCAAAGGCAGCTGCTTCATTGACTGAGCCACCCAGCTGCCCCAAAACACTATGTATTTAATTTAATAATAACAATAAGGACTTAAACACACCTTTCCTTACTTAATAGTCTTTAAAGAGGATATGCATACTTCCTTCTCTCTCCTCAGACTCCTCACATCAAAGCCTACAACACATTCTCACATCTGATGATGTCTCTTATATTTCACTGAAAAAACAGGTGCAATCAAATAAGTGCTACCTCATTGTCCTAACATATTCCAAATTCATTCCTATATTCTTTGCTTCCCTTTTTGTTACAGTGGAAGACATTCCACTTATATCAAGGCCAACCCATCACTTTTGACCTTGATTCCATCTACTAACCTACCATATACTTTCATGCAGCCATTATCCACCATGTTTTTTCTGCATTTTCATTTCTCTGTACATATGTGCTTTAAGAAAGAAGAAAAAGCAATCAACACATGAGTAAACTTAACACCTTGATATTTTTCCTTAATTTGGGCTTCCAGCTTGTGGAGATGGACTTTGCAGGACTCTTACACTGGGGACAAAATAAGTTCAGTACTTTGAACTACCAACTGTCCATGGTTGGCCTTTGGACAAGAACTGTGTTAGTTAGTGGGCCCTACTCTGGCTCCCATTTGATCAATGCGTTAAGAGTGATGCTACCTTTTGTCAGAGCACCTACAGGTACCAGAGGTGGGAACAGGAATCCTTTACCTTGTATGTCTTCAGGTGCTAGCAGGTAGGACATTAACCCAACCCTTTGTCCATGCTCTGTGACACACATCAAGTATTTTTCCACGAGTGTCTGTGCCCTATTTCTTCTGAGGGTGCAAGGCCACACTGCTCTATAATATCAATGGGCCTTTCTTTTCCTTACTTCCTTCCTTTTTTTAAAAAGATTTTACTTATTTATTTGAGAGAGAGCGTGTGAGGGAGAACACGAGAAGGGTGGAGGTACAGAGGGAAAGGGAGAGGGAGAAGCAGTCTCCCTGCAGAGAACCTAACATGGGGCTCAATCCCGGGACCCTAGGATCATGACCTGAGGTGAAGGCAGATTCTTAACCGACTAAGCCACTGAGGTGCCCCTTTAACAGGCCTTTGTAATTGATGTCCTCTCTTGCCTCAATCACTGTATTAATGATGTATTCTCCCAGGTAGATTTTAAACCCTGCCGAAAGGAGGATGTATTTTCCCTGTCTTGTCTCCCATAAGCATCCACCCCCCATAAGCATCCACCCAATATGATGAAAGACAGGGATGTGGTCAACATTGTGGGAGATCTAGGGATTCTAGGGATGAAACAGTTCCCGTTAGACTTCAAGAGATAGGGTTGGAAGATGTGTTGTTTTGCATTTACACTACACTATACTTGTTGAATGATAAATTCAACATGACAAGAAAACTAATTAACATTCCTGTTTTCCTTAATTCCCTAAGATGTGTTTTTGTAGTCATCAGTTAAGCACAATACCAACCTATGAGAG
Organism: Ursus maritimus; assembly: GCF_017311325.1. Lineage (NCBI taxonomy): Eukaryota > Metazoa > Chordata > Mammalia > Carnivora > Ursidae > Ursus > Ursus maritimus. The sequence goes on from NW_024423343.1 coordinate 45,224,726, forward strand.
AGTCTTTGAAAACCAGTATTCACAAGCAACACAATGGGTGCTAGAGTTTCATGAGTAATGAGTAATAATTCTATCTACTAATCATCTTAAATTTTCATCAATAAGTTAATATAATTCAAAGGAGTCCATGCACTCTGTTATATATTTTTTAATGGAATTGTTTATATAAAGAGGAAGCTTGCAACATAGTACTTTGCCTGAAACCTCCCACATCCTAGAGGAACCCTGAAAGGGTGGCTATTATTACTAAATGAGGCAAAGAAAATTTAGAAGAAATAAAGTCTGGGTATTCAACAGGTCTTAAAGGGTCCAAATTGGAGCAAGATAGTAATAAAACATTGGAAAATGTTATGGGAAATTTTTTATGCAAAATAATAAAATATACGGAAAAATAAAAATAATAGTTTACCATACATGTTTGATTATATTTGAGAGGAATTTTATAGGACATTTTTGGAATTTATTAGTAGCAATTAAGCCAATGAGGGGGACAAACGCTAACTCAAGGAAAAACACATTACACAGAGTATTCACTGTGACATCTCCATTAGAAACCATTTAAGCAATAAATATTAGCTTCCTAAAACACATGTGATATATCTGGAGAAGATGGAAATGAGAATATTTAGGGAGTGTAAAGACAAGGGAAAGAACACCCATCTTCTGTAGTAAGAGGCCATGGATAAGAACTAATATTGAAAAACCACAAAATGTCAGTGTAAATGTATTATTTAGCAATCTGGAGGTAGATAGACAAGTTCAATGGTCAATGCAGTTGTCTCTGGGGAGCAGAAATAGGAGTGATAAGGGATAATAAAAGGGGCACTGTTTTTATTACTAGTCACATAGATCAACTTTATTTTTAAAACATGTATATTAACCAATTTGATAATATTGACATTTTAAAAGTATTCTAAAAATAAGCATTTGATTTCAACACAAATTCATTTTTCTGATCAGCCTTTCTCTTCTTAATTTGTATTTCTAATGGAGTTCTCTATAGCTGGATGGTAAAGTAAAAATAGATGTGTGATAAATAAATATAATTACCTAAAGTAGTTCTTTTGCTTTTACTCCCTCTTTTAAACATAAACATCTTTGAGATAAATTCATCGATTTTTCTTTTCCTGTATTTGTATTTTTAACATATGATTTTAAGAAATATTAGTAAATTCCAAAAAAAATTAAAAGTGGCTAATGACTGGCTACACAGAGAACTACATAAGCCTCATTAGAGTCTATTTTTATGTTTTCTGATAAATATGAAAAGTGCTATAATATATATTTTGGTTGTCAGGTGCTGCCATACTATAAGGTGACTGATGCTTTTCTTATGAAATGTCCTTCAAATCATGGGCAATATCTCTGGTCAAAACACTGATACTACTGTAATTATTATCATAACCAAATCTGTCTTTGATTTCTTTAATTCTAAAGAATTAAAATATAATCTTGACTTCTGCAGTTGCACTGTCTAAACGCTTTCTAAATGAATTTTTGCATTTACCTTGAATCATTTTTCCAGGTTTGCAGGTTTTATGTTCCTAGTCTGATCTCACAAATTAATCTCTTTCAGCTTTCTCTGGAGTTTCATCTTCATGGAATGACAATTTTTTGCAAACACAAGTATGGAACATAGCAAGTTAGGTAAAGAGGCCAAATCAAGAGTTGGCTAAACTCTCTCAACAGTTTCATGGTTTGCTCCATTGCCTAGCATTATAGCTCATGCAGATCAAATTTGTGCTTTTGTAAGATTCAAATTCCTTCTTCCATTGATCCTGGGGATGATTGTGTTTAGTAGAAATGAGGAAGTTAAATAAATCAGTGCTAAAGGAGTCTCTTGTACTCTGCAGGGGAACCAGGTGTGCCCTAATCCCCACATGGCAGGAAAATGGAAAGAGGTTATAGGCACAGAAACACTGCTTCCAGTCTTCTAATTGTTGAAGTATTTAAACAGGGAGGCCATTAGACTGAGATAGTTATAATGCCTTGGTAACCGATGTAAGCAAACCAAAACCTAAGCCAGAGTCAATGCATTCAAACCTGAGAAAATCAAACAAGAACAACCAATCGCAAACAGCCAATTTTCCCAAATAAGCAACTGCTTAAACCATGGTTAATCAATTTCCTTGCTTTGCTGCTTCATCTTCTGTATAAATCCTCCTACGCATCTCCCTCCCACCCCCCAACACCCAGCTCCTGCTACTGTCAGTGGAATTCTCCTAACTACCTTTGGTTTGGCACTGCCTGATTCAAAGGGACATACACTCAAATAAACTCCTGAAAATTTGGTCCCTTAGTTTACCTTTTAACATAACCTTTTCTAAGAATTGGCTCCCAAATATATATAGATGGGTATATCAATAGGAACATGCATGTGTGCCTACAGAGGTGGATGGTTATATAATCTACATGTAAGTAACACTTCTTCCAACAAGTAGAAAAAATAGCAATACATACACATAAAGTTCTGAATTTGCAAAAGTACAATGAGAGATCGATTATTTGTTTCCAAGACTGGGAAAAGAAATCTCTTTAAATGACACGTTCCCCCAAAGTTTTTAAATGTGGTGCTTAGGGTTTTTTTTTTTTTTTTTTTTTGTCTTTTAATGTTTCTTGTCTACAGCAGGGTAAAGCCATAAGGCTCTGAGGAATAATATGGCCACATTTTAAGAAAATATTTAAATGTGACTTCTGTACTAAAATTAACCATCTTAAAGCTATTTGATAGTGGAGGGGTGGTTTATGGCTAGTTTAAATCGTTTACCCACTCCTGGAAAATCCCATGGGCATCTAGAATGTTTCTTTATTTTTCTCTGGTAGCTATTTTTATTGTCTGTCTAGACTTTTAAAACAGGCTTCTAGGTGTGACTAATAGGCCACACTGAAATACTTTGCATCACATTACACTTTCAGATGTTCTCATACACCTTGCCTTAAATTTGACTAAACTCATTTTCACTTAGACAAGCTTTCCCACGGTGGCTGTTCAATTCCAATTGAAGTTAATGGGTCTAATTCTGCTGCCTCTACTGAGATGAGATCACCTTCCGATTCAGTGTCAGCACCTTTTAAAAAGAATCTCTTTAAGTGCTTTGCTATAGTTAAGTTTGAAATTAAGAGAGTCTGCAAACAATGGATTTTCATTTCGTTATAGAGAATCTAAATTTTATCTGGTAATCAAGAGAAGGGAACAAATTAGAGAAAAGAACAAAATCAAATATGTTCTCACTTCATTTTACTTCATTTAAAAATGAGGAAGAAGGGGGCACCTGGGTGGCTCAGTTGGTTAAGCCATGGACTCTTGGTTTCAGCTCAGGTCATGACCTCATGGGTCATGTCAGACTCCTGAAGCTCAGCAAGGAGTCTGCTTGAAGATTCTCTCCCTCTGCCCCTCCCCCCATTCTCTCACCTGTTCGCAGGAGAGCACTCTCTGTCTCTCTCTAAAATAAATACATAAATATTAAATAAAAAAGAGCAAGAGGGCTTAGAATGTTAAAGGGGTGCTCATGAAATTAAAGTACATTAGAGGGGCGCCTGGGTGGCTCAGTTGGTTAACCATCTGCCTTTGGCTTAGGTCATGATCTCAGGGTCCTGGGATTGAGCACCACATAGGGCTCCCTGCTCAGAGGGGTGTCTGCTTCTCCCTCCCCCATCCCTTTCTCTCTTGCTTTCTCTCTTGCTCTCTCTCAGGTAAATAAATAAAATCTTTAAAAAATAAATAAAAGAAGAAATTTTTTTTCAAGTTTCTGAGATGTTCTACCCATTGCAATATTCTCATTAGACAATTATTTTATCCAAATATTAAAATAGTATTTCAATATATATTAGATTGTAGTAACTTTTATTCTTCTTGGTGATGTGGATACTTTTTTTTTCAAATGTTCTAATTATACATATAATGATATAATATATTTGCTATATAAATGAGAACTATTTATTGCCTATAATGCGTTCATCTGAATTTCAACATCTGTTATTCATTTGCTGAAAATACAGTATGAATTTTTAAATTGCATTCACACTATGCAAACAAAATAAAATAATAATCAACAAGCCCCTGGCACTCACCATAAATATATATAAGTGGATATAAAGCCAGCCAACTGCTCTTGTGACAAAATTTTCCAAACTAATGCATGGTATACTTTTCAAAATTGTCATAATTCATTATATGGTGAAGGTTTTGATGGGTTAAACATAGGAAAACTATTTGATTACACCCTTAGGAAAGTAAAATTATTTTTGCTCGTGTTTATGGACAATAGAAAATTTGCCCAAGAAGTAAAGCTGAAAGACTTACAATTTAGAAGACTATAATTTTGCCCTTTTCATTTTTTTTTTCACAAGGTAGTTACAGGTTACATTTGACTTCATCTTATATTATGGCTAAACGTTCTTAGTCATTGTTTGAAACAAGGTATTGAGCACCTCTTACATGGATAGCTCATAAACTCCTCATAACCACCCTCTGAGCTGGTACTATTAATATCCTCATTTCACCATGTAGAAACTGAGACTCAAAAAATAAGACACTCGCTAAACAACCTGGGATTAGAAGTCAATAAGGCCAGGGGCGCCTGGGTGGCACAGCGGTTAAGCGTCTGCTTTCGGCTCAGGGCGTGATCCTGGCATTATGGGATCGAGCCCCACATCAGGCTCCTCTGCTATGAGCCTGCTTCTTCCTCTCCCACTCCCCCTGCTTGTGTTCCCTCTCTCGCTGGCTGTCTCTATCTCTGTCAAATAAATAAAATCTTTAAAAAAAAAAAAAAGTCAATAAGGCCAGGCTGTAATCAATCTTTCCATTTTATGGTCATTAAAGCTTTAGTTCAACCAAATAACGAATTCAGTTATGGTGCGGGCAAGATCCTGGCTCTGCCTTAAACACTTAGGGTGTATATAGAGTGGTCCCTTACCTCAGATTACTTACAATCAAAGGTAGATGCTCAATCCACAACTGTGGTTGGGATATTTATGCGATGTATGAAAATTACAAGGTGTCTCCTGATTCTGCCTGGGTCTCAGAGAGAGTCTAGGAAAGGGGTCTGTGAAAGAGTCATGACCATGCCTTGTTTGACAGAGGGGGCTGATACTCAGCTCCACTTATTAGCTAAACTGCAAGAAAGCAATTCATTCATTTTCATGTTAAAATGTCCAAAACAGAAAAAATTTTTGCAATAATGGTCAGTTTTTGAGTTAGTCAAAAAATTAAAAATTTAAAAACCTGTCAGGCAAATTTAAAAAAAAAATAATGGGCTAGGTTTGGTTTATAGGTTTCTTTGCAACCTATATGCAAGTATTTGCTCATTGCCTTTTTATGCTGAGATTCTCCTTAGTCCTGTGAGCTCAGTGAATAGCATTTGCATCTCCACTCCCACCTAAGATTAAAATCAATGACTGGAATTATTTTTCTGATCTTCTCTAGCCCATGGTTTGTCCAGGTCTGTTGACCTCATTTAAGTTTTTACTAAGTCTTTTGTGGTAGCATTCTCATTATCACCATACCTCAGTCCACTCTTGCCTAAAGGATTTTTCTAAAACATTGTGTGTGTATGTGCGTGTGTGTGTGTGTGTGTGTGTGTTTTAATGTAACACCCCTTCTAAGAAACTTCTGATGTCTTCATATTACCTAACAGAAGTACATTAAGTCCATTAATATGACATTAAAGGCCTTCCATGAGCTGACCCAATCTATTTTTTAGCCTTCTGATTCCTAATTTCCTATTTATCCTCTATTAATTTATCCTCTATTATTCAGGGTCCTCCAGAGAAACAGAACCAAGAATTGGTTTACATAATCATGGAGGCTGAAAAGTTCCAACTTCTGCAGTCAGCAAGTTGGAGACCAAAAAGAGTTGATGGTATAGTTCCACTCTAAGTCCAAAGGCCCGAGAACCAGGAGAGCCAAAGGCTGAAAAGTTTGAAAAGAGCAAGTAGTGTGTGTGTGTGTGTGTGTGTGTGTGTGTGTGTGTTTGCGTGCATGCATTTGTGCTAAACATACAGCTGAACACCTGTTAAACATATGACTGCAGCAGGAAATGGATTAGAACTAAAAGTAGGACAACAACAGAGAGAATAAAGGAAACAGAGAAAAGAAAAAAAAAAATCAAAGGATTTATCCTAAAACAGGCATCCAGTGTGATTTTTGTCAGAACCAGTTGAGTAAAACTACATGTATTCTTCTATTCAAATACAGATTCAGAAGACTTCTCCCAAAAGAGAGGCTGTGATACCCCGATTTCTAAGTTGAGGCTGAAAAGTTTTATAGATGAATCTACTGCCACAAGTAAAGTTACTGATAAAAAGTCAGTCACTCTTGTACATTTGTCTTAGAATTTAATTGAAAACTGGAATTGTAATGTTTTCAAAGGACATAAAGTGATAGTTGTTTCTCTTCAAGAAAAAAAATTTAATGTTTAATTTATTAATGTCTTATTTAGATCCACATTAAAGACACCTAAAGAGACACTGATTATAAGCCATACTTAAACACAGATTTAGTATAATCGAAGATGAAAGATAATTTTGTAAATTATTTTTAGTTAAATTATGCTTCTACTTTGGCATATATTATAGAAACCTTGATTATATGACTAGATTCTCTGACTTATAGTCATAAAATCCATCTGAAAATATATTTGGGTATATTTTCAAATGTAAAATGTAAACCCAAGATTACTCACTAGTTCGAGTCTTAAAATTAATGTTTACAATGATATTGAAAAGGTACTCTGTTCTTCGATTAAGTGAGTTTTTGGTATTTGCTATTCTGTTTTATAAAAATGAAATAATGTAGTTTGTGGTAATGGAAAATTAATCGTAAAGGCACTTCACAATTTTGAGTATATAATTCACCATTTGGCACCAAATATGGTGGGTCCTCAGGTTGTGCTTTAAAAATGGCCTATCATATAAAGAGTTTTAAAAAAAAAACACTGATTTCTTGAACTCAGGGACTATAATATCTTTCTAAAAATATCTTCTAAGTTGAAAAAAAGATCAGTGCATAATGTCTGAAACCAATATGATCTGGGCAAAGAGGATTAACTGGTCTTTCTCGCTGTATTAATCAGATGTGGGGGCACTGGTGGAGGACAGAAAGGATGTGGTAGTTGAAGTTCTAGCAACGGTGGCTGAGAGCTGAGAGGGCTGCAAGGATGCTGAAAATACACTGCAAATGACAATGCTGATTGCTGGCAGGGGTGAAAAAGCAATTGCATCTAACAGATAAATAGTGTTCTAAGGCACAATTTGCCCAGAATATCTCAGTGTCTGGAGAGAGGAGATAAATAAATGGCAAGAAAGATAACTTTGGGGACTCAGTGCTGGCAACTGGAAGAGAAGATGCAGGATTGCTCAGCAAGAAGAAATGAAAGTGTACTGGGAGGATGGGAGACTAGAGAAGTGAAAGTTACAGAACAGGAAGTGACTTATGCAGTATGAGCTAACAGATACTCCAAAGAACCAGAACCTACAATTTTTCCATTCATCATTTTTCCAGTGGTACTGGAATTTCCAACAAGTCTATCATCCATCCACATTTGTCTACAATCCTACTAGGGATATTACAGTGCTCATTAATAAATGTTAGAAATAAAAATACTGTTTTATCTATGAAATATGAAAGAGTTTAAGCTTTTTTCCCTAAAAATATTCCTACATTAAACAAGCAAAGAAAATCCTTCAAGCAATAAGCAACTCCATAAAAACTACTAATGCATACCTTGCTACACATACTGTTAGACAACTGTCATTGACTTCTTAATGTATATTATTTATCTTCTGAGATATAATTTTAATTTTATTTGCAGCAACAAATACAAATTTTGTTACTCTATTTACTTCATAGTAAAGTGCTATAAACTATCTGCATCTAATCTCTGTCATTCACAGAAACACACATACACAATCAAAAGTAGACTCTTCCCATAGGAGACAGAGTAAGATTCAAAGTTATCTCTAAAGTCAAATAATTTATATTTATACCTGGCTTAGGTATCATGCCAATCCTACAAAAATACTGCAAACAAACCCCTAAGATTCTATCTGTAAATTTGGATGCATTATTTGCAGAGTACCTTTGAAACCCAGAAGCGAGTAATAAATGACACGGCTTTTTGGGTAAGAACCAATGACAGCTTTATGGGATGATTATATTATATGCAGTCTCTAAAATTATTTTTAGAAGAGAAAAGGGATATTTTCAATTGTGCCTGAAAGTATTAAATAAGCATGCTTTCTAGAGAAAAAAGAGAAAATTTCTCCTAAGTTGATACATCATCACAGGCCGTTCAGGGAATAAGTCTATCAGAAAATGTTTTGAGCTGGCTTTCTATATCTGCTACTTAAAATTATATTGATAACATTAGTGAACAGAGGGTGCAGTCTGAATTTCCTGAAGATGTCAGCACATCAGCTTTGCTGTGAAAGAAACTGGTTTCAAAATTATCTTAATTGCCCGCCAACTATAAAAAGGATGGTTATGATTAACAAATTGACCTTTGGCAGAAATATAATTTCCTGAGACACTTACTGAGAGAGCTTAAGAAAAAAATATTAAATACCTAAAATTGCCATGATTTCAAATTTTAATCTACAGAACATAAACTTAATGACAAATCTCTCATAACTTCCCCAGGGTGTCTAACATATCATAGTCAAAGGTGTGTGAATTAAATACAATAAAATTGAATTTCTAAGTCTCTCTCTTTGGTTCAGACTTTTAGGACATCATAATTTGATATTGGACTAACCTCCTAATTTAGGGACTGGCAGCCTTGTATGTAAAGGGTCAGATAATATTATTTTCAGCTTTGTGGGCCATATGGTCTCTTCTCAAATACTCAACTCTGTTGTTCTAGCATGAAAATCATACAAAAACAAATGAGCACGGCTCTATTTCAGCAAAACTTAATTATAAAAACAGGCAGTGAGTCAGACTGGACCCATGGGTCCTAGTTTGTCAACCCTATTTCAACTGGTCTTCCTGTCTCCAGTCTTCCTGTTTACATACTTCTGATCTTGTGGTTAAAAATTATGACCTGAGGTGCATTGGGTACCACAATGAACTCACTGGGACACCCCAGGATATTTTAAATTTTCAAGGGAAATATGATAACATTTGTTAGAGGCCATGTGAACTATTACTATTCTGTGGCTTGGACATAACTTCTTAATAAACAGAACCATTAGGTTTTATTTTATTTATTTATTTATTTATTTTGGTCTGGGAGGGCCTTTAAAAATTACTGAGATGTGTAGGGACCTGGAACTGAGACAGTTTGGGGCTCTCTGCTCTATTCTATCCTACTTTTTCCTCAAGGATACATTTCTTAAAGTATCATTTCAATATGATTCTCTGCTGCTCTACATCCCTCAATAACTTCCCACTGATTACAGCAAAATGAAAAAAGCAAGAAACAACCAAAAAACTGTCCAATTCACAGATCTCTGTCTTAATACAGAACCATAATTAAAGGATTAAGTAAAAAATAAATTAATCCGGAAATCTTGAATATGGACCTTTTTAGGCAAGAATCAGGAAAAATATATCACAAGATCAAAGGAAGAAATGAAAAAAGTATAGTTGAAGCCTTAGTGAATAAATCAATATGATTTACTAGAAAGATTGAGGAAATTCAACAGAGAGGTGAGGGAAGGAAGTGGAATATATGCAAGGAAAAGCACCAGGCAGGACCTAGTATATGCCCAGGAAAGCCCTGTTAGATCATTATACTAAAGTGTCAGTTCTGGACGGACAATGCTGGATTAGCGGGCTGGGACAAACCATGAAGGACATTGTGTGCCATACGATAGGCTCAGGATATTATTATGTATGCAATGAAAATCAGTTAAAGGTTTTGAGAAGGTCAAGTTGTACTTTTGGATTGATAATTAGAGCAGCAATGTGGAAGAACTGAAAAGACTGGAGATGGAATCACAGGAAGAGGAATGCAAAATAAAAGTCAAATTAATGAAGCCCTTACTCAACTGTCAGGCAAAATTCTAAACAATACATGTATTCACATCTACTCCTCACAGGAAACCTGAAATAGGTACTACATTTTTTTTTTCTATTTTAGTCTAGGAAACTAAGGCACAGAGACATGAAGATTATAGAGTAAGTAAGTAGTATAGTTGTAAATAGAACCCAGGTGTGTAGCCCCATAACTCATGCTCTTAAGAACTCTATTCATTTACTCTAAAAAATGTAAATGAAAGATGATCTAGGGCTCACTTATGATGATAGCAATGGTATGAAGAGACTGGGAGTCAGAAACATTCAACTGATAAGGATTTATTGATTAATCCCAAATAAAAGAGAGATTTCTGTGATGGTCCTCAGTTTTCAAGCTGTGGTGATTACACGGATAGCAAGTATAAAAGAGGACTAAGAGTTTGGTTTGAAAAATAATTTGTTCAAGATTAAACATGCTAAATTTGAGATGCTGAAATATCCAGGCACAGAAATTCAGTAAGATATTTTGTATATAACCCGACAGCTCTGTCAAAATCGGATCTGAAGGTACAGATTTCAAAACTGCCAGAATTTTCAGAAATGGTAATTTAAGCTATTTAATTGCTTATGATCATCCAGATAAAGTAAATAAATTGAGTAAAAACCCAAGTGTGCATTAGCATTTAAAAAGAAGACTACTAGACAGGACTTCTAAGAATCTACTGGTTATATCACCTCTTCCTCACCTTCAACATCCATTTTTAGCAGATTCAAAATGTCTGGCATATCCACAGCTCCTTATCAGTGGTTTCATTCTGATAAAACTAGTTTTTGCATTATACCCACAAGTCACTGAAGTTCCATAAATACACTGCTAGTCTTTATTTCCATGTTACTGAGAGTTGCTTGAGAAATAGAAGAAACTTCTAGAGAGGCAGAGCAATTTGTCTGAATTCACTACTTAGATTATCAACAGATCACCAGAGCTATTCTCTGAATCATAACCTGAAAGTGGATGAATGGGGCACCACTTCTCCATGTCTAGCTCTGCAGTGCTGGGAGTGTTTCCTATTTTCCTTATTATCTGGTCTCTCCTTAAAATAACTCCTCATTAACTGAAGTAACCTGATATGTGTTTCTTACAAATTTAAACTGCCTAATCCACACAAACGTGATGGCCCACAATATATGTGTACTCTTTTTTGCATGTGCTTTCCAAAATCATAATGTAAACCAGTTAGGCATGAACAGGAATCATTACAAGGACACTGGAATCTTCATGAATCAAAAAGGAACATTGCTAGGCCTTAGGAAAAAGTAGAAACTGGTCTTGAGAAACCTTGTTTCACCAGTCTCTAGCTGTGAACTTTTGATTCCCTCTTCTTTTATATTCAGAAAACCAGCTTTTTTCTGACTTTTTAGATGAAATGGTAGTAAACATGGTTTTAAAAAGCCTTTGAGCATAAAACTTCAGGCTTTAGAGAGAGATGGCTGTATCACCTAGTCATAAGTCCAAAAATTCCAGGGAAAAGAATCATTAGTTTATTTAGTCATTTACCCAAGTTTGGTAGTAATCAGTAGCCTGGTTACTAATTGATATGTAACGTAATTATCTGGAAAACCACTAGAAAAAAATGTTTGCTGACCATCCCAAATAGGTCTATGCATTAAATGTATATAAATTAGGCATCTATAACTTATGATTAGAGCTAGTCTTCAACTGGGCTGTAGTCTACTATATCAAACCTGCTTTCTTCCTATATATCTTGACTGGACACAAATTTTTGTCAAGGACCTTTACTAATGCAGCATAATTAAGGTTTTTGAAAAAATGTGAGGTTGATTTAAAAATTTTTTTTTAAATATAATATGAAAAGGAATGCAGTATGGAAGTGCAGCAGAATTTGCCTGTTCAAAAGGAAAAAAAAGTACAGATTTATTAAAGCAGGAAAGTTAAGTGCAATTAAGAAAGAAAACCTTTGTAAACACATTAAAATAAAATTAAATAGCCTTTGAAGCTGTTCATTTAAATTTTTGATAGTTGTGAAAATTACTTCACTGGTATATACTTTTTTCCCTTTGTAGTTCATGTTAGTTAAGCAATGTGAGAGAATTGTATTTCAAAGTAAAAAGGCTCACTTTTCACTTATGTACAGAATATGTCTATTTGTTTAATGATTTAATAATCACTGAATATTTGTTTTCAGTATTAAGTGTAATAAAATTTTCTAATTCAATAAAATGTGGAAGTAGCAAAATAAAACTTTTTTTTAAAGATTTATTTATTTATTCATTTATTTGACAGAAAGAGACACAGCAAGAGAGGGAACACAAGCAGGGAGAGTAGGAGAAGGAGAAGTGGGCTTCCTACAGAACAGGGAGCCCAACGCAGGGCTCGATCCCAGACCCTGGGATCATGACCTGAGCAGAAGGCAGATGCTTAATTGAACCACTGAGGCACCCCACAAAATAAAATTTATAAAGATATATCTTAACCAAAGTTATTCAGAGTAAGTTCATTTGTTTCCTTTTTTTAGCCACAACTAGCTACATGGATTTTATTCATGCTATTATATTTCAAATTATTTAATAATATGAAATGAGAATCTTTCTTAGAACTATTATAGACCACCAATTTCAATTATACAGCATTTCCAATATACATAATAAAATATATTTTCATTCTAATTTTTTACGTAAGAATTTCACTGAAATGTATAATTGAATACTGCCTTACCTATATGCTGTTATGTACATATACCTGTTGCCTAAGCTCTTGGAGTAACAGGAAGTGACCATTATCACAGTAATAATGATATGATGGCAGATGCAGTGATTATTTAGGTAGCATGACACACTTGTTAGGATAAGCTCTGCAGTCATAGTACCTGAATTTTAATATAAGTATACCTCATTTTATTATGCTTCATTTTACTGTACTTCTCAGATATTGCATTTATCACTAATTGATGGTTTGCCCTACACTAAGCAAATCTATTGGAATCATTTTTCCAAAAGCATTTGGTCACTTTATGTTTCACACTTAGGTAATTCTCACAATATTTTAAACTTTTTCATTATTATTATATTTGTTGTAATGATCTGTGATCAGTGATTTTTGATGTTACTATAAAAATTGTTTTAGGGTATCAGGAACTGCACCCGTATTAGACTGTGAACTTAACCAATAAATGTATGTATTCTGACTGCCCCACTGACCAGCCATTCCCCCAACTCTCGCTCTCTCTTAAGGCCTTCCTATTCCCCAAGACACAACAATATTGAAATCAGGCCAACTGAAAACCCTACAATGGCCTTTAAGTGTTCAAGTGAAAGGAATAGTTGTACATCTCTCACTTTAAATCAAAAGCTAGAAATGATTAAGGCTAGTGAAGAAGGCATGTCGAAAGCCAAGACAGGTCAAAAGTTAGGCCTCTTCTATGAGTCAGCCAAGTTGTGAATGCAAAGGAAAAGTTCTCAAAGGAAACTAAAAGTGCTATTCCAGTGAATACACAAATGATAAGAAAGTGAAACATACTATTGCTTATAGGGACAAAAGTTGTAGTGGTCTCAATAGAAGATCAAAATAGCCATAAGATTCCTTTGAGCCAAAGCCTAATCCAAAGCAAGGCCCTAACTCTAATTCTCTAAAGGCTGAGAGGGGTAAAGAAGCTGAATAAGAAGTCTGAAGCTAGCAGAGGTTGGTTCATGAGGTTTAAGGAAAGAAGCTGTCTCTGTAAGATAAAAGTGCAAGGTGAAGCAGCAAGAGCTGATATAGATGCTGCAGCAAGTTATCCAGATCTAAGACAATTAATGAAGGTGGTTACATTAAGCAACAGATTTTCCATGTAAATGCAATTAAACAGCTTTATATTGGCAGAAGATGCCATCTAGGATTTTCATAAATAGGAAAAGTTGATGCCTGACTTCAAAATTTCAATGAACAGGGTGACTCTCTTGTTAGAGGCTAATGCAGCTGGTGACTAAGTTGAAGCCAATGCTCATTTACCATTCCAAATATCCTAGGACCCTTAAGAATTATATTAAATCTACTCTGCCTATGCTGTATAATAGGAACAACAAAGCCTGGATGAAGATACATCTGTTTACAACATAATTTACTGAATATTTTAAGCCCACTGTTGAACCTACTGCTCAGAAAAAAAATGATTCCTTTCAAAATATTACTGCTCATTGACAATGCACCTGGTCGCCCAGGAGCTCTGATGGAGATGTATAAGATTAATGTTGTTTTCATGCCAACATTCATTCTGTAGCCCATGGATGAAGGAGTAATTTCAACTTTCAAGTCTTATTATTTAAGAAATATATTTTATAAGACTATGGCTGCCATAGGTAATGATTCCTTTGACGGATCTGCGCAAAGTAAGTTGAAAACCTTCTGTAAAGAATTTGTCATTCTAGATGTCATTAAGAATATGTGTGATTCATAGAAGTCAAAATATCAACATTAATATGGGTTTAAAAGAAGTTGATTCCAACCGTCATGGATGGCTTTGAGGGATTCACACTTCAGTGGAGGAAGTAACTGCAGATATGGTGGAAATAGGTAGAGAACAAGAATTAGAAGTGAAGCCTGAAGATGGGACTGAATTGCTGCAATATCACGATAAAACTTGTAGCAGATGAGGAGTTGCTTCTTATGGATGAGCAAAGAAAGTGGTTTTTTGAGATGGAATCTACTGCTGGTGAAGACATTGTGAAGACTGTTGAAATGGCTGCTGAAGGGATTTAGAATACTATATAAACATAGTTATTAAAGCAATGGCTGGGTTTGAGGGGATTGACTCCAATTTTGAAAGAAGTTCTACTGTGGGCATGATGCTGTCAAACAGCATCACATCCTATAGAAAAACTATATATGAAAGGAAGAGTCAGTGCATACGGCAAACTTCACTGTTGTCTATTTTAATTGCCACAGCCACCCCCAAACTCCAGCAACCACCACCCTGATCAGTCAGCAGCCATCAACACTGAAGCAAGACCCTCCACCAGCAAAAAGCACAGATGATGTTTAATATTTTTTAGCAATAAAGTATTTTTAAATTAAGGTATTTACACTGTTTTTTAGACATTATGCTATTGTACAATTAATAGACTACAGTATAGTATAAACATAACTTTTTTAAAAGAAGATTTTATATATTTGAGAGAGAAAGAGCAAGCATGAGTGGGGTGGGGAGAGGAGCAGAGAGAATCTCAAGCAGACTCTGCACTGAGCATGGAGCCGGACACGGGGCCCAATCTTACAACCCTGAGATCATAACCTGAGCCAAAATCAAGAGTCGGATGCCTAACCAACTGAACCACCCAGGCACCCCTAAACGTAACTTTTATATGATCTGGGAAACGAACAAACTCATTTGACTCACTTTATTGCAATATTCCCTTTATTGCAGTGGTCTGAAACTGAACCTGTACTATCTCCAAGATACGCCTGTATGGAGTTTACTGCTTTACTAGGTCGATGACCTTGGGCAAGTTAAATAGCAGTTTGCACCACAGTACTTACTGTAAAAGTTAGCTAATGATAGTACTTTTTCTAGTAGGTTTCTCTGAGATTTATATAAGATAATGCATGCAAAATATTCAAAAGTCCCTGGCACATAATGAATAATCAATGATTGTTGGTTTTTATTAATTAAACATTTGAAGTTTTAAAAATTCTAATTCCTAAAATGTACTAATTCATAGTTGACAAATGCTATTACATGTATTATAAAATTTCATCCTCAACAATAATCTTGGATGTAGGTATCAAAACCTCTACTTTACAAATGAGGGCAGGAGGGAGGAAAGGAAAGGGGGAGGGAAGGAAGGGTGGATTAAAATGTTGTTCTGTGCCAAGTATCAGGCTAAGGTCTTTCATATAAGGCAAGTATTATTAATATGATCTTACATGTGAGAAAACTGGATTAAAAGGAATAAGGAATTGGCAAATAGTAAATGGAGAAAAAGGGATAAAGATTTCACAGTCTGCATTTTAACCATTTCCTTACTAAATGTTATTTTATAATATATACAAAGATCATCTGGGTTTTATATATTAAGTACTCCATTGGTTTTACAGAAGGATTAAAATGTATAGCTTTCATATTAATGAAAACACCAGCAAGATGGTTCATGATGTGAAAAATAGTTTTTATTACGGTTTTAACAACACATTATATGCAACAAGTTTTCTAGGCAAATGAAATTTCTGAATTAATGAAGTCATATAAAAATAATTTCACATATATATTTTTTTGTTTTAGAAATAATTTTAGGCATCATATATTAAAGAAAGAGATCCTATTATTATGTCTGACTTTCTTACATTTTATAAAATCAAATCACTAAGGTTTTGTCTCTTGCCTCCTTCCAACGTATAATAGATTTATAAAGGTAATCAACCTCAGTTCCCTTCTAGAGGTAGAAGTGGTATACATAATGCATATAGGAAATATAATATTGCCATAATGTTGTTTAGAAACATTGTTGAAGATGAGGTACCTGACCCACAGGGATGAATCAGTCTTTCTTTGGTAATTTCTGGGATCTATTTTTATATAAAAAGAATTAGTTGTTGTTCATTCAAATAATTCTCATCACAAGGAAAAATTTTCTTTTTATTGTATCTATACAGGATGAAAGATACAAACTAAACCTATTGTGGTAATCATTTCACAACATAAATAAATCAAGCCATCATGCTATACACTTTAAACTTAATACAGTGATGTATGTCAATTATCTCTCAATAAAACTGAAAAAAAAGGATCAGTAAGTGAGACATGGTATACCCTCTTAAACGCCTACTATGGTAATTATCAATTATTTTTGTGTATTTGCTATGCATACTTAAGTTTTCTAAATCACAGATATATACAGACAAAAACACATATAAATCTTATAAAATAAGATTTTCAAGATTTTCAAGACTTCAAGATTTTCAAGATATATACAGACAAAAACACATATAAATCTTATAAAATAAGAAAGGATGCAAAGAATATTGAACCATGATATTGATACAGTATATAAAGATATAGTAAATGTGGCTATTGTCAGACGTCACTAAAATATTCTTCCATAAAACAGGATTAATATACTTTTTTTAATCAGCAGTTGTGAGACTGTAAGAAGATAAAATATATGAAGGTTTTATAAATTGTAAGGACCTTAATTACTGTTAGAGGAAAGTATACTGAAATTAAATCTTGAACTTTGAATAAATTAAAGATTATTTATGATTCTAAATATAACTATATTTAAATATAAATACATACTATAAAATATATAACTATAAATATTACTATGTAGATATTATTTATTTAATAATATATTATAAACCTTGGCATTTTAATCTGATAATCTAAACGTCTGATAATCTACTAGAAACTAATCTGCATTGAAGTTTGTTCTTTCCATTACTATAGTATCAGTAAAGGAAACTTGTTTCATTTTGTATTATAAACACATTTGGAATAAATATGAAGATATATTTGTTTCACTTCTAGTTTTGGGTAATTCTCAATTGAGAACGGAATTTTCAAATTACACAATTATTAAGAAAGTTACAATGGGATTTAAAAATATATACGGTATACTTGAAAATGTTCCTAAACATTTCTAAACCATTAAAGTCTTCATAGTTCATTACTGTCTCATACTAGTTTAGAGAAGCCTGTCAAATATATCAGTATGAAGTGTCAAAAACTGAAATATATAGTTTTTGTAATAAAATTTATTATACCATAGGGCATTTATATTTGTTTATAGTTTTTTCTTTACATAATCTTGATATTTCTAACCACCTTATAAATATTATACAGCAAGTATTTCCTCTACTTCAAAAGTCAAAGATGTGCACTCCAAATTACTTTGCCCAAGGTTATACAGTTATCCTGTATATGACCCAGGGCTGGAATCTTGATCACCTAAGTCTCTATAACTGGAAGCTAGAGGTTTCCTCAAGTGCTAAAGGAGCTGATTATAGTTATTAGATTTGCTATAATCTGTTTATAAGTGGTATCAAGCAGAAATTTCAAGTATTTTAAGTTTTTCTATTTCCATGACAACAATGTAAACAAGAGAGAGTACTGCAGGCTAAGTAAAAGTACATTTATTGTGATGCACCACTGGACAGCCATTTGGCAATATTTGAATAATATTAACTAATCACTGAATGCATGTGATAATTTTTTTTTCTTCTATACAATATAAAGTGAAGTGATTTAACATAACAGTATTTGTCTAGTCAACAACTATTTATTGAGTGTATGCTATGTGTCAGGCACTGTTCCAGGTACTTAGGATTCAAGAATGAACAAAACAGATACACATTCCTGCTTTTTTAGAATTAACTTGTTAGCTAGGAATGACTGACTTTTTTTTTTTTTTT
>NW_024423343.1:45243097-45244568 GCF_017311325.1 Ursus maritimus
TTTTTTTTTTTTTTTAAGATTTATTTACTTATTCTAGAGAGAGAGGGAGAGAGAAAGAGAGAGTGCATACACAGGGGGAGGGACACAGTGAGAGGGAGAGGGAGAGAGAATCTCCAGCAGACTCCATGCTGAGTGAGGAGACTAACACAGGACTCGATCCCATGACCCTGATCATGACCTGGGCCGAAACCAAGAGCTGGTCACGCTTAACTGACTGTGTCACCCAGATGCCCCAGGAATGCCTGGCTTTAACTTTGTAAACAAGATAAATAAAGTACATTGGGTGGTAATAAGTTCTACTGAAAAAAGAAAGCAAACTGGCAGTGCTAGAGGGGTGCTGGGTACCAACTTTATATAGCATGGCCAGGGTAAGCAGGAATGAGAAGGTGATGTTTGAACAATGACTTCAGTATGAGATAGTAAATCATACGGATGTCCAAAGAAGGGAGTTCCACTCAGAGGAAACTACTGCAGGAAGGGGGCTTAGAAGTGTACCTATTGTCTTAGTACATCTAAAGAAAAAGGCCACTACTTCTGGAGGAGTGGACAAGAAAGGGAGTAAAAAGAGATGGAGTGAGAGAGGAAACAAGAGAGATCAACTCATAAGGGCTTTGCAGCACTTCAAAATCTGCAGCAAGTGAAATGGGAAGACTTCAGAAGACTTTCAAGCAGAGGAAGTACCATCATGTGACGCATTTTATCAAAATCACACTTTAGAGTGTTATGTTGATAATACAAAGTAGGGAGGCAAATTGGAAAGCAGCGAGACCAATGAAGAAGCTAATAAACTAATTCAAAGAAGAGATGATGGGTAGCTTGACAAAGCGAAGATGGTGAAAAGGGGTCTGATGATAGGTATATTTTGAAGGAAAAGCAAATATGATTTCATGACAAACTGTGATATGAGAGAAAAAATAGATTCAAGAATGACATTAGGTTTTTGTCATAAGATACATATAAGATAGGGGCACCTAACTGGCTCAGTGGTTTAAGCGGCTGCCTTCAGCTCAGGTCATGATCCTGGGATCCAGCCCCACAACGGGCTTCCTGCTCAGAGGGTAACCTGCTTCTCCCTCTCCCTCTGTCTCCTGGCTTGTGCTCTCATTCTCTCTCTGTCAAATAAATAAAATCTTAAAAAAAAAAAAAGACATATATAGGATAAAGATGTCATCACTGAGATGGAGGCAGTCTGTGGTAGGAATAGGCTTAGGAAAAAAATATCAGAAGTGTTTGGCTTCAGGCATGTTGTGTTTCCTATGCCTATCGGCTTTATCAAGAAAGGCAGTTGATACATGAGACTGGAGCTAGAGAAAATGTCCTAAAGATATAAATGTAAAAATAGTCGACATACAAATGTTTCTACAATATCAGGAGACAAAATGAAATCAGCAAAGGAAGAGTGTAGGTAGCACAGAAAAGGGCCAAAGACTGAGGGGTGGATCACTCCAACCTTAAGAGTTCTAGGGAAAGA
>NW_024423343.1:45244573-45533903 GCF_017311325.1 Ursus maritimus
AAAGAATCATTAAACACAAGTGAAAAAATAAAAAAAGTGCCTCACAGTGAAGTAGGAATAAAAGCAATTAAATGTTCATTTCAGGAGCCAAGTGAAGAAACCATAACAAGATAAGGCACACAGTAGATTAATGAGTTGAAAGAATCAATCATTTGCAATACAGGGTTCAAGAGTAGTTTCATTGGAGTTGGGGTGGGAAAATACCTTTTTGGGTGGTTGGAGAGAGAAGTGAGAGAAGAGTTCTCAGACACTGACAATGTAGAGGATTATTTTTTTTTAATTTTAAGTAATCTCTACTCCCAACGTGGGGCTCAAACTCATGACTCCAAGATCAAGAGTCACATGCTGGACCGAATGAGTCAGTCAAGTGCTCCAAAAATTCTTTTAAGGAGCCTTGCTGCAAAGAGAAGCAACAAAATGCAACAAAAGTTTATGTTTGTTTACTGTTTTTTTAAAAGATGGAATGAATAATATCTTTTTTATATATTGCTGGGGATAATCCAGTAGAGAAGGGGAAATTTATGACATGAGAGAAAATAATTGTAGGATCAAAATTCTTGAGTGGAAGAAAGGATAAGATGTAGTGACCAAGCAGAGGGACTGGCTTTAGATAACATCAATTTAATAGGATGTATTTTATAATTGTGTACACACCAGAAGTCTTAAATTTGGCCTCTATATATTGAAACATATTTCTAATTAAATGTAAATTAGTAACTATGTATAAAATATTTTGTTCAATTCCTTATAAAGATAGCAACAAGATCCATCTGAATAATGTAACATTCAGTTGAGTATAATTAAACTGTGTTCAGTGTTGAGACATGACACAGGTATTAAAATGACTCATTCAACAAATACTTACTGAGCATCTGCTTATCCTTTAATTCTTTTCCTGAGTAGATGCTGCTCTTTGTCAAGGGCATGGCTTGAAATGAGGCTAATTAGAGGTCGTTAGATTTCACATCTGTGTATAATTGCTTTAAGCTTTTGACTAGACTACATCAACAAAATAAAAGATTCAATTTGTAACAAGAGTGAGAAGAATTTGCAAAAATGGTTTTTTAAATTAAAAAACTTAAAAGCATGGACTAAAAATTACTGGATTTTTTTAAGGCACTCACTCTGGAGACAATCATGATATGATTTTCAATGCCTGATTTCTTAATGAGTCAGAATTATTCTTCAAGGTATTTTTGCTTTTTGAAAAGAGCTTAATATTTTATCTTCATTTAGTGCATGCTATGAATTGGTCAATTAAATATTCAGGCATCTCTTCATGACATAAGAGTAAAAACTGTTATTTTTTAAATAACATAACAGAAAATAGATTAATTTTAAGCTACATCATCAAATGATTATTTTCATAAAAATACATTATAAATATTGACCGGGTTTAATAGAATATTAAATAAATACATATTACTTTAAAAGAGATGTATGCAAATGTCTTCCTAGAATCGCATATTAAATTTTTTGTGTAGCTCTATTTCTTCTTTAGATTTTAAATTTTACAGCTAAAAACATAAGTTATATTTGTCTACCCTTATCCAATTAGCTTGAATTTCCATTCCTTCATTAAGGAGTTTATTTTGCATTTTTTGATGGTTTTATAATTTTTTTTTAAAGATTTTATTTATTTATTCGACAGAGATAGAGACAGCCAGTGAGAGAGGGAACACAAGCAGGGAGAGTGGGAGAGGAAGAAGCAGGCTCACAGCAGAGGAGCCTGATGTGGGGCTCGATCCCACAACGCCGGGACCACGCCCTAAGCCGAAGGCAGACGCTTAATCGCTGTGCCACTCAGGCGCCCCTATAATTTTTAAATATTATGTTTTAAGATAACATTTAAATTGCCTTGATATTATGTATTATTTGCTTCATATTATAACTTTTGTATTTATTCATGTATTCATATACATTTATAAATATGTATACCAATTTATAAATATCTCCCATGCCACAAGAAACTTATCACCAATTTATGGCTTTTTTTTTTTTTTTTTTTATAGAGACAGCCAGCGAGAGAGGGAACACAAGCAGGAGGAGTGGGAGAGGAAGAAGCAGGCTCATAGCGGAGGAGCCCGATGTGGGGCTTGATCCCATAACGCCAGGATCACGCCCTGAGCCGAAGGCAGACGCTTAACCACTGTGCCACCCAGGCGCCCCACCAATTTATGGCTTTTAAGTGTCCTTTAGTCATTCTGAACTTGTTGCTTTTCTGACAATATCATACCTTCAATACTTTATTCCCTTCAAATATTACATTATTATCTAGTTTATAAGTTGGGTATTGTTATCATTTTCTACTCCTAAAAACACTGGCACCATCTCCAAACTCTAATTTTCCAGTGTTTCAAATTACAAAACTGTCTAAATGAAAAGCCCCTCTTTATTACAACCTGCTTTTACTTCCACACTTATTTAAATTGTTTTTATTATCTGCCTATCACAGAAGAATGCAATTACCATGAAAGAATCAGCTGTTGGCATATAGTTAACTCTCAGTAAGTACTGGTTAATTGAGTGAATGAATATTTGCACTTAAATATAAAGTGTTCTACATTAATGAGAACACAAGTTTAGCTGCTGCAACAAAGAATCAGAATAACAGTGACCTGAGATATAACGAATATCAATATGTCAGGGATTCAATTTCCTTCTAACTTACTGCTCAGCCACTTTATGGCATTACTCAAATTCACCTAGTCCACAAGGAATCACAACCAAAGCTGTGTTTGAGCCAGTGAGAAGAGGAAAAAGACACTGAGGGTACATCCCCTCATTTCAAGGTCATGCATCCATTGCTTCAATCAGCACTACATTAGTCAGAATTAGTCACATGTCTTCATCCTGCTGTAATAAAGTCTACATTCTAGTGGTCCAGCATCCAGCTAAAACTTAAGGCTCCACTGCTAAACAAAGAAAGGGAGATTGCAACAGCTTCTGTCTTTTCACCTGCTTACAGCTGTTTATTCTTTTGCATCATTTCTAGTTTTCAACCTTTAATTAAAAAAAAAATGAATTCACTACACTTCTGAGACTCTTAAAAAAATAAAAGGAAGTATACACCTGATTACCCCACTCCAACACAACCCACTTTACCAAAGAAAATGTAATAAGATAACAATTACACTGGAAGAAACCGAAAACTTTCCTTTTGTATTTTCCTTGTAATTTTGACTGAAATCAAACATGCTGCATAAACCCAGAGAAATATCTTAAATTAATCAACTACATCACATACACACACAGCATATATACATACATGCATGCTATACACATACACACCCCTCTGACTTCTCTACTCCTAAAGGCATTTACAATCTTCTCAAAACTCCAATAATCTAATGTACCAATTTGTGAAGTTTTTGATAACCATCTGCATGAAGTGTTGTTATTATTTTTATAGATTTGTTTCTAATAGTGTGTTTTAAACTTCTCACTGCACTCTATAAACTTCTCATCTGCAAAATACAGATGCCACACACCTATCCATACATTTTTAAGTGGCAATAAAGGAAAGCAGGAAACAGGCAGCTGCTTATGAAAAACAGAAAGCCCTAAATATTGGGGTACAGTATATGAGAGATCATTGGTGATTTTTGTATGATGCTTTTGAAAGGATATAGATGAATCAATGTAATATTTTTACATTATGATTATAAACCATATAAACACATGAAAACAATAATGAAAACAAAAATATGCAAAAGCTTCATGGATTTGAGGGGAGATGGCCCCTGATTCATACAGTTTCGGCACTAAGTAACCAGAAACTGTAAATCATTATCAGCATTTTTATTAATCTTAAAAATCAATCTTAAACAAGTAAGAATTGGTATAGACTGTCAGCCTGTGGTAAACACAGATATTACATGGTGTCGTTTTGTTGATAGGTACTTAAGAAGACCAAATATCTCATACACTCCTCAGGGGGTTTTCTGACCTTTCATATGTGGTTGAAATAGACTATTTTTTTCCTGGAACTCAGTTCACTATGAGGCACCCTTTAATGTTATATAGCCATAAATCCTCTACGAAGTTAATAAAATAGTTCTTAACTGCTCTTGGTTTGGCCTTATTGCAAGGATTAAACTGCCCTGTTCTTAATTGCAGAGTACAGACTGCTTCTGAAAGCTTTTTCACTTGAAATAAAAGTCTCTTAAGAATAATAATAGGATTAGGCAGGAATCATTCACCTCTTGTCTTTTAAGAAAAATGCTTTTTGTTTCTATGGAGACACATTTAATGATATGATGAAAGGTACATGAGAAAGAAGGAGAGAAGTGAAGTAGTGCAGGGTTTCCATCAGAAGGGTTGACACAAAGACTCATTTGATTCCAGTGGAATCATCATTAGTGCAACTGCATAAACAGCATTCTCTCAACAGTCAGTTAAACATGAGCAATTTTGCCAACAGCATAAAACTGGCACTGAATATATACACTTGGTTTTTATCATCATTTAATGTTATAATTGAGATGTTTGCTCCTAAGTTCCAGTATTCAGACTAACTCTACCAAGCTAAGATCTACTTGCTTAAAGGGTGATTGTTTATATTCACGTAAGGAAGATAGAATCCAGTGACAAACTATTGAATATTTTAATAAATGTATGGTTTATATCATCAATTGCTTTTTCTCCCTTATAAGAATAAACACATTAAAAAATAAGCTTGAAATATATTCTATTCAGTGTTAAAATATAGAGATAACTTCATCATTATCATCATCATCATTAATTTTGTCATGATCAACCGTATGAGCAGCCCAATCAAAAATATCACTTAAGAGTACCTCTATGTTGGGACGTCTGGGTAGCACAGTCATTAGGCGTGTGCCTTCAGCTCAGGGCGTGATCCCGACGTTCCGGGATCGAGTCGCACATCGGGCTCCTCCGCTGGGAGCCTGCTTCTTCCTCTCCCACTCCCCCTGCCTGTGTTCCCTCGCTCACTGTCTGTCTGTCTCTGTCAAATAAATAAATAAAAAATCTTAAAAAAAAAAAAAAAAAAAGAGTACCTACTATGTTTTAGGCTTTTGTTCTCTCTCTCTTTTTTAACATATACTAGCTCATTTGATCTTCACAGTAACTCTATAAGGTAGGTACTATTATCTTCTTTATATTTTACTCTTAATTGTATAGATGTAATATGACTTCACCAGTGTCAGAGCTAAATTTAAAAAAAAATACATCATAAATAAAGTTAAGTGGAGCTTTGCTAATTAACAAGATACGGATCATCCATATTAGTTATTTGTTCTTTTCTTTTGTCTTAATTTTTAAGTACTCTCTATACCCAAAGTGGGGTTTGAACTCATGACCCTAAGATCAAGAGTCAGATACTCCACCAATGGAGCCAGCCTGGTGCCTCAAGTTACTTGTTCTTTTCATGAATAAATCCCCCTTGCACTGTTGCTAGGGCATAAAACATTAGGTATATTCCTAGCAGAAGGTTCAGAAAAGGGGGAAAACAGAAGTATATTTGGTTAAGATCTTAAGACATTTCAGATGCCATTTACTACATATGGTCTCATTTCAGTTCTCTACAACTCTTGGAGACAAATTTTTCTCAGATGGGAAAGTGTATATGCACCAAGAATGAAATTCAACCCACTCAATGACAAACAGCTCATCAGTGCTGGAGCCTTATTTAGAATCAGGACTGAATACCCTTCTTACACCCCCATAACATCTCTTCAGATACCCAGGTCTTTGTGTCTAGATTTCACATTATCTATTTCTCCCTTCCATGTGCTGTTGGGTCACAATCTCAAACCACTAGAAAATGGTTTATGATTTTCTGTAATTCATTCCAATGTGGCCATTCTGTTTTCTATCATTGAAATATTATCAATTTTCACTATCATATTTTCAGTTGTTTCAATGTATTTTCAGTTGTTTCAATGTTCTAAAAAAAGCTTTTTAAGACAAAGTATTTATTTTGTTTGTCAGAAAAGAAAATACTTAGCAGTACATATGGTAGCTGATATTCGACAACCAATGCTTAAAAATATCCATAGAGATAAAAACTAACCATTTAAGGCTCTTGTAGACTGTTGCAAACTTAAATATATAATCAAAGCAATGAAATCTTATTCTTAGGAAAATAAACGTAAGGCTTCGTAATTTCCTGCTTTAGACATGATGTTAGTTAAAGCTGAAGAACAGAATGACTAATCACTTTCTAATAAAAACTCAGAAAAGTCAAAGATATATAGGCTCACATACACCTCTCAGCTGAAATGTGGCTGATTATACTGCAAAGTGAATTGCCAGCATATTTATCATAATTTATAAATACGTTGCAGAGGCCAGTTTTATAATGACTCACTAAAAATTGGGAAACTTCAAATCCCTACCCCACTCATCTTACTGTGTTTATGAAGCCCCTGAAGTAGGAAAGTTGAAGGGCAACATAGAGATCAGAAGCAGCTGCTTGTGGTCTTACGTTCATAGCTGATATACAGAATCATGACTCTCTTCCCTCCTCCAGTTATGGAGATTTTGCAGTAACCTATATGTGCATTATTCTCCCATTCTGTATATTCACTTCCTGCTTGGTTAGGTCCAAATAAAAAAAGCATTAAAATTTATAGATTTCTTATGGACCTATTCCCATTTGTCCTATTTGATCATCATATGTCTAGTATTATTCTATATAAATCTATCAAACTCATCTCTTTCATAAGAAATATACTATTGGTATGTTGTGATATATCTTTGCTTGGTAAACAGTATGATTTTACTTTTTTATATATATTTCCCACAAGCTACAACAGTTTTGATCTTTGCAAATGTATAAAGAAAGTACCATTTGGCCTGATCCTTGAAAAATCCCTATATGTTTTCCAGAAAGACAAAGAAAGGAAGGACATTTTATGAAGGAAAAAATTACATTGGTAAAATCATGGAAGTATCAAGGTATGGTGGAGCCTAGTACAAACACAATATGCTTCAGGGAGGTATAAGGAATTGCCAGGAAATTAAGCTAATATTACAAACTGTGACAAGAGTTAGGAGTAATAATGAATCTTTTAAAAATTTAAATTTCCCTAGCACCAAATGTGAAAAAGAACACTTTCCCTCTCCATTTTCTTATAGCACTTCCTTGTAATTTAAACTTGTAATTATATATTCTTTCTCTGTCTCTTTGTAACATATTAATTAAGACTCTTGCTAGTTTTGCATCTCAGGAATCTTTCTTGGGGTCCTTGGAGCCATCTTAGTGAAACGTGAACATCAGGGAATATCGTGCCCTATCTCCCTGTTTCTGTGTTTCTAGACATCTGGATACAACTGGTAACTTCTTGTCTAACAGAGCTGTGGATCCATGGTAAATAGTTATTATAATAAGGATTGGAATGAGATATATTAATCAATTAAAATATGTAGATAAAGAAAGAATTAGGAGTATGTGGGAGTACTTATAAACTTGGGATGTTGATAGGTATTAAGACCAGTTGAAGAAAAGTATCAACAGAACCAATAATCCAAGAATATTTTTTCACACAAAGTACTTCTTGGAAGACTGACCTATTTACAATTTTTCTAAAGCTGACTAAAAAGAGTACTGGGTGATAAGGTATGGGGGTGCCCACTGGAGCATGAAAGATAAACCATTACTATTGACGAGAGACATGCAAACTACCAAAGGAAGTGTCCTCAAGGATATAAACTCTCTGAAAAAGGAACTAAGAATCTCTAGTAAACTTCTTCCTTCTCTTCTCTAGAAAAGATACTAGTATACACTTCACCAACATTTGAGTAACATGAAATATGCTGCAGAACACTAAGTAGTACATCTATAAATGTAGGTGTGTGTATGTTTGTGTGCATATATAAATACAAATATGTACATGCACATATATACACACAATATTATCATTCTAAATAAAACTTACTAGGTATGATATGCATAAATAAATGTGTACATATATACACATATATATTATTACAAATAATATGACTATGCATATTATGAATGAATACATCTGTTAAAAATCAAAATTCTATTACTGCAATTCATCTCTCTAAATGTTTCCTCCTGGAAATAACGCTGAGCAAAACCTACTGGTTGCTTAATTTTCTATTAGTCTCATCAGTCAATCTGGCATGTCACTAATTAATTTCCTTTGTTGCACCATGATGTCTAAGGGCATTCTGAAATTTAATTTGTAAGTATAAATGCTTGAAGAAATGCTTCATGAAATCAGTACAGCACAGTAATCCCTATTATGAATAAAGGAGATATGCTACAGAAAAGCATTTGTTTACTTTCTAGAAATTCTCAACTATAAGGAAGAATACTAAATTAATCCATTAACAGGTGAATGGATAAAGAAGATGTGGTATACATATATCCAATGGAATATTACTCAGCCATAAAAGAGAATGAGATCTTGCCATTTGTGACAACGTGGATGGACCTAGAGGGTATTATACTAAGTGAAATGTAAGTCAGACAGAGAAAGACAAATACCATATGATTTCACTTACATGTGGAATCTAAAACACAAAGCAAACAAACAAAACAAAACAGAAACAGACTCATAAATAGATAAAACAAACTGATGGCTCCCCATAGGGGAGGAGGGTGATGGGATGGACAAAAATAGGTAAAGGGGATTAAGAGGTATAATTGCCCAAAACTGGAGAAACAAGACAAATGAAAATAGCAAGTCATGGATTCCCAGAGTAGAGATTCACAAGTGGAAATTGCAACAAGAACCCATGCCAGAATAGAAAAATCTCAACCGTAGTTCAGTAATTGCTGAAGGCTCAATGTGAAGAACTCTGAGCTAAAAATTCAAGCGTACCCAGTCAAAGGGAAGCCTCCACAATTTTGTAGATTTATCTCTAGATTGTCCAGGTTCTTACAGTAAATATCAGAGAAAAAATCCCCTGTGCTTCCTGCAGAAACGAGGGAAAGAAATCATTTTGAAAATACTCTAGAACACGCCATTCTTTTTTTTTTTTTTTTAGCATCCAAAATTTATTCTCCAACAAGACAGACAGCATCAGCAGGTAAAACTACAGGAGTTTCTCCAAAGATCATACATTCACAAGGGCATTATTTGCTTAACAGTGAGAAAGGCTCCAGTATGTTCTCTGTAAAAATTCCCACTTCACAGTGTAAACAGGTACTAGCATTGTGTTCAATTTACAATTCCAGAGGGAAAGGCACAACGTGGCAAAAAAATTTTTTTAGAAAGAACACTCCATTTTTAACAAGGCCTGCCCTCAGAAGAAACTAGTTAACCAGAGCCTAACAAGCTGAAATATTACTAGAGCCCAATCTAACTAAGGGAATGGAAATACTCAACTCCAATCAGCTCTCATGAGAGTAGATATCAATGAAATTGAAAATAGGAAATCAATAGAGAAAATAAATGAAACAAAAAACTGGTTCTTTGAAAAGACCAATAAAATCAATGAGCTTTTAGCCAGGCTGATGAAGATGAAAAAGAAAGAGAATACAAATTACTAATATCACAAATGAAAGAGGAGTAGCTTTCTCTCAACCGTGTGTCAGTCAATGCCCAGCCAAAGACAAAACGAATACTCCGCAGATCTCAAGTAAGCTGCTTTCTCTCTTGAAAAAAACATCCTTACGCATCTTTCCTCATGCAACTTTGCCACTCACTCTGGGAACTAAAAATTTAAATACTGAGTTGGGCTGTGTGTACAAGTGAAATTATATGCCAAATTGCTTTTTAAAGTGATTAATTTATACTCGCAACAACACCAGATATGATAGAATCACTTGCCTGATTCTTCACTATCCTCTAGTTTATCTCCTCTTCTCTCCCCTTCCTCCCTCCCCCTTCTACTCTTTCCTCTCTCTCTCTCTTTCAATCTCTCTCTCTCCCCCCACCTCCCTGAAGCATCTTTATCTCTCTTCTCTAGTACTCTTCCCCACAAATTCTAGCTCTTTTGGCCTTCCCAAGCTCCAATTTCTATCTCCTAAATTCAGGAAGACTGCCTCTCTCTATCTGGGCTCCCAATCTTAATGTTGCGTACTGGAAATTTCCCATAGTCAGTCAGCTGGGCAGTCATAGGGCTCACCTCATTTGTATACCATCTTCCTGAAAGATTTCCTTAACATATATGGTAGTATTAGGGCTCCTGGATGGCTCAGTCAGTTAAGTGTCTGATTCTTGATTTCAGCTCAGATCATGATCTTAGGGTTCTGGGATGGAGCCCCACATCTGGCTCCATGCTCAACACAGAGTTAGCCTGTCCCTCTCCCTCTGCACCTTCCCTCCCTTCCCCCTCGAGTATGCGTGTGCTCTCTCTCTCTCTCTCTCTCAAATAAACAACTAATCTTTTTAAAAAATGTATATGGTAGTATTGGCTCACTGTTAATGAATTCTCTCAGCCTTAGTATGTCTGGAAATCACTGCTCTGTGCTACCTACTGTCCAATATCTGAAAAGCTTCACTACCACCATTACCACCCTCCATGCCATATATTTGCCTAGTTTTCCGGTTGTTTAAGGTGGTAAGGTAAACCTAGTGTATGTTATTCCATCATATCTTCAATGTGGAAGTTTCCCAATTTATTTCTTCACTGCTGTTGGTTTTAGATTTTCTGATTTCTTTTGCTTGTGTGAAATTAAACTCTAAATATCAAGTTTGTTTTGAAAGAGACAAAAAATATTCTCCTATAAATGCATGTAAGTAACTATTTGGTTTATCTCCTCAAAATTGAATACATTTTGATGTGTCAAAGGAAATAGATAAACTAATAACTTATGTAAACTTTCCCTAAACACAGGAGAAAGGATATACAAGAATAATTTCCTTCAATAAATGAAAAGAAAAAGCAATGTGGTATTTTATTCTAAATATTAAAAATGACTACTTAATGGTCTCTGTTCAATGATCTTTTTTTGAATCAATGCAATTAATACGTATAAAAGATTTATAGTATACAACACAGTGCATACTGTTGTGGTTAGAACACAGTTACAGATGTGTAACTGGATAAAATAAGTATCCTCTCTTAAGTCAGAATTACTTAATAAAAATAGCTATTTAGAGTAGTGCCTGGAAAATAACATGTATTTGATAATACTTATTTTTTTATTTATAGTCAATAATTTAGAATTGCAATTTCTTCATTCTAGTAAAAAGTATAATGATAAAACAGCATGCCTTGCTCCATGACCACATACAAACATTATATATAACATATATATTAATATAATATAGTATAATATAATAAAACATAACAATTCCCAATATCTTCACAGAATTCTAAAGTTTACAAGGGTCTTTCCAATGTAATCTTTCTAACATATGATCCCCAAAATATGCAAAATACGCAATCATCCAACATCCATGTGAGATAGATATTATTAACATCAAATTATCAGGGCTCAGAAAGTTTATGATAGATTTAGATATACATGAGGCAGAGCATGAACTAGAACCAGCATATTCCAATATTATAACTTCTTTCCTTTGTAGTATAGTTCACTGGATGTCATACCTTGCATTTTTTTAAAAAGCAGTATTTTTATAAGATTTTATATATATGAGATATATGATATTTTAAGATATATATACACATATATGAATATATACATTTATCACTATAGTAAAAGAATACCATCTTGTTGTATTACTGCTATTATGAGCTTATAGTTAAAAACAGAAAAACATATTTTTAAAAATGAATATTCCTTTGCTGTGAATATATATACTAACACTCAGTAGAATAAAAAGATGCAAGTTCTGTAGGAAGAGTATATAAGGGGTGCCTGGGTGACTCAGAGAGTTAAGCATCCGCCTTCAGCTCAGGTCATGATCCCAGGGTCCTGGGATCAAGTCCCCGCATTGGGCTTCTTGCTCAGCAGGGAGTCTGCTTCTCCCTCTGCCTCCTGCTCCCCCTGCTTGTGCTCTCTCTCTGGCAAATAAATAAATAAAATCTTTTTTTTAAAAAAAGGAAGAGTATATAATAAATTTATATTAATTCATGCTTACTAATTATCACTATGACATTTGAAAAAATGAAAATTTCTTAATTATTGATACAAAAGAAATATATTGGCTCACTTGACTGTCTCAAAAAATCCATTTATCCAAGACAGTTATTGCTTCAAAATTAATGTAATATTCTGGTACAATCACTATACTTAATTTTAATTAATATATAATTATTAACTTTAATATACGTATTCTTAGACATAAATACAAGCCAACTACATAGCTAATTCATAAAAAAATCACTCATGATTGAATATTTTCTTAATTTTCTCTACTTTCAAAGCTGTTATAATCACATATATGATTTTAATATAGTTTTTCCAATTAAAACAATACTATAATTGGGGTAAGGATACTAAATACATTATGCAAAAGGATCAAGACAACAAAGATTAAATACAATTTAGTAGTATATTTTTTAGAAAGCTCTCAAAAAAATAAAATCTTTAAAAAATAAGACCACATTGTCAAAGTGAGCAGATGTTGTAGTGGATAGGAATTACAGTGAAGATATATTGTATACAGAGATTTCTCATATATGCTGCCTTTATTTTAATGAGATAAAATGTAAATTTTATTTATATAGAAATTATTTTGATATATGATAGGAAACTCTAACAAAATTGTGTGTGGTTTGTTTTGGTTTTTTTTGGTTAGTGACATGCACTTCTGATTGGCTATTACCTATAAATACTGAATCTTGCTTCCACTATATTATTTAATATTTTTATTGAATTACAGTGCACATATAATAAAATATACGTATCTTTCGGGAAAATGCATACAGTCCTCTAACCCACACTTCTTTCAAAACTGGCTATTTCCCATCTGCAGAAACTTCCCTCATGCCACTTTCTAATCTCTGACCCCACACCATCCCTCTCCAGAGGCAAACACTGGTATAATTAAAATCACCATTAACAACTTGACCTCTTTTAGAAATTTTTATAAGTACAATCACACAGTATGTATTCTTTTACGTCTGTTTTTTATTTCACTCAAAATAATGTTTCAGCCAATCATCCATGTTGTTATGTATATCAGAATTTTTTAAATTTTTATTGCTGAGTCATATTCAGTTGTATGAATATACCACAATTTGTTTATCTAGTCTACTCTTAATGGCCATTTGGGATGTTTCCAATTTTTGCTTATTATAATTTAAACTACTATGAAAATTATTCATAAGTCCTTTTGTATATATGTACATTTTCATTTTTCTTGGTTAGGAGGGGACTTGCTGGGTCACAGGGTAAATATATGTCAAACTTCACAAGAAACTGACAAACTTCTAAAAAAAATGGTTGTAACATTTACAACCCCACCAGCAACGTTTGAGACTTCCCCTTGCTCCATATTTTTGTTAACATTTTTAAATGAGTGCCTTTTAAATGTAGTCATTCTGGTAGACATTTAGGGTTTAGGTCAAAGTGGTTTATATTTTCATTTCACTGATGACTAATAATATTGAGCATTATTTCATGTACTTATTGGAAATTTGTATATCTTTGTGACATGTGTGTTCAATTTTTTGTATATTCTTATTGGGTGTTATTTTTTTCAGTTGTAACAATTCATTATACATTTTAGATACAAATTGTTTGGTATATATAGCATTTTATTCCAATGTCTTCATTTTCTCAAGGTTGTCTTCTGAAGAGTAGTCTAATTTGATGAAGTTCAACTTATCAATTTTTAATATGCTTAGAGATTTTCCTTTCCTTTCTAAGAGAATTTTGCCTACTCCAGGCTACGAAGATAGTCTCCTATATTTTTTTCCAAATTTTTTATAGTTTCAGATTTAACATTTAGGTCTATGATGTATCTCAAAATAGTTTTTTGTGTATCATGTGAAGTAGCTTTGGAGGTTTATTTTTTTCCTCATATGATATTTACTTATTCACTATTTATCTTTGAATTTTTCCCATCAAAATTTTTTTGGTGCCTTTGTTACATATGAGTTGGCCAAACATGGATCATTCTATTTCTGGACTCCACATTTTGGTCCATCATTATGTGTCTATCTTCATATCTATAATACACTGCTTGAATTACTGTACTTTTAATTACTGTACCTTTATAGTAAATCTTAAAATCAAATGGCATCAGTTCTCTAGCTTTGTTCTTTTTCAAGATGGCTTTAGCTTTTTTAGGACCTTTGCATTTTCACAAAAATTTGGAATCACCCCGTCCATCTCTAAAGTAGATCTTGTACTATTTTTTTTTTTTTTTTTTTTAGATCTTGTACTTTTGATCGAGGTTGTATTGAATCTATTGATGAACTTATGGAGAATGGACAAGTTAACAATATTGAGTATTATACTTAAGGAACATAATATATCTATTTATTTAGGTCTTTTACAATTTCAGCATTGTTTTCTGCTTTCAGTGTGTAAATTTTACATATTATATGTTACATTTGTACTTTTTACAAATGTACAGTGTAAATTTGTACATTAGAAATATTATTTTAAATTTTCAATTACTTATTGTTTAATATGGAAATACAGTTGATATCATTGACTTTATATACTGAGACTTTTTATTTTTTTTAATTTTAATTTTTTTTTAAAGATTTTATTTATTTGACAGAGAGAGAGAGAGCACAAGCAGGGGGAGCAGTAGGCAGAGGGAGAGGGAGAAGCAGGCTCCCTGCTGAGCAAGGACACAAATGCAGGGCTCGATCCCAGGACCCTGGGATCATGACCTGAGTTGAAGGCAGATGCTTAACCGACTGAGCCACCCAGGCACCCGGGACTTCTTATTTTTTGATAATTTTTTAATTAATATTTTTGAGAATTTTTAATAATTTACTTTTGATTATTTTTGATAATTTTATGTAATAACTTCCTTTTGATTATTTCAGTTATTACTTTTACTTGTTTTGTATTTATAGATTCTACAGATTTTCAATAATCATGTTATCTGAAAAGAGGAATAATAAAACTCTCTTTCTTCCTTTTACATGACTTTTATTTATTTTTCTTGCTTAATGTACTAAAACATCTGTAAAGTGTAAATGGATGCTGTAGAAGTGTGCATCCTTTAACTGCTTCAGATAATGATCCTAAAAAGGGAATAAGTATTTGCAATAGCCTTTCTTCCTTTGCATATTGCTTATTCCTTGTTTTCTGGTTTTCCCTCCCTGCTAGCTCCTAAGGTCCACAGTCAGGCTTTCTCTAATTTCTTTTAAATTGTTTAAAACTACAGTGCATCTCATTATCCAATGCATAACCAAGCGGACTCTTCAAATTAATGGTAATGAATTCATCTATTTATCCATCTATCTAGAAACAAAGCTTACTTCAGCTTACTGACATTTTTAAATGCAATTCAAAAAATGTGTAACGGATGGTTACTACAATGATGCATACAATTGACCTTGAGTAAGGAACACACAATACACCGGATGGTTAGTAATAAAACTTGAGAATGCTAATGATGACTCCAAGGTTATCATCCCTGTTCTAGTTAATTCTTTGCAGAGACCTGCTTCAGAGACCTGTTCTAGTAATTCTTTGAAGAGACTTTGCAGAGATGATTTTGGCTAAAAAAAACAAAACAAAAAAACTCCACACAATAAGTAAAATTATGATGTATCCATGAAAAAAATTGTGGGAAAAAATTTTCTTTTGAGCACCTTACTTGATCCATGAATTCTGTCGTATATATATCTTTTTAACTCAGAGCATTTCTAAGACTTGGGTTACTGCTTGGGAATATGAAAGAAAAATTCCCTATACTTTTTGTAAGTCAAGTAAGAAACAATGAAAAAAAAAAAGTTAGATACTTTAAGGGAAAGATGTACCTGAAATTCTAATAGACATTATGTTTAAGCCCTTAACTTAGGCAAAAATGTCACATTACTTTACATCCTTTAAGCAAATTAATTTCTAACCCTAAAATTCCATTCCACCTCTGTCACAATGAGGATTCCTATAACACTTATGGCTATGACTATGAAGAAGTTCTTGGAGTTTGCATCACATCAAAAGCCAGGAACATCCATCCAGTTCATCCCTTCCTTTACCTCTTGCCTCTGAAATGCCCATTGGTCCAGCCTTCATCAATTCATCTCTGAGGCCCAGCTGTCCAGTTGTTTCTACATCCAATTTGGGCAAAGAGATTTTTGCTGAAGCTGAGAACTCTGGGGACAGTTGCTGAGCATCTCTAAGTACATCAGTCATCATCTTCCTTTTTCTAATTAATATTAGAGCAAAACAGTGTGATGCTTACCAAGTCTCCATTATGTACACGATTTACTTTTATCCAAATTCTTTCATGAACAAGATGCAATTTATAAAACCCTACGTGTAGCTGAATACTTTTTTAATGGAAACAAAATTATACATTTAAATATTAAATTAAAGAAGCTAACAAGAGCATATATCTTTGAAAAATTAATAGAAACTAAGTTGTAAATACTTATATTTAATGTGAATATAGAGCAAAATGAAAAAATATAAAGATAAAATGTAATAAATTATAAAAACTAGTTACTAAAAATACACACCCATAAAAATGAATAATATTTTTTATTTTTTTATTTTATTTTAAAACAGTGTGAGGAACCTCCACACTGTTATCCAGAGTGGCTGCACCCATTTGCATTCCCACCAAGAGTACACGAGGGTTTCCTTTTAGTCCATATCATTGTCAACAATTGTTTCTTGTGTTTTTGATTTTAGCCATTCTGACAGGTGTGAGGTGATATCTCATTGTAGTTTTGATTTGCATTTCCCTGATGATGAGTGATGTTGCGCAGTTTTTCATGTGTCTGTTGGCCATCTGTATGTCTTTTTTGGAAAAATGTCTGTTCACGTCTTCAGCCCATGTTTTAACTGAATTGTTTGTCTCTTGGGTGTTGAGTTGTATCAGTTCTTTATATATTTTGGAGATTAACCCTTTACCAGATATATCATTTGCAAATATCTTCTCCCATTAAATAGATTACCTTTTAGTTTTGTTGATTGTTTCCTTCACTGTACAGAAGTTTTTTATTTTGAAGTAGTCCCAACAGTTTAGTTTTGCTTCCGATTCCTTTGCCTCAGAAGACAAATGTCAGATGTCAGAGAAATTGCTGCCTATGAGCTCATTAAGGATTTTTATGGTTTTAGGTTCACATTTAGGTCTTTAATCCAATCTGAGTTTATTTTTGTGTATAGTGAGAGAAAGTCGTCTAGTTTTATTCTTTTGCATGTACCTGTCCAGTTTTTCCAGCACCATCTGTTAAGAGATTATCTTATTTCTATTATATATTTACTCTTCCTTTGTTGAAGATTAATTGACCATATAATTGTGCATCTATTTCTGGGTTTTTTATTCTATTCCATTGATCTCTGTGTCTATTTTTATGCCAATACTATGCTGTTTTAATTACGACTGCTCTGTATATAACTTGAAAGCTGGAATTGTGATTATCTCCACTTTTATTTTGCTTTTGCAAGACTGCTTTGGCTATTCAAGGTCTTTTGTGGTTCCACACAAATTTTAGGATTGTTTGTTCCAGTTCTGTGAAAAATGTTGTTGGTATTTTGATAGGGATTGCATTAAATGTGTAGATTGCTTTGGGGAGTATAGACATTTTAATAATATTTGTTCTTCCAAAGCATGCATACGGAATGTCTTTCCATTTCTTTGTATAGTCTTGAATTTGTTTCATCAGTGTTTTATTGTTTTCAGAGTGCGGGTTTTTCACCTCTTTGGTTAAATTTATTCCTAGATATTTTATTGTTTCTGGTGCAACTGTAAATGGGATTTCTTAATTTCACTGTCTGCTGCTTCATTATTAGTGTATAGAAATGCTACAGATTTCTATATGATTTTATATCCTGTGAATTTACTGAGTTCATCTGTTAGTTCTAGTAGCTTTTTGGTGGAGTCTTTATGGTTTTCTCCATACAGTATCATGTCAACTACGAATAGAGTTTTACTTCTTCCTTTCCAATCTGGATGCTTTTATTTCTTAATGTTGTTCAACTGCTGTGGTTAGTACTTCCAGTACTATGTTGAATAAAAGTGGTGAGAATGGACATCCTTGTCATGTTCCTGACCTTAGGGAAAAAACTCTCAGTTTTTCACCATTGAATATGATGTTGGCTATGGGTATCTCATATAAGGCCTTTATTTGAGGTATGTTCCCTCTAGACCTATTTTGTAGAGGGTTTTTTATAATGAATGGATGTTGTACTTTGTCGAACGTTTTTTCTGCCTCTACTGAAATGATCATATGGTTCTTATCCTTTCTCTTATTGATGTGAAGTATCATGTTGACTGTTTTCCAAATATTGAACCACCCTTGCAACTCAGGAATAAATCCCACTTGACTGTGGTTTATGACTTTTTAAATGTATTGTTGGATTCAGGTTGCTAATATTTTGTTGAGGATTTTTACATATATATTCATGAGAGATACTGACCTATAGTTCTCTTTTATTGTGGTGTCGTTATCCAGTAATTGTACTACTGGGTACTACCCAAAAAATACAAAAACACTGGGTGCCTGGGTGGCTCAGTCCATTAAGTATCCAACTCTTGGTTTTGGCTCAGGTCATGATCTCAGGGTCATGAGATCTAGCCCTGCCCAGCATGGAACCTGCTTAAGTCTCACTCTCCCTTTGCCCCTCCCCCCTGCTCGTGCATGTACACATCTTCTCTCTCTCTCTCTCAAAAAAAAAAAAAAATAATGACTACCAACAGCCTTTGTAACTGACAACAATTATTCCCCTGAAAAATATATAGAGGACATCAAAAAACATAGGAAGGATGCAATTTAAAAGCTAATACATGGGTGATATTTCCCCCCGTATGCTGAACAACTTGTCATTCAACAGTCACATTTTCAGCCTTAGCACTTCACTCCCACTCTCATCCTTCTATCACGGGTCCCCGGCCTCAGAGTCCTGGCTATTATCTCTAACATTCATGAAATGATCCATGTATGTGGTTTACCTGGCTTCCAATTCCCTCCATCATCCATCCATAGACCTTTAGCTTTCCCCTTCAAAAATATTTGATGATATGTCAGTTAGACATAGTACTTGGGGATAATAAATTGTGAGAGTTAACTGAAGTGTAAAATGCTCTACTCTAGGAGTCATGGTGTATAGAACAAAAAGAGCTCTGTCCCAAGGCTTTGCTATTTAAAAGGTGCCAAAGTCAAAATAATTTTTAGAAGGCTGTAAATATTTTGAGGTCGCTTCTGTTTTATTGAATAGTCCACTCACACTTTTCCAGTTATGATATCAGCAGAGCTGGATGAGATCAGAGCACAAGATCAGAAACCTTGGACTCACTCTGTTATCAAAGGCCACCTCATTTCCCTTTGGACCTCACCCATTTTTCAACCCACACCATGTACACATTTACTTAGCTCCATGTATTTGAAAATATGTATCTAGCACTGCTTGCCTGAGGGGATAATTTGCTTCATGAAAGACATGTCAGCAAACTACATTTTAGACCATAATACAGTACAACAAGATAAATCTTTATGAATTAAGTTTATGTGCACATTATTATTCAGGTTAAAATGTATGTAGGATAGAGATGTACAAGAATACTTGAAATATTAAATATTTTTGCAGGTAAGGCAGTAAAAGAGTGAAAATAATTTTGTCTGCTTTATTAGACCAAGAGCAGCAAACTTCTTTCTCACAAACTGAATGCAGATTTGTCAACACAGCAGTGTTAATGAAAAAAAAAAGAATCAACTGAGAATGATAGAAAAGTCTGGAATTCACATAAAATGTACATTTCCAGCTTTTCTTAATAAATTAGATCTAACAATAGGAACCAACATTGCTGGTTTGGAGTGAACGGAAAATGTTTTTCGAGTTCTCCACAATTATCAGCCTCTTTTAGTCACACAAAAGATGACTGTATTCCCTATGGGCCTAGTATAGTCCTGTTTTAAACTTCTCACATTTCATTCTCAGTATCAATATTTTCATTCTTAGTAGTGTCCCAGTTTAACAAAATGTACATAGACATGCTACTCATTCACTTCCTTGTACCTAAAAATATTCTATTCAGCTACCATAAATATATAACAGAAGAGACTGTTCAATAGCTCCCTAAATAGCCATTACTGCCATTACTTCCATCCTGTGGTAAAAGATCCTTGGTCACAAAGACCCTTGCTGAAACGTTAGAATCCAACTCACAATTTTTTCATACTAGAGCTGGTAATAAAAGTCCCTTTCTTCTCTGACAAGGGATTCAGGATGTCAATTTAAAGTTGTCTGTGGCCACATCTCCAATGAAGAAGCCAACAGGTAGAGGAGAGCAAAGATGAGAGACCAGGTAAGTCTTAATAGTGAATAAAAGCTTATTTCAATTGCTATTGCCATCTATGACTTTCCTAGTTAAAAGGGTAATACAGTTCATTTTTATTAAGCTAAATAGAGCTCAGTTTCTGCTAGGATGCAAACAAAAAGCATCATTTACTTTTATTCCAATAGCTTATTTATTGTTACTGAAAATATATAAATAGGGGCACTTATGTGGCTCAGTCAGTTAGGCGTCCGACTCTTGATTTCTCCTCTGGTCATGATCTCAGGGTTGTGGTATCAAATCTCTGTGTCAGGCTCCGCACTCAGCACAGAGTCTGTTGGAGATCCTCCCTCTCTCTCCCTCTGCCCCTCCACCGGCATGTGCACACATGTGCGCGCTCTCTCTCTCTCTCTTTCTAAAATAAATAAATCTTTAGAAAAAGAAAATATACAAATATAATACAAGTAAAAATTACATCTATTTTTGTGAAATAAATCAGTAACTTTCCTGCTCTGGCTCTTTTATATTTAATCTTAAGAATCATGCATCTGCTTCTTTATCTAACACTTTCTTTCATATCCTCCTAGAGAAAATGGAATAGCGTGTGTTTGTACATATCAAGGAATTTTAGAAGAAATCACAGAAATCACCCTTTCTAGTTTTTTAAATTTACAGAAGTAGTCTGCCATGGCCTGAATTTTTGCCCCCCCCCCCCAATTCATACGTTGAAATCCTAACTCTCAAAGGTAATGGTATTAGTAGGCGGGGCCTTTGGGAGGTGATTAGTTCTTAAGAGTAGAACTCTCATGAATATGATTAGTACTCTTTTAAAAAAGATCTCACAGAGCTCCCTAATCCATTCCACCACATGAGGACACAACAGTAAGTTTGTGACCTGGAAGTTGGCCCTCACCCAACCATACTGGCACTCTGATTTTGGACTGTCAGCCTACAGAACTGTGAGCAATGAATTTCTACTTGTAAGCCACCCAGTCTGTACTATTTTGTTATAGTTGTCTGAATGAACTAAAACAAAGTCACAGTAAGATTCAATGACAAGACTGTACATATTCATTTACAAAATAGTACTGAATAAAATTATTTCTTATGTATTAAATTTCCTTGCATCACATTTACTCTTCTACATTTATTTTGTCTTAACCCTTATTTTGGGGCGGGAGGGGAGCTGATGGTTATGGACAACTGAAATGGAGTCATTTACTCATTCTTTAAGATAGACTCTCCCCTACTCCTTACAACTTTATACTAATGATAGGTAACTCTTACTGAGCACTGATGTAATGTAATGTTGTTATTTGTGTTTTCCATTTAATCCCTGCCATAGTTCAATGATATGGGTACTGATAAAATTAACATTTTATACATTTGGTAATTTTTCCAAGGTAATTCACATAATTATCATAACCATTAAAAAGTTTGTTTACCTTGTTATTTTATATGTTTATATATAATAACTATAATTAGGGGCACCTGGATGGCTCAGTCGTTAAGCGTCTGCCTTCGGCTCAGGTCATGATCCCAGGGTCCTGGGATCGAGCCCCACATCGGCCCTGCTCAGCGGGAAGCCTACTTCTCCCTCTCCCACTCCCCCTGCTGGTGTTTCCTCTCTCGCTGTGTCTCTCTCTGTCCAATAAATAAATAAAATCTTTAAAAAAAACTATATTTATATACTCTATATTATTTTTGTAAGCCCACTGAAAATACTCTTTATAACCAGGCAGATTTAAATAAGTAAAGCATAGATTCCATGAGTTATCAAAGATCACATTGTCTAGTAAAGGAAAGAACCAGGACATAGACTCAGGTGGCCTAATTCCAAATCCAGAGCTATTTCATAGAGAAGCTTGATATAAAGCAGTAGTGTCTTGAAATTAACAGTAATAAAATTCTTCAAGATTGAATTAGCTTAGTGCTGGGCTGTCATTCTGGACATATTACTGATAAAAGGAATGCATACCAGATTATTAGATAGTTTAGTGACTGGGGAAAACTACTCTAGGAGATAGTAGGTTATTCTGATGTTCCACTTCTCAGATTAATGAGACTTAGAAGAAGCCTGTTAAAAGCTCTAAACCTAGAGTAATCAGTACACCCAGTGACACATTCTTCAGCCTAATGAAAAAGCACTCTATTGAATGATTTTTTTATTTTTATTCCTTATTATTAAAATGGAGGAGGAATGTATAGAAGAAAATTATAAATCAGATCACTGGAAGCATATTTTAATTGTAAACCAAACCAAAAAGTTGAAGCCCTTTCTCCCTAAAAAGGAAACAAAAATAATATCTCAAGTATAGCTATTCCATACTTAAAGTTTTAATTAGTTCTCCATTTTCTAAGTTGACTTTGCCAAAAAAAGTATTCAGATTATTATTTAACGTAAATTATTCTAACTAAAACTTTTGATATAAGTAAAATACATATATCCAAATATAGTTTTCTATTAGTTCTGTCCATCAAGGACATTTTTATGAAACAGTTAAGAATGGGGTAGGCTTTTAGGAGAACAAAGAATTGACCACCAGGACTTTTGAATCAGGTTTCACAGTCAGTCATCTTATTTATCTTATGAAAGATGAGGTTAAACGGCCAAGCCATTTCCCAAGCCTTTTGTACCCTATTTCTCTTGTCGTCAAGGTAAGAAAATATCCCTGATATGGTATAAATTTGGTCTATGGTATGTGGCAGGTTTTATTTTCTAGAAAACATACTCTGAGGCAAAGGTTTGTGTACAGAATGTTTATCAGGAACTAACACATGTAAAGTTTAAAAGGAAGGAAGCAGAACTGGCCAGAGAAAGAAGCAAAGTTGCAATGTAGGTCCAAAAGTCACCTCCAACCCCATGGGGGAGAGCTGATGCTAAAATGACCTGTCAAAGTTGTTTGGTGTCAGCATCAACCACTGGATCTCTGCCACCCCAGGAAGGAACTGACCTAGGATAAGGCATTGCTCTACACCATTATTATATTGTCCTCAAACTCTTTTTTTTTTTTTCTGGTAAAATGTTAAAGCTGTGATAGCCAATATCCTTGCCTTTTCTCTTATTTTAATAGGAATGTTTCTAATGTGTCAACATTAAGTTGGCTATCCATGGTAGATTTCTGGTAGGCACTATTTTGAAATTAAGACACTCTTAATATGTTAGTAATTTGTTATAAATGTATGTTAAATGTTAGCAAATGCTTTTTGAACATTTAGTTGGTTATATGCTTTTCTATTCTCATCTATTAATGTAGGTTATTTTCTAATGATGAGGCTCTGTAGCTAAAGGAATTAATTGGCATGATCGTTCAATTCGCCATACATCCACACTCTTTCCATGGCCTCATTATAGAGAAATTTATTTCCCTACCTTCTGACTTTGGGCTAGGCATGCCACTTGGGTTTTTTTGTTTGTTTTTGTTTGTTTGCTTATATCTGTTTTTGTTTTGACAGTTTTTACCAATAGCCAGTAGGTGGAAATTAGTCTGTACCCTTTTGGACCTTAAACCATAAGACTTATTGTTTTCATTTGCCCTCATGTGCTCTGCTTCTGCTGTGAGAGGAACATGCCCTCCCTAACCTGATAGCCCAAAGAGAATGAGGACAAGTAATACAGGAAGAGTTATTAAA
Organism: Ursus maritimus; assembly: GCF_017311325.1. NCBI lineage: Eukaryota > Metazoa > Chordata > Mammalia > Carnivora > Ursidae > Ursus > Ursus maritimus. Next base: position 45,268,474 of record NW_024423343.1, read on the forward strand.
TCACATATGATTTTTGTCTCTATTTTCAAAAATAAAACAGTGTACATTTCTCTTGTGTGCTTGTCTGTTTTTGATATCAGAGAATACTAACCTTCTAAAAGGTAATGTATTATACAAAATTTTGTATGGTCTATGACAGTTTATACAATGTTGCCAATCATTTAGTTTTGTAAACCAACCAAAGTTTCCTAATTTGTATCAGTTACCTTTATCTTTTTTATTATCTTCCTTCTATTTTGAGTTTGTTTTTTAATTCTGGTTATTGTTTTTGAGCTTCTTAAATTTAAGAATATATATTATTCTCTGAGCACTGTATTGGCCCATTATATACATTTTGTTATCTACTACATTACGATTCAATTTAAATAGCTTATTATTTCTCTTATTTCCTCTTTAACGGAAGATATATGTACAAATGTATTTTTTCACTTGCAATAGAAAATAAGCTGTATCTAGTTCATCTCTTTTTATTGCCTTTTTCCAGAAAAATAACATATTTTTAATGTATTAAGATTCATTTTTGCTGACTCCTATACGTTAAATACTAAAATATTTCAAATATATTTGAAAATAATCTGTACATTATATATTCTGTTTCCTGGATTCATAATTCCATATGTTACACATGCATTTGTGTATATATACACCATCATAAATACACTACAGAAGCTTCTAAATTATGACATTGATATTCTCTGATATTTCTCCATTAATTTTTCTATCATTAGAATTAGATGCAGGGGTTAATATTATAAATATATTTACATTTTCAATATGTAAGACTTATTACTGGTAATATATGTATATGTTTAAATATATGATAAAATATAAAGAATTTAAGTAGTTTATGTATTTTAATCCTTGATAAATACTTAATATTTTTACTATGTAGTAATGAGTGAAAATAAAATTATACAGTGACCTTCTATACGTTAAATATACAATTTAATTGTATTAAGGAAAAGGATTATAGATGATGGAAGATGTAATCTGACTCTTTTGCACACATGTTTATACGTTTTTTTCAGGTTTAGTCCAGGATAGCCTAAGTATGATGGGCACTGATTAATACACGTGTCCTGTTACTACAAAGATAGACATGATAAAAGCAAATGAATATTTCTCTGAGTGCTGTCACATTCAGATGAAATAATTAAACAATTTCAAAACTCTTTGCTTCTGAGTCTTTGTTCCTCAGTCAAACATGGGACCTGACACCATAAAAAGTCCTAAATAGAGGAGAAAAATACTTTCATACCTCAAATTGTATTTTCCTCATCATGATTGAATGCACTGGATTTTAGCTAATAAGTTCAATCTCTTTAATGTTTAGCTTATGTGAAGCCTTTAATCATCTCTTTAAGAAATTTAAGAAACAGATTTCACAAAGATGCCAATAACCTGATCACTCTCGGCCTCCCTCACCAATACCATTGCAACAGTAGATTTATCCATGTTTAATAGCACAATTCTAATTCATGGGACTCACCACACAGTAAAAAAAAATAGTCATAGATCTGTTAAAGGCAGTATTACTGCCAGTAACTAATGTCCACCAACCACTTACAAGCACTATCAGTAAAATGCGACATGTACAAGAAATGCAGTCCACTCTTGATTAGTCACGTTAATTGGGGTCAAAAATAGCATAATCTGTTTGAATCTAAAAATAAATTCTTAATGTTTCATTATGCAAATAACTCAACTCTCCTTCCCAATCTAACCTTTTAATAGAGACTCTAACAAGTTTGTGTAAAAATTTGAAATGCCCATCATCTTTCTGCCTCTATCAACCCTTTAGTGGAAGCCTAAAATCAGCTATGTGACCCTGGGCAATCAGACGATCAGGAAAATGACCTTTGTATTTCCTCTAATACCTCATGGGACAAATAAAAATATAAATAAGTGGCACATCCCTCAGGCAAATTTTGTAACAGACATAATTTGACTCACCTGTTCCATTCAGTATCTCACTGTTCTCACAGAATACGCTGTATGACAGGCAGGTTGACCAACAAGGCTCTTCGATGTTCTGCTGCACATTTCAAGTGTTCCATCTGGAAGAGGGAGAAGATAGTAATTAAGGGAAATAGAAGTAAATAGAACAGGCACACATGGGAGTGAAATACAGAAGAGCAGAAAGATACCAATAGGTAATCGGTTTAACGATTGCTTGTCCATCACTGGCCCAGCAAGTTCACCGTATTTCAGGGAATGGTATGCTCAAGCAGGTAATCGCTCTCCCTACGGTACAAGATTTGTACAGCTCTAAAGGTTATCCTAAGGACCAGCCTCAAAGCCATTTGAATATTATATCCCCAAAGTTCTTTCCTGCTTTGGGGTCTTCTTATCTGTTGTCTCTCCTGAAAAGCTCCTATTCTCTTGTTCTTCACTTACCCATTCTCTTTCCAATATTCAGGTTTTAAACCATATATTTACCACCATCTCATCTGATATAGTTCAATAGATCATTCAATCTGTAGCACAATACCCCATAGTCTTATCAAAGACAGGTAACTATCCTAACAGCAGTCATCACAACGTGAAATTATCTCATGCAGTTGTTCACTCATTCATTTTCTATCTGTATTCCTATATATAAGGTATTTCCACTGTGTATTGCATGAGTTGATGCCATTAAATGTACACTGAATAAATAAAAAGAACATGAAAAAGGTGACTTGCTGAAGTAGAGGGATCACCTTGTTCACTAACAGGCTTAAACCTTATTGGCTGTGACCACAGACAGAAAAATCAGAAGTACCATGACCCACCGGGTGAAACTCAATAAAATGTTGAGCTCTACAGATGTAAGAGATCATGTCAGAGAATCAGACTTGACAGTATATAACTATTAGTTTTAAAGTAAATAGGAAAAATTAAGCAATTCCAGTCATATTTATGTTTCTTGTGATTTTGAAAATTATTGTTCATAATAGCATATTTACTTTTTATTAATATGACTAGTCTAAAAATTTAGTAATGACTTTGGAATGAAGAGAACAATGCAAATATGACATATTTAGTAGGTATAAAGCCAAGAAATTGATTACATTTTGATATTTATCTCAAGATTTTAACTTGCTCCCTAGTGAGTTACAATAAAGAAATTGCTATAAATTTTAATTAAAAAAAATAGTTAGCTTTAAATTTTCATTCCCAGACGATGGTAGAAAAAGGAAGCTATACTTCATTAGCCTTTTTAAAAGTACATCTACAATGATTCTGTATGATAGATATTTTGATAATTTTACTCCTGGAATTTAATCCTAGAATTATTTATAATAGTCTTTTTTTCTCATGGAAGATGGATCTAAATTTAAATTGAAATCTGACATTTCATTTACTCGGTTGAAGTAGCTAAGATTAGATGACATTATTCAAATAGCCTTAAAACCCATAGGCAATAGAAGACATAATAAAAATGTGAGCATTCATACTGCAGGAAGACCTTGCACATATCTGGATGTCTGTTGGGCATGCTGTAGATGATTTGAATACTGTAGCTTTAATGCAAATTGGACATGTCTCTAACATTTCCCTACAACTTCAATAAACACATTTACTTTATTTTTTTTTTAAGATTTTATTTATTTATTTGACAGAGAGAGAGAGACAGCCAGCAAGAAAGGGAACACAAGCAGGGGGGAGTGGGAGAGGAAGAAGCAGGCTTCCCAGGGGAGCAGGGAGCCCGACGCAGGGCTCGATCCCAGGATCAGGCCCTGAGTCGAAGGCAGACGCTTAAGGACTGAGCCATCCAGGCGCCCCCCCCCCTTTTTTTTTAAAGAAACACATTTACCTCAAACTATAAAATAAGTTAATATTTTTCTTAGCATTAATTAAAAAATATTTTTATCAAAAATTATTGAAAGTATTTTCCAATTATTAGTTCAATAGAAAGTAACTAGGCCAAAAACAGTTAGGATTATATAACATATTTTATTTTTATTTTATTTTATTTCTTTATTTTTTTTTTTAAGATTTTATTTATTTATTCGACAGAGATAGAGACAGCCAGCGAGAGAGGGAACACAAGCAGGGGGAGTGGGAGAGGAAGAAGCAGGCTCATAGCAGAAGAGCCTGATGTGGGGCTCAATCCCAGATCACCGGGATCACACCCTGAGCCGAAGGCAGACGCCCAAACACTGTGCCACCCAGGTGCCCTTATATAACATATTTTAATAAACTAAACATTAGTGATCATTCCAAATACAAACCCATTTTGTATATCATTTTAATCAATATTCAATATTTATTACTTAATTTTTGAAAGTGTAGAAGTTTAAAGTGCACAGCATAATAGAGTGCACAGCCCTGGTTCCTAGAACAGTGTCTGCTGCCAAATTGCTACCTTTAATTATTCAGTGAAAATAAAAGGAACACAGAAAAAGTAACTTACTGAGGTAGGGCGATCACAGTTTCACTGCCAGGAAAGTAGCCACAGCCTAAACCTTACTGGCTTTGACCACACATTACGGGTTGGTGGCAGAAAAATCAGAAGTACTATTACCCTGGCTGAAAATCAATACAGAAATGAGTTCTACAGATATAAGAAATAATATTAGAGAATAAGACTTGATGATATATAACTATATTTTTTGTTTTAAAATAAATAACAAATTAAGTGATTTCAGCCATATTTGCTGTGATTTTGAATATCTTTCAGAACTTAAGAACCTAGAATACTGTATTAATTCACTATATACTGAATATAATTCACTATATTAATTTATTTAGCTTAAAAGTTCTTCTTAGATTATAGCTTCTTGTTTTTAGTTACATATATGGAATTTTTCCAATTTCTGGCTCATGAGAAATTGTACGTTTTATTTTGTCATCTGGTGGTAATTTTATCTAGAATTAATAAGTATTTACAAATATAAAGATATGTAATATATATTATTAAAATGCAATTTAAATGGTATTGGAAATACTAAGACTTACATTAGAAGCTGCAAATAAAAAGTGGTTTTACATGTGAAGAGAGAATCATATGGAGTAGATTATGCTAGTTCTTGCAACACTGCAGTATTCTCTTAATTTTTCTAACTTATCAAACTATTAATACTTTAGGTTCCAAACAATATGTATCACTTCTCAATCCCAAACTTGAATTGCAAATTCCATTAATACATCATTCCACTGTTACCACCACCATCATCAAAATCACCTACATGTGGCTATTTAAAAGATATTAGGGAGAAAAAAAACATTTCATTCGTCATAGCATATAATACATATTTTTAACTAGATCTCCATTTATTATTTATCTTAACTGCCCCTGCCAACCGATTTCCTTAACACCTAATATTGAAATCTTGATTATTCCTTCCCACCGAACATAGAATACAGGCCTCTCTCTAAAAATTCCTCTATTCCAAATTTTGTTTATATTTCAAGAAGCCAATGCTCCAATAATGCTTCTTTCTTATAGTACACAGACTTTCTTATTCTGAAAATCTCAGTGTTTGTACATTTTATATTATTATCTTTTGTTTTTTATTTTTCCGTGTGTGTGTGTGTGTGTGTGTGTGTGTGTGTGTTCTCTCTAAAGCTTTTGTACCAGAGGCATACTTTCTATTTCTCTGATATTTTATTCAGGTTCAGTATAGTGATATGCTCATTTATTAACTAAAGACAATCTCCAAATAATATTGCCTGTGAGTTTTTGTGTGTGCACACACATAATATGATTTCATTAGGTATCCAGGAACATTCTTGGAGTGACATCTCAGAAATGTTACATATGTTTTCAATATCTAACTCTTGCAGAGCTGGCAAGAAAGAAAGGTGTAATATATAGATTTGTTCCAGCCTTGTTCAGAAGTGGACTCTGGGTCAAGATCTAGAAGAATTATTGGCCACAGAAAATATATTCAACTGCAGATTATGGTATGTGCTTGCATCCCAAGATTACAGTGATATGAAATCACCCTTAAACTGCCAGAGAATTCATTTCTTAGCTGATTCTTTCAGTATATAAATCATACCTCTTATATCCTTACACATAAGATGCCAAAATTATTTTTCATAAGAATCCTATTGCATCAGAACTAAATTCCCAACAGAAAAACAGAAGAATTATCATTACTGTTGTATCTTTCTATCATGTCTTTTTATTGTATATGTATTCAGAATTTACCTCCCAGATAGTTTATCTGGCATAATCGAAATAGGTAATTTTTCCTCATAGGTTCTTATTTCAAGGCATGTGATAATTCTCTGTGAGTTTTCACATATCCTTTTCAGTTCCTTCAGATGTTTCTTAAGAACTTTAGTCTACTGCTTAAACATACTACCGGTCTACAGAAAAGTCAATAAGACTCAACATTATATACAGTTTAACCTTCTTTTTATAAAAGCTTCTCCCTTGAAGTTTTTTTTAAGTACCCCTCTAATATTTCATTTATTTTATTCATCTTAAACATTTTTAGCTAATTTAATTTTTTAGTAAGTGTTTTAGTTTATATTAGCACTTTATCCAAAAATGCAAGGAAAGAAAACAACAGTTTCTATTGAAGGCACTCTGCTTCTTTAATGAAACTTAATTTATTATAATCGTTGTTCATTTTTTTGTTGTTTATATTTTTAATTCTATACTGAATTATAATAAATATAGAAGAAAGTACATAAATCATAAAGTAACAGCTTAATGAATTTTCACAAAGTGAACACAACCAGGACCTGGATCAAGACACAGAACACCTGTTCCCAGAAAACTCCCCATATGCCCCTCCCAGTCACTGTCCTTCCTTCTTCTCCCAAATAACCACTATCTTGACATCTAATACCACACCTAAGTTTTGTCTGCTTGGGAACATATTGCAAGTGAAACATGGATGGTCCTTTCTATTCCTTGGTTTTCATTCCTTGACATCATCTTCTCCAGTAACATTTACCCTCACTCTACCTCCTGAGATCTTGCCATCTTTAATAACTACTCCACCTCCAACGTCTTGTTTGCAATTATTCTACTTTCTGACCATCCACATATGATCTAGTAATCTTTGTTCAAAATTTCTTTGACGTTGTCCCTGTGAAAACATCAGGTCTACCATATTCTCAGTGTCCATCATTTCTCTTGTGTCCTCACTCCTCCTGGCTCATCTTGAAATTCAAAGCTATTCAGCCATCATTAACTCCCCAGCTTCCTTTCCATTGTATTCACTAGGCAAAATCAACTAAATTTAAACCCAACTCTCCATTTAACCTGCACCTGCCCCCAGAGCTGTGTGAACCTACAGGAAAAGCACATATTGTGCTGACTGGTCTCAGTGTAAATTCAAGTCTTCAGATCTCAAGTTGTACCACTAAGCTTCCCAAGTAAACTTCATTTCTGTTCTCAGAAACAAAGATTTCACACTTTTGCTTCACTCTTCAAGCTTCTCACATCCTCTCCCTTCTCCCATTCTCAGCTCACAAACTGGACTCATATTTTATGGAGAATGGAAGCATTAGACAAGTTTCCTCAGCTTCTTACCACCAAATCTTCAACCTACCATCTGTACACCCATGTCCTTTGCCTCTTGGTACAATGTTTGATGTGTCCCTTCCCCCATCAGAATCCAACCCCTCACTTGTACTCTGCATCTCACCTCTTCCTGCTTACTCAAAAGCCCTTCTCTAGTAACTCTTTCCTCTATTACACTATCAGCTTCTCCTTCTACACTGAATCAGTCCTACTAGTATATAAATATGCCTCAATATGCACCATCTTAAAAAATGATAAAACTCTTTGATTCCTCATCTCTCTCTAGTTACCACCCCGCTTATCTCTGTTGATCAAATTGTCTATGATGACTACCTATTCATCCTGATCTCCTGTGCTCCCCTTTACCTTCTTCAGCCAAATGTCCACTTCACTACTGAAACTACCCTTGTCAAAGTCATCAGGGACCACCATGCTGTCAAAGCAATGGTTTCCTTCCAACAATTCATTCATTTGTTTTGTTTCAGATTGGGCTCTTTCCTGAATTTCCCACTCATATAAAATAGGGCCTACTCAATATAAAACCATGATTTCTAGTAGGAAACTCCATCTTGGTTATGTATACTAAATCATATCTGCTCTGTTTAGAAAAATGTCCCTTCTCATTAACAGGTTCCTAGGAGAATATCAGCTGTTAATTATCCTAACTCTTAACTTCTCAAGTTTAACATGTCCAAATCAAACTCTTTACCCTTAACACTGTTCCTTCTCCAGACTCTGCATCTCAATTAAATGGCATTATGACAACCTAGCTGCTCAATTCAAAAACCTGCTCACTCCCATGCTTCCTCTTACCCTGCTCTCCATGTTGTCACACACACAGTAACCAAGTCCTGTCGCCACTACTTTCAAAAAACATGTCCTGAATCCATCCATTTCTCCCCATAGCTCTTGCTTTCACCCTAGTTCCCATCACTACCACCTCTTGCCTAGACCACTGCAACAGTATCTCCCAAATCCTTCTCACTGCACTTAGAATTAAAATCTAAATCTCATATTACAACTTAAAATCTCAATATGATCTGGACCCTGCTCGCCTCTGAATTCACTCCACATCACCCTCTCTTTCCTGCACTTACTTCCATTCAGACACAATGGCTACATTTCAAACGTTTTATTTTGTTTGGCAAAGTCTTAAAGTATTTGAATTTTCCCCTTAATATTTGCTGTTGTTATTTTTCCTGTTATTATTACTTGAAATTTAGAGGACTGTTTCTTTTTCTTCAAAGTCTCATAAAATTAGGACAGCTCTTGGGATTGTTAAATCCATATTGACTATCTCTAGAATATACTACAACCTTTCAATATGTGGATCCACACTTCCTTGACTTCAGGAAAGCTCTCTTAAGTTATCTCTTGGGGTATTTTCTTCATGATTTTTTCCTCTTCTTTAACGACACAAACTGTTAATATCTTGTATCTCCTTTTGCTTCCACATCAATTTATTTTATTTTATTCTACTTAAAATTATTTTTATTCTTCTTAAAATAAAGTTGAAAATCAACTTTTCAAACACATTCTCCCTGTTGCTTTGTTTTCATATATATCCTTCCCCCTCTTCCTGTAGTAAATATGAGCTCATTTTTTCTTTTTTCTTTTTTTTTTAAGTAGGCTCCACACCCAGCAGGGAATCCACTACCCTGAGATCAAGACCTGAGCTGAGATGGAGACACATGCTTAACCAACCTGAGCCACCTAGGCACCCCTGACCTCACTTTTTCTGTTTTAATGTTTTTCTTCCTCCTCTTTCTTGAGCACCACTCATTTTTCATCTTTTATTGTCTTCTTATTTCACCCTTGAACCTGTGTCTCTTCCATAAGATCATTATGCATAGAGGCTGTGCATCATTCAGTACGTTAAGCCCATAGACAACTGAATGGCATGAGTTTCCTCTCACCCACGGCAACATTATTCTGCTGTGTACTCTTCATCCTCCTTTTGTTTACAATAGATCTTCCTTCCCTGTCTCCCTCTCCCCCCCAATCTTCCCTCCCTCCACCACTCACCCTCCCATCCCCGCTTCCTTTTTCCCTCCCTTTATTCATCCCTCTCCGTGTGGCTCATACTTCAACCCTTTTCAGCCCTCAAACCTAAAATAGCTAGTAGCTTCCAGGGGCCCCTCTTCTAAGACACATTCACAGGCACCTGGTTGCCAAAAAGGGAGCTCTTCGTGTTTCCTTCCGTAGCCCCCTTCTCTGCCACTCTGTGACTCAGACAACTTTCGGTGGCTCCCGCACCCCATCAAGTACCCTCACCTTATTCCAGACAGGGGTCCATGAGGTTAGCTCCTTAGGTCATGGCGTTCTTCGCATAGTGCGTGCTCTGCCAGGGCGGTCTTTGCTCTGCCCTCCATGTGTTTTCTCTCAGACTGACTTTCCGCAGGTCACCTCCTGGATGCGCGCAGTCCACGTCTTCCGTCAGTCACATCCGCACCGACAATGCTGTATGTTCTCGAGCCGCGCTTCTGACGTCGTAGGTCAGACCCGCACTTACGACATTGTTTGTTAGATCCGCGCGTCTTACGTCATCGATCCAACCCGCACTTACGACTGTTAGACCCGCGCGTCTGACGCCGTCAGAGCCGCATATTCAACGTCGTCTGTCTGATTCACATGTCAAACCTCGTTCTGAATTTGCGTGTTGGTCAGTGTTCGTTTTGTTGTTGTTATTAGTGAGGTGCACCACATACAATCAACTCAAGTCTTTAATTTAGGTCTGCTTGTATTAGCTGCTGGAATCTATATTGTTTGCTAAAATCCAATATGTCTGTGAACATTTACATGAAAAATGACTGAGGTGGGGTCAGAAGTGAGAGAAAATGAGTTCTAATGTGAATGTTGAAAGAGAATTGTCTAAAGAAACACTGTGAGGATCCTTTAAAAAGTTAAATATATCTCAGTTTGCAAGTTGATAATTTTAAGATCGGATTTTCATAAACTGAGACAGACTGATTATAAACACAGAACTTGCGTTGTTTTATGAATATAATCCATGGCATTTTATGCGGGCAACAAAATTCTACCCGTTTCCTTGTTCATTTGGAGAAAACGATATAAGGAAGGAGACACAAATCACTACAAGTAGTACAAACACCTCTCTATGAGACTTTTACTTTTTTTTTTTTTAAGATTTTATTTATTTATTTATTTGACAGATATAGAGACAGCCAGCGAGAGAGGGAACACAAGCAGGGGAGTGGGAGAGGAAGAAGCAGGCTCATAGCAGAAGAGCCTGATGTGGGGCTCGATCCCACAATGACGGGATCACGCCCTGAGCCGAAGGCAGACGTTTAACCGCTGTGCCACCCAGGCGCCTCGAGACTTTTACTTTTTACTCTATTTTATGAGTTGTCAGAGAAATCACACTCTGATTATTTTAAGAAATAATGCAAGCCATCCTGATGATTACAGTTGTCCATTATCGTTTAAGTCATGTTGGCAGCATGATTTCCTGGAAATATATATATATATTTTTTTAAGATTATTTTATTTGTTTGTTTGTTTGACAGAGAGTGAGAGAGGGAGAACACAAGTAGGCAGCGTGGTGGACAGAGGGAGATAGAGAAGCGGTCTTCACACGGAGCAGGAAGCCCGGTGCAGAGCTCCATCCCAGGAATCTGGGATCATGACCTGAGCCGAAGGCAAGCGCTTAATGGGCTGAGCCACCCAGGTACCCCAGTTTCCTGGAAATATTTAAAAAGCAAAAGCAATTGTAAACATTTTGTACTCACTGCTGATTCTTGCTACTGATTGCCTTTTATTTTTATTTTCTGACTAGAAATTCCTACCCTAAATGTTAGAGAAATAAAAGCAATACTTTTACCATTAATCAAGAATACATATTAATACTTAAGATTAGGGGCGCCTGGGTGGCTCAGTTGGTTAAGTCTGCCTACAGCTCAGGCCATGATCCCAGGGTTCTGGGATCAAGTCCCATATGGGGCTCCCTGCTCAGCAGGGAGCCAGCTTCTCCCTCTCCTCCCTGCTCATGCTCTCTCTAGCTATCTCTCTCACTATCTCTGTCTCTGTCAAATAAATAAAAATAAAATCTTGTAAAAAAATACTTAAGATTAAAAGTAACCATTTTTTGTTCTAGACACTGTTCTTCACTTGATATTATAAATGAAGTTACATTCATTTGAAATAGAATATTATATTATAATAAAGTATGGCATAATTTTATAATATGGTATTATTATATGAAGTTTATAAATTTCCTTGATAGAAATACTTGATTTCCTTTAATGTGACTAAGTCATTTCTCAATTTCTCTGAGTCTCCCTCTCCAAATAAATAATTATATAAAATCAAAAAGTGATTTATTAAATAGTCATGTTCTAATGGAAATAATACTTTTCTTGTCATAGGTTTTTTAAATTTAGATATAAATACCTATCATGAATACTGAGACTTCTTAATGGAATATCTGTCAACATTGATCAAGTGATTCATGCATTTTTAGAATCAGAGGAAAGATAAGTGAATAAGAAATGAAGAAGCCTCTTTTATTTATTTTAATTGCTTTATATAATTTGGATTGAATTATTTAAAAGAAATATGTTAGCATTTAGATCATGGGAAAAATTTCAGTAGCTAACTTATCTTAGTATCTTGTCTCAGATACCTTATTTTGTAGTCATTTTAATGTCAGCTTATTTTCAGCAAGCTATTTGTTTTCCAATCATGAAATATTTTACTCCCATAAATACTACCATCATTAAAAATTTTGCATCCTTCAGGCCATAGATGAGACAGACCCAATCTTCTCCACAAAAAACAATCAATTTAAGACTATGTTCATGAACATAAAACTTTAAAATAAAGTACTAAAGGCATACTATAATACAAACAAAATTACAAAACAATTAAGAAAATAAAAAGTCTCTCTATAAATTTCCCCAAGTAGAAAAAAGATAATCATATGAAATGATGCTTCCATTGAAGTGAAAATATTCTGAGGAAGATCATAATTCTAATCTGCTGGATGCAAGATTTTATTTTTCAGGTTGTGGGAGAAGGTGAGTACAGTTAGCAAATGTAAAGCACTTACTATGTGCCAGAGACTTTAAAGGGCTTTGAATTTACATGTATTATAGTCTTCATAACAACCTTGTGACATAAATACCATCATTAACTCTTTTAAGTAATAAGGAGATAAGTAGAGAGAGGTTAAATAACTTGGCAGTAATCATACAACAAATAAATGGCTAAGTCAGAGTACAAACCCTTAAATCTAGCCCCAAAGCTTCTTTACTGAACTGCTGAGCTATGGCATCAACTCACATATATTGGATTGATATACCCATATTTTAGGGAATCTAAGATATTCTCATGCTGGCTCTTTTTTTTTTTTTTAAGATTTTATTTATTTATTTGACAGAGAGAGAGAGAGAGAGCGTACGCGCACACAAGCAGGGGGAGTGGCAGGCAGAGAAAGCAGGCTTAGGCTTCCCCCAGAGCAAGGAGCCTGATGTGGCTCCATCCCAGGACCCTGGGATCATGACGTGAATGGAAGGCAGATGTTTAACGGACTAGTCACCCAGGTGGCCCTGGCTCTTTCTTATTTTTACCACAATCAACAGAATTTTTCACACAACCATGTTATGTCAGCCCCTAATCCAATTAGGAATTGTAATCTTATAAACCACAAACTTTGGTAACATGTATTCTTATTTTAGAGAGGTTAAATTGTGAGAGGCAATGCATATGAGAATTTATGAAATAGAGAGACAGTAGTATTTAAATATCTTTAAATATGCTTTATTAGTTTTGATAGGACCAGACATTTAACATTTTCATAGAACCTGTTTCTCCAAGCCTGTTTCAAGTTTTTGCTCAGTGTTTACCATCAGTGGCACCTTCTGGAGCACTCTAATTTAAAATTTCAATCTCACCTTCCACCCACAGTATTCCTAATTCAGTATACCCTGCTGTGCTTTTCTTCCTTTTTATAGTTTTTATAATTTTGTAACGTGCAATAGATATAATTAATTATGTGTATCATTAATGTCTGCCTTCACTGATCACTGCCTCTTTAGAATACAAAATCCTTGAGGGAAAGACTGTTGTTTTGTTCATTGACATATATCTAACACATAAAACATTGGTACATGCCAGGAATTCTTTATATGTATTTATTACATGTTCAGAAAAATCAATCAGTAAATCATGAAAAAACAAATTCATACTGTATGATCAGTGTTCCTGTAAAACATGACCAGAAAGACATTTTTTTACTTACTTTTATCTGGTATATATTTGTACAATTTTCTTGTGTAGAAAAAGTGTGTAACTTCTATGTATTTAATGTAACATTAAAATTGCCAATACAAATCATCAGTGATCATTATAGAATAATTCTTCTATCACTTCATAATCTGATTAGGGAAAAGTCATTCACTAATCTGAACGGTGAAAAAAACAAACCAATTTACACATTTACTTAATGTCTCTGAGCCTCAGTTTCCCCATGTATAAAACAGAGATAGAAATAGTACACATTTCATAGAGTCATCATGAAAAATATGTGAGATAACTTACATAAAGGAATTTTAAAAGTAGTGTTAACTATTATGTTGTAACACAAGGAAGGATGACAACTTCATCTGGATGCTTATTTGAGGGATTTTTTTTTTTCAGATTTTATTTATTTATTTGACAGAGAGAGAGAGACAGCCAACGAGAGAGGGAACACAAGCAGGGGGAATGGGAGAGGAAGAAGCAGGCTCCCAGCAGAGGAGCCTGATGTGGGGCTCAATCCCAGAACGCCGGGATCACGCCCTGAGCCGAAGGCAGACGCTTAACTGCTGTGCCACCCAGGCGCCCCTATCTGAGGGATATTTATAGAGGCACCTTGATGAGGATTTTTTTTTCTCAGATTCACTTAAATAGATTCACTTAGTTATTGATTACTTCCCTTTAAAATACCTTAGAATGGCAATTTGTAACATATGTAAATAGACTATATCTGTCTTTATCACAACATCCTAACCAAACTGCAAAAATATATCTGCATGAACATTTGTTTTCTCCACCAATAAAATTTCACTAATCAATCTCATGCTGGTTGAAAATGATGTCTTTGAGACCAATAGACATCAAAGGTGTAAATAATGTAGATTTTACTTGCAAATGTGTAGTACAATTATGATAAAATCATGTTTTATATAAGAAACAAAATAACTTTTCAGACTTTGCCATGGTAGAGCAACATCAATTTGGATGATGACATCATACTGTAGTCCCTAAACTATTCTGAGAATGGAAGGATGAGGAGCAACTTATTACATCTTATACAATGAAAATGATAGGATTGTCTTAAGAATTTGACAACTGATAAGTGAAAAAAACCTGAATCGTGACTCTACAACAGATCTGATTATATTTTTATGTAAATTCAACATGTCACCATTTTGAATTCTTTGGATACAGAAAGACACAGAAAAAATTTAATAATTAGTGTGTAGGCAAAAAATTAAACTAGACAAAACTGTTACAAGTTTTCAGGGCTACGAAAAGAAAGATAGCCCATTTGGCATATAAAATACTGTTTATTGACCCAGTTTTATAAGTTTATCAATCATCAGTCCTCTTAATTCTAAAAATTACACAAGTTGGCTGATACTTTAGTCCTCTAATGTGATCATTTTTCATATAAAAATATTCCATAATGCTGTGATTCTCAAGCATTGATATATACTAGAAACAGCTGAAGAACATGTTTAAAATGATGATTTTCTGTACAATCTCAACTCTTGTGATTCAAATTCAATAGTTTTGGCATGAGGTTTGGGGGAATTTACATTTTAATAAGCAAACTCACTAATCATGGTGCTGTTGATGATAGACCACACTTAAAGCAAGACTGCACTAAGCCTATTATTCAAAAATTTAACTTTTTCTTGGTACAAAGAAACAAGAAGCTGAACTAATGTGGAAAAAAAAAAAGATACATAGGTGCTTTAGGGACAGTAAATTCACCTGATATTGGAGCCCTTGACACAAAATATCACTCCATCAAAACAATATGTTCCTGTGTCTATGCAAAACAAAGTTTCTAACTCTCTGAGGGATAGAAACCCAGTTTGAAAATCATGGGTGATGCGGGCTACAGCTGAGGATTGCTGCTGTAGCAAACAACTCTAGTATCTGAGAGGCATAAAACAATAAAGATTTACTTCTTGTTTATGCTCCATGTCCATCATGGATCTCTACTTATTGCAATCACTCAGGGACTCGGGATGACGGAGGAGCTGCAGTTGCACTGGGATTTTGGCCTCAGTGTCAGACAAAGGGGGAAGGCTCTAAGAGTTCCTGCTGTTGCAAGTAAATACCGAGTGCTGTCTTCAGCAATTAAATACTTATGACTCATTGGCCAAAACGAGGCACCAAACTATTTCCAAACATGAGACAGGAGTGCAATCCTACTATGAGTCTGAAAGGTAGTGAGGTGGAGGAAAATGGGACGATTTGGCTAACAGCAATTTTGACTATCACAAGTCACTATATTCTCTTCTGAGAACTCCTCCTAAAGCCTAGTGCTTGAACATGAGTGTACCATTTAGCTGTCTGCTAAAGACACTTTATGACTCAGGAAAATCTATACGTGAAAAATGCTGTGCATGAGCTGTTTAGACATCAACACTATGACTACTTCAAACAGATGGCAGAAATGTAAAATCTGCAGAAATTGAAGGAAGAAACTTTAATTATTAAAAGATGTGCATATCGTTGACAGAGACACTTGTCCTATTGACTAATTTTTTTACTAGATAATGACTCATTTTCTGACCAGTGCAGCTTCACTAGGTTTTCTGTAAACAAAATTCATTATCCCAAACTGCCTTTTGATTAATTAGAATTTCTGCTTCACTGTCACTAAACAAGAGAAACTTAAGGAGTGGAAAGAGGTCGAAGATTTGCCATAACACTCAATTATTCAACACAGAACAATATACAATTTGTTCAGATAGTTGAAAATAACTGATTTTTTAAAACATAATTTCTTTCCTAAACAATACATCTTTCCTCTAAAATTTTAATAGACCCCATTTAAAATTTTGTGATATTCTTTATCTTTTGAAGCAATACTTTCTTCTTCACTCTTTTAAAATAATGCTATTGCTTTTATAATTTTGTTTAGTTTTATTTTATGATTATCAAGACACTAGGTTTTCACTATAAATGAGTCCGTATAACAACTGTCTATTTTTGTCTTATTAATGTGTATACCTGAATCTGTTCAGTTCTTTAAAAGAAACTAATGTCAGTAAAAAAAGTTGAAAAGTTTTCACACTGTGCTTGCAAAAGAATGATTTTAAATGATTTTATCTAGTTTAAGAGGAGCTTCAGTTTCTACTTTGTAAGAATTCACATGCCTAATGTATAAAATACATATAGAAGTGATTTTAAAGGGTCATTTATTTGAATAACCTCTTTCATTGTCTTATTAATTGCATAACATTATTTGGCCTCAAATATTTAAAGGAAAACTAAAAAGGTAGAAATGTGGATAAGATATAATGTTAATAATTATGAGTTCAAAAAGACTATTGATGAACTTGAAACTATGCTATAGGGCTAATGGACAATTTAGGGTTATGTTTTTTTCATGCTGATCAAGGCCTAATATACATTACGATTTAATACTGAAAGTGAGTTCAGTTTTATATGGATCAGTTTATTAAATAATCCTTGTAGAGCCCAATAGAACAAACCGTATGGGGATTTTAGTCATAAGCCCATATATCATATCAGTGATAACAGTTTCTACAGTGCATTCAAATTCACCAAGAAATACATTGAGGATGTTCCAGAATTTACTAAGTCTCCTGGCAGCCCTTCTAGCTTTTCCTTATTGCTGAGTCTCAAACTCATTGTATTATGTTTCAGATTTCTACTATGGAATCATACTGCTTTTGGTATCAAAATTTCTGCCAGTTAGCTATTGCTGCAGTTATAAAACAAAACTCAAAAATATTTTATTATATCACAATTTTGAGATTCAGAAACTCAAGTAAAGGAAACTGGGTATATCTTATTTCTGCTCCTTCGTGAATATTAAAAAGTTAAAATACACAAAATAATTTTTAATAGGGTAAAGGATAAGTGGAAGTAAAATGTTCCAGTGTCTTTGCTGTCTCTGAGAATTGATAAAAGTACTAATTTATACATTAAATAGGAATGAATCAGGGATATGACGCGGAATCTGTAGTATAATCATTAAAAATTGTTAAAGGTTGTTAAAAAATCAAGATAATAGGAAAAAAAACTAAAGTCTATGGTTACTTAAAGCAAAAAATATTAAAGGATGTAAAATGGAATACAAATCAGATGGGTCAAACAGCAAAAATATAGCAGAATGTTAGATTTAAACAAAATGTACCAATAACTACAATAAATGCAATTGAACCAAATATACTTGACCCTTGAACAACACGGGTTTGAACTGCACGGGTCTACTTATGTATGGATTTTTTTACAGTAGTGTAAATGTATTTTCTCTTCCTTATGATTTTCTTAATAACATTTTCCTTTCTGTAGCTTAGTTTATTGTATGAATACAGTATATAACACACATACAAAATATGTGTTATATGTGTTAATTGACTATTTGTGTTAAGACTTCTGGTCAATAGTCTATTTGTAGTTAAATTTTTAGGAAGTCAACTGTTATATGCAGATTTGCAACTGTGCAAGGGTCAGTGCCTCTAATTCTCATGTTGTTCAAAGGTCAACTGTATTCCAAATGAAAGAAACATCAGATTAAAAAAAATCAGTCATATGCTGCTTATAATAGACATACCTTAAATACAAAAATACATGAATATTGAGAGTAAGCATTAAAATGCATGCAAATTCAACCAAAAGGAAGATGATATAGTTGATGAAGGAAAGACATTAGGGTTCGAAGCCGACGGCCAAGAAAGAATTCTTGAGACGTCTGTAGTGCAAAAAAGTGGTTTTATTAAAGCATGGGGACAGGACCCGTGGGCAGAAAGAGCAGCACTGGGGTCATGAGGAGTGGCTCATTATATACTTTCAAGTTGGGAGGGAGTTAAGGATAGTGTCAGTCTCTAAGGAATTTGGAAGCAAGGTTCCCAGGACCTTGAGGGGGCTAGCTATTGTTGGGTAAAGTCATCTATTACTGTCTAATCAAATCTTAGTCATGAGACTCTTCAGATGTATATTGGTGGGTCATATGCTTGGGGGATGATCGTCAACATCGCGGGGGGGGGGGGGGGGGGGGGATGTAGAGATAAGGGATGTTCCAAAGGAATTTTTATGTGTTAAAGTAGACTTACAGGATCCCGGGGATTGGCTAAGATTGACTTTTGCTCTTAGCAAAGTATTAACATTGATGTAGCTGAGTTCTAGAGGAATGTCTGCCTGTTTCAAGGACTTGTCAATGGGCTGTAAGTAGTAAGGAAATTTAATTTTTCTTTTGCCTTTGTTTTCCACATCATAGTTACATTAGTATCAGATAAAAATAGGCTTTAAACAACAACAACAAAAAATAGTGATAAAGAGGGATATGCAGTAATGGTGAAAGCTCTTAAAATTTTATGTGCTAATAACACCGTCTTAAATGTATAATGGAGACAAATTAACATAATTTACAAGGAGAAAGAGACAAAAAAACAATCATACTGGAAAAATTAGCACTTTATATTTTTGGAATTGAGGGAGCAAACAGACAAAAAATTTATTAAGGATATAAAAGATTTGAGAAACAAAATTAATCATGTTGACCTAATTGACATATATAGAACATTATACCAAGAAATTTCAGAATGCATACTCCTTTCGGGAGCACTGGAATATTTACCAAAATAGACCAAATGCTGAGCTAGATTATAACCCTCCACAGATGTTAAATTACACACAGCATAGTATCTTCTTATCAGAATGGTATTAAGCTTGAACTCAGAAACAAAATATAACAGAAAATACCCAAAAGTTTGTAATTAAATTACTTACTTCAAAATAAAAAGCCATGGGTAACAAGGAAATCGTATTGGAAAGTAAAAAGTATTTTGAAAAGAATGACTGTTAAATGGAACCCATTAAACAAAAGGGTCAGCACTGATATAGGATTAATGGCAATTGCACAGTCTTTACTGACTACATGAGATGAAGAGAACTGAAAATCAGATCTAATTATCTACATCAAACACTGAGAAAAACAAAAATTAAACACTATGAAATAGAAGGGAGGCAATAATAAAAACAAAAACCAAAATTTGTGAAATGCCAAATAAATGTCCAATGGAGAAAATTAACAATACCAAAAGTTGGGGGGTTTTTTGGTTAGACTATAGTAAAACTGACACAAGATAAAACAGAAAATTTGAAAAATGTTTAACTACTTTTGTCCTGCCTCACCTCCATGTGGTTGAGTTTTTCTAGGTTCCCAAGTATATACAACTCAGGTGTATAAGTTTGAGGAAGTTAACATTCCATTTGACAACCCTTAACCAAAGTGGCATAAGAGCTAATGAAGGAAATATCTCATCTCCAGGACTAAGGCAGACAATTCTGAGGTGCATTTTTCATACCTACTTACCAGGTTCCACGAAATCATACCTCAGGTACTCTGAGTATTTAACAGCTTGGTTATGCAAATCTACATTGACTTTCCTCTTCCTCTTTCTTAATTCCCTCACTCCTGTTTTATGGGGTACTAATTAAATTACCTTCATCCAATCTGTGTCTCAGGATCTGCTTTTTTTTTTTTTTTTCCTCCAACACAGGGAAAGACAGTCCCATATAGTTTCAAGTAATTTGGATCTGTAACTAAAAACCTCTCACAACAAACTCCAGGCCATATGGTTTCCTAAGTGAAGCTACTAATCATATACAAAATCTCCCACAGAATAGGAAAAGAGGGAAAACTTCCAAACTCATTATATAAAGTGAGCATAACCTTGACATCAAAACCTGACAAGGAGATTAAAAGAAAAATTGGGCCAATCTGTCTCACAAATATAGATAATGAAAAATTCTAAACAAAATATTAGCCCTGAATCCAGTAATACATAAATGAGGACAATGGATCATACCCTTTATAATATAAATGTAGTTAAGAATTTGAAGACCATCAATATTATTCACCATGTTAACAGAATGAAGGAGAAAAATCATATAATGAACTCAATACATGCAAAATAAGTATTTGAAAAATCTGATATCCTTTCATGCTTAGCATGCTATAAATTGAATGAAAATTGTATAGTTTTACAAAGGTATTAAATTATGTCCACATATCCTAGAGCACATACCATCAATAATGATGAAAACTTTTCATGTAAATTTGGGAATAAGCAAGAATGCCTGCTTTTATCAAAACAGACTCATTAATAACAGGAAAATTAAAATCATGTGCAAACTGATAGACTGTAATGAGAACATAGAATTATTTCTGTAACAATCCTGCCAAGATAAATAATCTAATCTAATCTGAGGATACATCAGACAAACACCAACAGAGGGATCTTCTATAAAGGAAATACCTTGTAATCTTAAAATGTGTCAAGGTCAAAGTGATGTGGGAAACAAAGGCGGAAGAAAACTTATTAAATTTCCTTACTACTTACAGCCCATTGACAAGTCCTTGAAACAGGCAGAGTGACATTCCTCTAGGGACTCAACTGCCTAGATGTTAATACTTTGCCAAGGGCAAAAGTCAATCTTAGCCAATCCCCAGGATCCTGTATGTCTACTTTAACATATAAAAATTCCTTTGGAAACTTCCTTTATCTCTACACCCCCTCCCCCGATGATACATGTTGATAATCATCCCCCAAGCATACGACTCACCAATATATATCTGAAGAGTCTCATGACTAAGGTTTTATTAGACAATAAAAATGACCTTTTCTTTTTTTTTTAATGTTTTTTTATTACATTATGTTAGTCACCATACAGTACATCCCTGGTTTTTTATGTAAAGTTCAATGATTCATTAGTTGCGTGTAACACCCAGTACACCATGCAATACATGCCGTCCTTACTACCCATCACCAGCCTATCCCAAAATTGCTAGTCCCCTCAATCCTGGAAAAATACCTTAGAGACTTACACTAACCCTAACTCCCTCCCAACTTGGAAGTATATAATGAGCCACTCCTCATGACCCCAGTGCAGCTTTTTCTGCCCACAGGTCCTGTCCCATGCTTTAATAAAACTACCTTTTTGCACCAAAGACGTCTCAAGAATTCTTTCTTGGCCATCAGCTCCGGACCTCACCAACATTCCAAAACTACATTATTTGGTGACCATGAAGGAACCCCTCTCACGCTAGAGAGCTTTCTTTCTGTTCTCAACTCACTTAATAAACTATCACTTCACCCTTTTGTGTCAAAAAAAAAAAAAAAGGAGAGATTCATTCTTCAAGTCTGCAAGACAAGAACCCTGCCACGCTGCAACAAAAGGAATCAAGGAAAGACTGAAGAACAAAGAGACCAAGAAAGATTATTGAGATGTGACAACTAAAATCAATTTGTGATTCTGAACTGGACTTTTTACTATAAAAGGCATTATTGTGACATTTGGTGAAAACAAGATGGGATGATTTTTAGGTCATGGTGATATATCAACATTAATTCCCTGCTTCTGATGGTTGTAATATGGTTATTTATGAGAATGTCCTTGTTTGCAAGAAAATATTCCAGGCTGACTAGTCTCAAGTGGTTAAAGGAGAAGAAAAGTCTTTTGTACTGCCTGTGCAAATTTTCTGTAAGATTGAGATCATTTTTTTTAAATCCTAGAACCTATAGGGGAAACCTACATGGGTAATGTCATTTTACCTTTTTAATCATTTAAATAACTTATTGATTTCAAATTTGGCTTTTTTTTTTTTTAAAGGAATCAGAGTCTACATAGATGATCCTTTCCAGAGTTACAACTGGGTGAAATCAGTGTTTCAGAATCAGCTCTTTTTCAGGCATAAATGAAATAATGGGTGTTTACATTTTAATTGTACTTTCAATATTATTACTAAACATGAATATATATTTTTGGTCTTTTGCTTGATGTTCTAAAAATTCGTTACATTTATAAAATATACATATAAATCTGTATTGGTATAATAATATAACTTGATATGGTGCAAGAGAAAAATATAAACAGTGCCTGAAAGACTATGCTGTCTATTCAGAAATTCTGTTTCTGAAGATGGATGCTGATTTAATGACTATTGATGTGGGAACGAAAGGCAAAAGAAAAAAATTAAATTTCCTTGCTACTTACAGTCCATTGACAAGTCCTTGAAATAGGCAGAGTGACCTTCCTCTGGGAGCTCAGCTGCCTCAGTGTGGACGCTTTGCTAAGAGCAAAAGGCAGTCTTGGCTTAACATTGTCCTGACACCCCAGGATCCTGTGAATCTACTTTAACCTTATGGAAATTCCTTTGGAAATTTCCTTTGTCTCTACCCGCTCCCCCCAGATATATGTTGGCAGTCATCCCCCAAGCATATGGCCCACTGATACACATTTGAAGGGTCTCATGGCTGAGGTTTTACTAAATAGTAATACATGACCTTTTCCTAACAATAGCTAGCCCCTTCAAGGTCCTGGAAACCTTGTTTCCTAAATGCCTTGGAGGCTTGTGCTGTCCCTTCCAACTTGAAAGTATATCATCAGCCATTTGTCACAACTCCGTTGTAGCTCTTTCTGCCCACAGTTCCTGTGCTTTCCCCGTGCTTTAATAAAAGCACTTATTGCACCGAAGATGTCTCAAAAATTCTTTCTTGACCATTTGCTCCGAACCCCAACATTTCCACTTCAACTGTGTTTGTGGGGTTTTTAGAAAGATATTATTTTTTTTTATTTGGGAGAGATAAAGAGAGCACAAGCAGGGGGAGCAGCAGAGGGAGAGTGAGAAGCAGACTCCCCACTGAGCAAGGAGCCCAGTGTGAGGCTCAATCCCGGGACCCTGAGATCATGACCTGAGCTGAAGGCAGACAACTGATTGAGCCACCCAAGCACCCCTGTTTGTGGGTTTGAAAGAGCTACATTTGATATGATTTACGGTTTGAAGGGTGGATTTTATTTTACTTTTTTTTTTTTTTTTTTGGCTAAAATTGAGTAGAAAAGTGAGTGAACTACACTGCATATTACTAAAATGCTTTGGTATTTTTCTGATAAGAAATGTATTTATATGTATCAGATTTACAGACAGACCATTAATTTTCACAAAGCAATCTACAGTGAAATTTTCCCAAATCATTTTCTAGCTATATATTTATTGTATTATAAAGCATTTTGCCTGATCAATGAAATTGTGCATATACTATGTGAAATAGAAGCTAATTTTTCACTGGAGTAATAATGCCATTAAGATTAATAAACTAAGCTGAACTTTGATCAGTAGGATCAGTATTGTCACCATGATAATTACTTCCACAAAATATCATTTCTCCTTTTAATATGCGCTTTGTGTGAATGACATGACTTATGTTTATCATGATATTGTTTTGGTAATCTTAACAATCATTGCAAAAATTTCATATTTAAATGAGAAATCATTTCCATTAATTCATTAAGGATGTCTTTATCAAATGCTTATTATTTTCCACACATGATACATGGAGGGTATTTAGGTTGAAATAAAGTTGCAGTTAAGATATGAGTATGTTCTTTTTTTTTTTTTTTTAATTTTGTTAGTTAACATACAGTGCAATATTGGTTTCTGGAGTGGAATTCAGTAAGATACGAATATGTTCCTATGATCCTAAAAATTTCTATCCTTCTCCCTTCAAAAGACCTGAAACTAAAAGTAATTTTAATTTTTTAACTTAAAATACTTAAATATCTGTTATCTATCTACAGTTATTCACCACTGCATGAGATAGAAAGTAGTGTCACATTGGATTCATACTGTATAATAAAATAGGGGAAACAACTTAAAATTAATGCAGTTTACATATGATAATTCTCATAAGGGTGAAGCAAAGATAATTGGCTAACATCAGATAAGAGATAGACCACAAAGGAGATATAGGGCCTTGAATAAATTTGTGGGCCAGGGAACTAGGGCAACTTACTTGGGTTTTGTTTCTAAATCTATGGGAGGATTGTTGATGCTACTTTCTTCTCATCCTATTCCATGACTTTCCTATAGTGTTTTATGTCCAGGTAGTATTTTTAAAAATATTTTTTAAATATCTATTTATGGAAAGTGAATTTTCTTTTGTTTAATAACTGGTTTTTATGGCTTATTGAAATTTAATTTAAAAGGCATATTTTAAATAAGAAATAATAAAGGTGTTCAACAGATATAACAAAACAAGTAGTAGATGGTCAAGTCAAATATTAAGATGATAGCTCCAGAATGAATGAAATTTGAGTATGAGAGATTAAGATGATCAAGATTAAGATTCGATGAAAGAGTAACCAGGCAAAGAAGGAAGAACATTTCATTCTATGTGAAGGTTCATTAAGGGCAAATGCCTCATGTTAGGCATAGACAAGAGAGAAAGCCAGTAGGGCTGAAATGGAGGTACATAGCAGGGTGAAATATATGATTAGACATAGAAGTAGGGATTGGATTCTGTGTCACTATGTAGGCATGGGAAGAATTTGTGTACTTACAAGAGCAATGGGAAAACCTTATGTATTTCAGTGGAAAGATGACATGTGTAGGTTTGTAATATGACGTGATTGCATGCCTTAAAGCAAGCAATTATTAAAAAGATACCAGAAAGAATGTAGTAAAAAGGATAATAATTTAAGTAACACAATACTACCACTTCTTTGTATTTTAGAAACATAAAAGAGTTAAAACAGTTTCTTCTGATTAAATGCTCACTCTGGTTTTCTTTTTTCCTTCCTCTGCTTCTCTCCAGAGGGTTTCTGGGGTCAAGCATTCATATTGCTCTTTGAGTCCCCACTGGTCTCTGTGGCAGAATGGTCTTCCTCATACGCTCATATCTACTGAAGTATAAATGGTTCTATTCTGCTGTAAACTTCTCATCCAACTCTGGCTATACTGCCCTGAACATTGTGGCTCCCTATTTTAATTCTAACATTCTTTAGATCCACAAATATTCTCAGTATTTCTGTTCCATCCCTCAGCAATCCCCCCACCATTGCTAACTAGGAAATGAGAATGCATCCAATGCTCTGTGGAACATGTGTAACTCATGTGGGATCACTCGTGTCACCTACATTCTTCTCTTACCCACTGCCATCACCCATATTTACAATTGTAGGATATAGCACAAGGCCAAATGGGCACTTTCATGGATTTCATCTAGGGAACTGAGTCACTAGTTCCAGTGTTCTTATGTTTCCTCTTACCCTTCTAGAAGTTTCTACCGTATCTCCAGAAATACCATCATATCCATCCACCAGAACCACAAACATGCACACATCATCCTTGACTTTCCTCACATAGTGGAGATAGTAAGGAATTCATGTTGGATCTTTTGTCCTTCACCTTCTAATAAGGACAGGATTCTGCCCAAACCACCCCACTTCCATGATAGTCTGAGTTCTCTTTATCTCTTGCCCTAATATTCAAGGGCACTAGTCCTGGCTCATAATTTGTTAATATGAGGTTAATGAATTTAGGGAAAACTTCCAACTTGACATTATTATATTACTAGGGAATTTTTTATAAGTTTTTTCATTGGTCATAAAAGCTAAATACTGACTTTTTTTTTTCGCTCTTCTCATTTTACAAGTTTTAATTCTCTCTACTTAATTCTGTTTCTACCCCATATATAGCATGTGTTTGATATTAGTTAACCAAACAGAGGTTGAATGCAGGGACATTCAAAAATAAAACACTTACTGTATTTCAAAAGAGAGTTCATCATTACATAAGGAAGAAAGATACTTATTGTAGTGATATAGAAGGGAGAGGATTGGACTAGATTGGTAGTGATAGAAATGGTAAAAAAGTAAATGGATTTAAGAGACAAATCTGGCCCATCACCTATTTATGTAAATACTTTACATAAAAAAACACACTTACTCATTTATGTAGACTCCATGGCTGCTTTGCATTACAACAGCAAAGTTTAGTTGTCAGGACAGAGACCACATAATCAACAAAATCTAAAATATTTACTGAAAGGTTCTATTCCTTGTCATATAGATGAAGTGCCCATTGTTTACCTATAACCCTCAAGTCTTTTTCAACATGGAGCATCAGATGACTGAAGTTCAATTCTTTAATGGTGATTTGGTAGCTCCAAAATTTTCTAACAGATAAAGTAAGGTAAAGACAAGTTCTTTAATTTGTGAATCACCATGGATTTTTGGTCAGAATTTATTTAATGCAGTAATAATAAGTATAATGTCAAATTATGGTTAATTGTATCTAATAACAACAAAAAGTAAAAAGAGGAGGAGATAAATGTAGTTATTCCTCTCTCAAACACGTTAGCAGCAGGAAAAACAGGAATGCGTTTATTGTTTCTCAGGATTCTGTTTGTGAAGGGTGAGTGGATCTCCCTTTAGTTTGTGTTATCAGGACCAAGCTAGTCTGGGTCACTCTTTCTGAAGGAACCAAATAGAAGTTCAATCCACAGTGCTCAGGTTGTGGCCAAGAAAGGAAAAAAGATTGCCTTTTTTTTTTTTTTTTTAGAAGATTCTTGGTCTTGTTTGTACAACATGAAATTCAGACTAATTGGGTTCTGTAGGAGAAATAAATTTGGAATTTTAGGAGAAATACATTTGTCATTCAAATATAGTAGAATTCTGCTATTTTAAAATGGAATTGCCTATATTGTCATCTATAATTTGAAAAATTCTCTTATGATTTAAGTTTTACGTATGTTTACTTGGGTTTTTTTCCATTTCTTCTTCTGTTTCATTAAAAAGTACGTTATGTGCTTTGTTTATGCAGTAGTTTGGAATAGCAATTAGGAAACCAAGATTTATATGCTTTGAAGTAAGTTTCTAAGAAAAGTTCACAGAACTGTAAAAATATTTGT
This sequence comes from Ursus maritimus, assembly GCF_017311325.1. Taxonomy (NCBI): domain Eukaryota; kingdom Metazoa; phylum Chordata; class Mammalia; order Carnivora; family Ursidae; genus Ursus; species Ursus maritimus. The sequence goes on from NW_024423343.1 coordinate 45,295,906, forward strand.
CCTAAGAAGTCTTGTTTTACTAAGAATTTAGAAACTAAAATAGCCTGAGGAATGTAGGAAAACATGGACATTGCAAAAAGATAATTCAGTTCTTAAGAACGACATGAAATAAAGCTAAACCATTTTTAATCTCATTCCCTGAGTAAATTCCCTTTGACAATCTCCGTAAGAGCCTTTTATATTTGATAGGAATCTCTAGATTTGGCCAAAGAAAATGCATTTTAGATTATGCAATTTAAAAAAATATGATTGATTAATTTGTTTTTTTTAATCAAAATAATGAAAGTTTTAGCTAGTATAGAGGGAAAATGATTTCAAAGGAAATAAACCATTTGTGGGTGAATTTTAAGTATGTTTTAAATTAACTGCTCAACGTTGGACATATTTCTCTTATTTTATTCTGTTTAAGAATGTTTGCAATGATTTAAACATCTGTTCTTTGTTCTGAACAAATTTACACTAATTTACTCCCAAAATTATTTTTAGATATTCTTACTCTCATATATTCATGATCACCTTAATTGATCATGAATCAACTTAAATTTAAATCGATTAATTTAAATGTAATATATTTTTAAGACATGAAAACGATTTTAGGATTTTTTCACATGAAGTGACAATATATACAAGTTCGCACAGACCTATTTAAATTAAATATAAATACAAATTTAGACCAAAGTTAAATTTAGCAGATTTCAACCAATTTTATAGCACAAAATATGTTCCCAATTGAATTTATTAATACACCAAACAATTAGAGCTTGATAAAGTTTTGTGAAGTCCCTCTTTTCTTGTCAAGAGGCAATTCAAAGGTACAAACTTTCAGATTGACTTCATAGATATATCCTAAATTAATTCACTATAGGAGTTATTTTAGGAATCATCAATACAACTCTCTTCCAGTTTTAAGTTTTGTGATCCAAAATTCCAAATTAACATAGTTCTCCAATCAGAAATCTATACATTTTGGTTTCGGATATTAATATAGATGCCTTAGAATAACAAAAGTGATTAATTCTAGGTCCCTTTAAGGGGCCTGTGTTGTATAGTAATGGATTTAAAAGAGCAAAATTTTTTGTTTAGTTATTATTTTTTTATTTTAAAGATTGTATTTTTTTATTTGACAGAGAGAGAGACAGCCAGCAAGAGAGGAAACACAAGCAGGGGGAGTGGGAGAGGAAGAAGCAGGCTCCCAGCGGAGGAGCCTGATGTGGGGCTCGATCCCATAACGCTGGGATCACGCCCTGAGCCGAAGGCAGACGCTTAATGACTGAGCCACCCAGGCGCCCCTAGTTATTTTTTTCCAATTAGGTTTATAAGATACATGATTTTATTCTCCAAAGAATGAACCTAGTACAGTTGTCCTAGTAAAAGTTAAGATCTCAAGATTAAATGAATCCACGTGTTTAGAAAAGGCAACATAAAGGGATCTAAGTGGGTAGGAACTGGGCATGAAGAAAGCACTGTAATAGATGATAGATGTATGATAGAGCGTAACAGCCAAAGGCAACCATCACCAGACAATAGAAAGCAGATATGCATAAAATGTCTCAAAACCAGGAAACCTGATATATACTTGGCAAGTGCTCATTCTGTAGGCTATTCCAGTCTCAAGAACAGAGCCCTCCAGGGATCTCACTATGACCCAATTCAAATCATCAGTCTCACTGTAATCAATAAACGATGATAACAAGCTAGTACAAACACCCACAGATCTCCTCAGACTCATGGTCACAAAGCAACACCGTTAATCAATATGTTTCATATTGTGACCAGAGCAGTGTCATAAATGTGTATTTCTTATTTCAGCAGGAGAGCTAAGGCTAATCCCAGGCCTCCTTAAATTCTCCCAACACAGTCGACCTACCAACTGATAGTCAAGGCCTCCTTAGGACAAATGCTCAAAATTCTTAGCTTGTCAATAGTACTTGCCTTATAACATTATATAGTAAGAAATTATATAGATAATTAAAACTATTATTATGGGTATTTGTAATACCCAAATGTTTGGGTCTGGTATGGAATTAAACAGACAGCTACACCATCTAATAATACCAGCATGAACTTTATCCTATTTTTGTACTAAATATAATTTTCACCTCCCTAATCATAGAGCTTTCTCTACTTAATGTATACGTCTACTGAATGGTTAAGAAAACAGTCAATCTACCATTAATCAAGTCTAAGACTTCTTCAGGCCAATTGTCCCCCATAAGAATAATATCCTGAGGGGGTTTTAATTGTAAATCCAGATATTAGAAAAGATATTAGAAAAGACTCCCTCTATTCCACATAGCACACTTATGTTGGCTTTTATTTAAAGACAAATGAAAGAGATGGGGTACCTGACTGGCTCAACTGGTAAGCACCTGATGTTGAGGTCATGAGTTCAAATCCCACATTGGGCATAGGGCTTACTTAAAAATAAATGACAAATGAAAGAGAGAATACAGGCAAGCATGGGGTTCTAAGAAACATCCCATGAGCAAGCTTCCCAGGACTCCTTTATTTACACACCCTGACCTTGCTCTGTCTACAGCTTAGACCACCAAGATCTGTACAATCTTAGCTTGGGAGACCTCAAACAAGAAGTCCCAAGCATGGCTTTCATGCCTCTCTGGCTACATAATCTGCCAGACTGACTTAACTGGTTAGATTGGTTGCAAACCTTCAGTAAAGAAACTAAGTTTAGAGGATTTCTAGGAGAAGTTTAGAAATTTAAATAAATCATCATAAATCCTACTACCCTTACTTTAGCAAAGAATCAAAGATCAAACATCCAGGAATCCCCAAAATTAGTGTTTCCAATTCATCTGTAACCTATCTCACATATTTATGATAATCAATACCAGTATTATCATGTTTACAATACACATATTATAATAGTACAAATAGGTAGATAATAGGACATCAGAAATAGAGAACTCTTTTAAAAAAAAAATGTTTTGTTTTTTGTTTTTTAAGTAAGCTCTATCCCCAACATGGGGCTTGAACTCACGACCTTGAGATCAAGAGTTGTACATTCTACCATCTGAGCCAGTCAAGCGCCCCTAGAGAACTTTTATGATAGGTGACAAAAACCCAGCTTACAGAGACAAAGATGCTAAACAGTGTGTGTGGGGGGGGGGATATTGCAAGGATTAAGTATAGGGGGGAAACACATTACAAAAGTCCCAGGGTGTTGGGTGGGTATGTGCTTTGGAGCAGGGAATAAGGGCAAACTATTCAGTTAGGGGCTAGGGAAGAGAAGAACCAAGTTCTTGATGTTAAGTTCCTTACCCAAATTTCCTTAAATTATTCCCCATTCAGAGTCTGTTTTCCCAAGAGCCAGAAGTACGAACAATTTTATAGGCAGGTGTTAACACAAGAGATTTCATGATACCACAAGAAGGTATAAAACATTCAAGTATATTTGTTGTAGTCAATGATATTTAAAGGTTTGGCACCATCTGAAGTATGGAAGTAGGAGGTCAGATAATCAGAGATAAAAATGCAGAGAGCTGATTGGTGACAGAAGTGTTATTCCCAGGCCAAATGGGCTTGCAAATACTCTTCTTCCCAAATAAACCCTGACATTGTGCCCCCACCCTGCAGGAATAGAGCTTGTTCAGGACCATATTTCACATATATGAGCACAGAACAAGTGCATCTAAAAATAGGGATTTCCTAAAGAAAAAAAAAAAAAACCCAGAAGGGTTAATTTCTCAATGCCCAATATTAAGCCAGGATCACTACTCCAATGAAGACATGACTTATGAGGAGTAAGGGTGAGGATGTGGAGAAATAGGATGGAGATAGTCATCATACTCTCCAACATTTTCTACTTTGCAGCAGCAAGTTTTCTTTCCCATATGAAAAATGAGGTTTGGGGAATAAGCATTTCCTTCAACAGAGTCAATTCATCAGAACATAATGACAGTATTGCTAAATATTTCTTTGCAGAAAAAAAACTTTTTTGAGAAGTCTACTTCAACATTAGATTTTTAAACTAGATGTCTTACAATTTATTATTGAATTATTTCCAAAATTATTAAATGTATTTTCTCATCTAGAAAATACAGCTTATACAATTTTTGCATAACAAATATTCCATATTTAAATTAATGTGTTGTATATGTATATATGAAAAATGAAAATGAATTATAATATAAATTAAAATCAAGAAGAAAGAGGCATATTTTAAATAACTGGATAGACTTGTTTTCAATAACCTAACAGATTAGCAGTAAGCAAGAGTCAGAATTATACCTTACTTTGTTGTTCTTCATGTTCTGCTTCTGTAGTAAAGATCTATCCTAAAATTCTTCCCAGCTGCATCGGTTTCATCTGATCAAGTGATGTACACTTTATATAATGAGCTAGTTTTCCTTCTCCCATTTTTCAACTCAGATTACTAAAAACAGATTACTATAAACAACTCAGATCACTAAAAACTTATTGAGGCTAAACTATGTAATTTTATATATTTGGGCCCTCAAAGTAGAGTGGTTAAATGAATTGCTTAGGGGTGCCTGGGTGGCTCAGTCGGTTAGGCATCTGTCTTCTGCTCCGGTCATGATCCCAGGGTCCTGGGATCGAGTGCCATGTCAGGCTCCCTGCTTGGTGGGGAGTCTGTTTCTCCCTCTACCCCTCCCCCCTGCTTGTGCTTTCTCTCCCTTTCTCTCTCAAATAAATAAAGTCTTTTAAGGAAAAAAAAAATGAATTGCTTAGGTTTTTTGTTGTTGTTTTTCTTCCTCTTTTTTTTTTTTTACCTAGTGAATTAGTCATAAAATCATCAATAAAACCCAAATCTTCTGAATCACAGTTTATTATACACTGATGCCTTGCAACATAAATGGTGAATTTCCTGGCTTTTGAAAGGTATGCTTCATTAATGACAAAGATATCCTATATAGTATGCAAAAAAAAAGCTTGTAACATCATAAAAATGGCAAAACACAAATTTTGCTATATGAATAGTTTAGCTCAAGTATCAACTCTGCTTATCTACAAATCAAAGTTAAACACCATTTAAAATTAACACATACTTCAATAAATAAGTATACTATTGACTTGTTCTATTTTAGCTCTATATATGTTTTCCATATTGTTTCATGTTACATTATACATTGCTACTTTATATAATCAATTCATTGCAAAGACAGAATTCTATATTTTTCCAAAATCTGGATAATCATATTTTTTAAAAAAAATTGCATCATTATGGTATATTTAGCTTATTATATCCCTTTAAGTCATCTAACATTTGCTTCAGTGAAGCCATCTATGTTTTGTCTATATCCTCTATTTATTAAAGATAAAATTTCTGTTGCTGAAACTCTCTGAAAGATCTCTATGAATTTCTGTATTAAAATATAACTAAACTTTATTCTTGAATATTAATTTTTCTCAGGGTTAGAATTCCTTCTGCCTTCCATCAGGAAGCGATACAAATTACAAGAACATGATTTATACTTAAAATGTATTAATTAGTTTTTTATCATGTGAACTGTTCAGATGATAATACCAGTGACACCTTATAAGACAAATTATTAAATTGTAGGTCTGTAGAAGTCCAGTAAGGAATATGTCTTTATATGTGACCCCTAAGTTAACAATAATGTTTTATCCTAATGCATTTATTTGATACATTTTCATTTGCTCTTATCTAAACAAGTTGTTAAAATTTGTTATTTATGCTTTCAACAAAGCCTCATTTTGGAAAATATTGATTAAATATATTATATTTGTAATATAAATTTATGTTATAAATATAATAGGAATGATTAATTTAAGCCAGATTTTGTCTATGAATCATGCCACATTTGTGTATGAAGTAGGGAGATCAAAATGGGCCCTATCAAGAAGCAATTTGCTTCTTAATCATGAATAAACTTAATTTTAATAAAAATCATGAATAAACTTAATCATGAATCATGGTAAACTGAATTCAGACATTAGATGTGAATTTGAGATCAATGACTGGCAAGCATCTTAATCCAGAATGATATGGTTATTAAGATTCTGAAGGACAACTGTATAACTTACAATGTATTAGTAATGAATTACCTTCAGGAAAGTTAGAAATGAGAAACAAAGCCAGATTTATGATGCAGTTATTATGAGTAATTCCATCATTGTTTTTTCTAATATAAGAGGCATTTGTCAAAATTATTTAAGGTATTTTATTAGCTTAAGAATAGATTGCCAGTTAAAATAGGATGTTTGGAAATAATATGCATTCACAAGAAGGGAAAAATTTAAAAAATCTTAAAATGTTATCTCTAAATATTCCAAAGTTTGCCATCAGGCAACAAACAACTGAATCACTATTTGACACTCCCATTGTTACTTCTGGATAGATTGCTAGAATATTGAATTGAATTAGTTGTGCCTTTTTTCCTTTCCTTTTATTTAATTTTTTAAAGTAGGCTCCATGCCCAGTGTGGAGCCCAACACAGGGCTTCAGCTCACGACCCTGAGATCATAACCTGAGCTGAGATCAAAAGTTGGATGCTTAACTGACTGAGTTGCCAGCTGCCCTTGAATTGATTTAGTTCTTGTTATTAATAGTAGAATAAGAAAGAGGCCAAAATATGTACATTGAGGAGAGGCAAGGCCAAGTTATATAACTTTTGCCCATAATACTAAAGTTTAGAGACAAAAAATAGATCAAGTTTTCCTTTTAGGAATACACCAGCTCCAGCTTTTTCCTTGAAACTATTGCTGGATCACTGGAAAAAGAGCAGAACCTAAAGCTTAAGACATAAAATGATTCCCAAGTGTTCAAGTAAATGGTTTATAGTGCCCAGCACAGTTCTACCCACATCTGATAGAATTCTCCTTATCCAAGAATGAGTAAGAAAAAAAAATATTGAACTAATGGTGAAGTCAAGGAATATGCCATAGGATATGAACAAAAGAAAAAACAAAAAATATGAGCATCAAATACAAAAAGTAAATAGATATCTATGAATTTTGGAAAAGTATTACTGCATAAATCAAAGTAAATCTTGTCTTTGAGAATATTTGTGTCAGTGTTACTTTGAAAAATGGAAGCAATTGGGGTGCTTGGGTGGCTCAGTCGTTAAGCGTCTGCCTTTGGCTCAGGGTGTGATCCCAGCGTTCTGGGATCGAGCCCCACATCAGGCTCCTCCGCTGGGAGCCTGCTTCTTCCTCTCCCACTCCCCCTGCCTGTGTTCCCTCTCTCGCTGGCTGTCTCTCTCTCTGTCAAACAAATAAATAAAATCTTCAAAAAAATAAAAAATAAAAATGGAAGCAATTAAGATGCCCCCAAATACAGAAATATTAAATAAACTTAGATGTTCCTACAGTGAAATACAATAGAACATTTAAAATTGATGGGGGAAATGACCACAAGTGGTGTTTAAAAAGATAGCGTGTATAAAATATTCATTTAGTGTACATATAAACATATCTATTGAAAGATAAAACAAGATGATAACAGCTATTCTCCCTGGATGAGCATTTGTGAGTAATTTTTTACATACTTTTCATAGACTTTCTGTATTTTTTTTAAAGATTTATTTATTTATTTGAGAGAAAGCGAGTGAGCATGAGTGGGAGGGGCAGAGGGAGAGAGATTCTTAAGCAGAGTCCATGCTAAGCGCAGAACCTGACGCGGGACTCATTCTCATGGGCCTGAGATCACGACCTGAGCTGAAACAAAGAGTTGGAAGCTTAAGCAACTGTGCCACCCAGGTGCCCCTGACTTTCTGTATTTTTAAGCTTCCTTTACAATGACTAAATTTTGTAATAAAAAATAAATATTTTAAAAAATATTTTAATGGAAATAATGGAGCAAAAAAGCATAAAAAAGTAGCCCATGGTGGGAATAATAATTCACTATTAAAAGTTAACAATAAAGAAGTCTCCTTAACTCATTTCTACAAATAGGACAGAAGAAAATGAGTATTACGTTACTCAGCAAATTGAGAGAACAAGAGTCCTAGGGCACCATTATAAAACAATATAAAACAATCTTTGTTTTTTTTCTTAAGACTGCCCCTGAAAACTCACTACATGAGACCTTTTCATCTCTGTCCAGAATTAAATCTGGGCAGCCCCATTGCTAGTCACTCTTTGTTAACAAAACCACCCTGACTGTTTTAGTGCTGAAACAGCCTCAGTCTATAATTAATGTACACAAACAGGTGTAATAAAACTCTCAAATTCAAAGCTAAAAATCTTCCATATCCTAAGCAGACCAGCTTCTCCTACCCCATCTGACAACTCCAGGGTTGGAGAGATATGTGGGAGAAGATGTAAATGATAATGGGGTCTTTCTTAAATGAAATTCTCTAATCTATTAGTTCCACTGTAAAGGAAATTTAAGACCTACCTGTATACTTATGACTTCCCCTGTCAGCTTCTGGTCCAAATAAACTCTCTTAATTGGGCCCCTCTCGTTCTTATTTTCTCTCTTTCTCTAATAGTCCATGATAGACCCAGCCATTTGACCAGTCATTAGTGGGATTTCTTTTCCCAAATTACCCCAGACTGCTACTTTGCTGTCACAAACTCTTGTTTTTCCTAGGAAGGAAATAGGAGTTCATTTGTCCCCTAAACTTCTAAACTTCAGCAATCTATCAAATTCTCCAAGTAGTCTTATTTAAGTCTTTATTATGTCTGAGGTAAAGGGAAAGCATGATCTCCTCATAACAAATTTACAACTTTACCTTGAAAATCCTTTCAACTTTGCTTTTATAACCTCAAGTGGCCAAGGGACCAAGGGCTGCAAACACAATTTTTGAAACTCTTGCAAATCCTGATACGTAGACAAGTACTTCATTTTACTATTTCTGCCTGAACAAGGAGATGGAATGATTGATTGGTCCTTTGACTTCGGTAGAAATTCCCTCCCCCTCCTGCCAAAAACATATCTTGTATACGGACCTGGTTTATGCCTACTACAGAATAGCTCAGCACCACCTGCCTTTAGGGCTTCTTCTCATTGACCTATTTCCCAGCCAGTAGCCTCACATGGCAGTTCTCATAGTTCACACAGTCATAAAGATACAGTCTTATTAACACATAACATTGGCTCAGCCTGTGCTGGGGTGAGAAACAGTTTCCCAGGACCTCCGTTAAAAGCATCACTGAGCGAGTCCAGAAACTCCATCAAGGAAACAAAACCAATGGAGGCTTGTCTTCCTCCAGATGCTGTCAAGGAGATAGAAAGCACAACTCAGAAGTGTGGAGCACATAACACTAGAGGATGACTTTATCTCAGGGGAGACAGGAAATAGTGCTAGTCAGTGAACAGTGGTTTTAGAGTGCCTCTCTGGAGGTATTCTTCATGACTGAGCCAACATCTGAGTTTTCTTGGGAGTTGGAAATGCTTGTGCTTATTTTCCTCCTTCTCTACCTCATTTCCTTTTCTCCTAAATTTTCTTCATTTGAATAACATTCACCAATAAAACATTAGCATGAAAGTTTGCTCAGGCCCTGTTTTCTAGGTAGCTTAGGCTAATGTACCCTAAGAGAAAAGTAATTTACTGAAAAGAATTTAAGAACTTATTGTGAAAGGAACATGATTTGCAGATGGTCAAGAAATTACAAATGCCTATGACATCATGTAACAGCTATTTACATCCTCTAGAAGTACCATTTGAGAAACACTTCACTTAACTTTGGACCAATTTATTTCAAATCTAAAGACTTAGGATTCCTCACTTTTATAGTAGATCTATTACATCCAGAGATACCGTAAATCCACTCATTTGACTTTTGAAAATTCCAAGAGGTCATGATTCTGACTCTGAAGATATTAAGTGGCAATAAAATGAACAGCTCTTTGCATGAAGATATGTGTGCAGCAAGAATTGACCACGATGACTTCCATTTATTATGACCTCATATCATGAGAGCACTGAGCCAGTAACAGCTCAGTCAGAAAGAAGAGCTGACCCAGAGGAAGCAAGGCACTAACCCTGGCATCCAAATTGTTTTGTACCGAAACACCATCTCAGCTGTAGCTGGCACATTGACTCTACTTGCTGACACAAACCGAAAACTGCCACTTGGCATTATCTATCAAAGTCTAGAAGGATAAAGGTTCAACATAGAATGCAATATAATCAGGGTCAGCCTGTAGTTATGAAGACAATTTTCAGAATTCTCATTGGTGCTGAAATTACAGTCCCTATAGTCATGCAACAACCACACTCTGAGAACTTACAGTAAATATTAAAATAATTTCTCTGCATTAACATCAGTTTAATGAACTTAAAATTTGGGAGCAACATCTAACTACTAATTATCCTTCAATTGGTGTAAAAAGAAAGTCATAATTATAAATATGTCATAAGCACAATAATAATACCCCAAATGTAAGGGCATCTGGGTGGCTCAGTTGGTTAAGCACCTGACTCTCGATCTCAGCTCAGGTCATGATCTCAGGGTCCTGGGAACGAGCCAGTCAGACTCCCAGCTCAGTGGGGAGTCTGCTTGAAAATCTCTCCCCCTTGTTCTGCCCCTCTCCCACACTTGCGTACACATTCTCTCTCAAATAAATAAATAAATCTTATTAAAAAATAATACCCTAAAGGTAATGTTCTATTTTTGTCACTAAATAATCAAAATAATTTGTAGTCGCCGTAGGAAAAGGTAATGTTTGTTTAGTGCTTCTGCTGTGTCAGGCCCTATTCTGAGTGCTTTATGTATTAAATTTCCTTTATTCCCATGTGGTAGCAGCCTTCAAGATGGTCATCAGTGATGCCCATATCCCTGGTATTCATACCTTTGTTCAGTGCCCTCCCACATTGCACTGGGTTTGTTCTATTTCACCAATAGCATGCAGAGAAAATGATGGTATGCCATTTATATGATTAGATTATTAAAAGGCAAAGTTTCCATTCTGGGTGCTCTCTCTTTCTCTCTCTTACCACTCCCTATGAGTAAGCAAGTTTCAGTGTTGTGAGTGCTCCTATGGAAAGGCTTTATGGAAAAGAACTAAGACCTCCAGTCAAAGCCAGAGAGGCGGGGACCTGTCAACAATCATGTGAGTTATATTGGAAGTGGTCCTCCAGCCCTGCTCGATCCATGAGATCATTGTAACCCTGACTGTAGCTTTTGGAGTGACCCTGAGCTAGGGGACCCAGCTAAGCCTCTCCTGAACCCCTAACCCTTAGCAGCTGTGCAAGATAATATGTTTTTGTATAAAAGCTGCTGGATTTTAGAGTAATTTGTTAAGCAATAATAGATAATACATCCACAACAACTCTGAAAGGCAGGTGCTATTATATCTTCACATCACTTGTTGAAAGGAGTTTTCTTTTTTCCATTAAACTTTCTTAGCACCTTCATTGTTTATCCACTGATAATATACATATGTGTCTGTTTCTAGAGTCTCTATTCTCTTCCTTTCATTTATCCTTGCCAGTACCTAGCAGTCTTGATTACTGTAACTTTTAGTAAGTCTTATATGTTGTAGAGTAAGATCTCCAGCCTTGTTATTTTTCAAAGCTGTTTTGGCTATTCTAGGTTCTTCGCTTTTCCATAAAAATCTTAAAATTCGTTTATAAATCTGTATACAGAAGCCTGATGGAATTTTTCGTGGAATTGCATTGAGTCTATACATCAATTTGGGAAGAATTAAGATCTTAATAATATTGAGACTTCTTCTAATCCATGAACTCGAAGTATCTGTCCATTTACTTAGGTCTTTAAAATTTCTCTCAGCATCATTTTGTTGTTTCCAGTTGCACATCTTCTATTAGGTTTATTCTATGTAATTTTTGTTTTTGAGCATGTTCCTCACTAAGGTACTCAGTCTTCATTACTGTTCTTACATGCTATGTCTTCCACTGCCTCCCTATTTATCATATTGTTAACCATTATCTAAAAGTAACATTTTTTAAATGATTTATTTATTTATTTGAGAGAGAGAGAGCGTGTGCATGCAAGTGAGCAGGGGAGGGGCAGAGGGAGAGGGAGACAAGCTGAGTAGGGAGCCCAGCATGGGGCTGCCTCCCAGCCTCCTGAGATCATGACCTGAGCCAAAATTCAGAGTCAAATGTTTAACAGACTGAGCCACCCAGGAGCACTTTAAAAGCAACAGTTTTAAGAGAAATTTATAATGTTCATAGTCACCAAGTATCACTAATGAACTACATAGCTCCTCATATTTTAGTCAGTAGAACTAGAGAGCCATAAAACTAAACCATACCACACAATCTCTTAAAAACTGATGTCTTAATTTTCTCTAACATTTCTTTAGGCTGTTTCTAGGAATACTTTTGATTATGATGCATCTAAAAATATAATATATTCCATAATCCTACTTCTTTAAAAATATTGTGATATGTTATTTAAGAAGTATTTACTTACTCATCATGCATAAATTTAGAATGCTTTCCAGATCCAGATATTCCTGTTGGTCATTAATTAGGAGATGTAGAACTCATTAATTTGTGGAAAGATATTTTCAAATACATTCTTCTATCAGATGAATGCTAAAGGACACAAAAAGAATGACCATCAAGACGAAAAGTAGGAAATGGCAAAATGGCCAATGGTTACAGACCAATAGCCAACACACTGATGGACGGACAATTCAGACTAGTGCACAGCATTGCCACAGCCAGGATCGCTGCGCCAGCAGCAGCCGACAAGGAAATGAAACAGTTTCAGATATAAAGGCTCAATGATCAAAATCAATGTTTCTCTTTGATCTGTGAAAGTCCTAATAACTACCTTCTAAAGGACATGTGAAAAGAGTTTATCTTTTTTTCATTATGCTTATACTCAACAGCTCCCAGGTTCTTCTTTCAAAATCCATATGAATAGTCAACCCACAACACAGATAGGTCTTATGGACCCCAGGTATCTGCGTACTTTAACAAAGGCCTTCAAATTCCAGACACTAGCAAAAGGATATTACATTTGTTATTTCATTTTGTTTAACCCGCACAGAACCCTGTATTGGGACCTCCATTCTGAAAGAGGGAAAATGAGAGTCAGAAAAGTAATTAATAAGGAAACCCATCTAGCTATTGTGCTTATAACCACCATGCTCAACTGAGTCCTTTAGTCAATAGTGGTTTATGTAAAGTCAACTAATGATCTCCATCACTGTCATTTCCGAATCGGAAAAACAGTGCCATTGGGAGGCCTTGCAGCATGAATGACAGAATTCCCACAGGAAGCAGACTATCACGCCTCAATGGCAGAAGTCTCTCAGGAAGTGGGCCACTCACTATACCTATTCTAACATGTTCATGCTATGTTCATATCGCTTGCTCTTCCAAACCTGCCTTCCTGGAACCATGAGTGTTTAACTCCAATATAACTAAGCACAGAGGGACAGGTGCCCACTCTTCTCCCTCCCTGCCTTGGAGATTCTGTGGCAACTTTGTGAGAGTCTATTTTGCTTTAAAATGGGGAAACTATAGTTTACTTTATATTGTAAAACCTCTGCTCTGTATATTTGCTCCAGGAAGAGATGCAAAAATATCACAGTTGAGGGAGGCGGGGGGTGCCTGGGTGGCTCAGTCTGTTAAGTGTCTGTCTTTGGCTCAGGTCATGATCTCAGGGTCGTGGGATTGAGCCCCATGCCAGGCTCCCTGCTCAGCGGGGATCCTGCTTCTCCCTCTCCCTCTGCCTACCGCTCCCCCTGCTTGTGTGCTCTCTCTCTATGTCAAATAAATATATAAAATCTTAAAAAAATATATCACATTTGTACCATCAGGTTTTAAGGAGAGAGTCAAATACATCACCAGCAGTATGCAAAAGTGTGTATTGTTAGCAAACAGATGGCCTTAATTGGGTTTACTCTGATTTAAAAAGAAGTCCATTTCTGCCCATTTTACTCCTCAGTTTAACTTTTAATTTCACACTTTATTGCTTTTATTTTTGGTGTTCTTATCACTTGGACTGTTCCATTATCTTTGTTATGCTTGGTTAACAGCTATTTACTTTGGCAAGGCAGTCTTTGCTTCAAGCAGCTATCCTTTCTGATTTAGTCAACATAGTCTACTTCACTTAATATTCCAATAAAGAGTAATATGGGGACCTAGAAAGAAAAGAATCCATACATCAAAAATTGGCCCTTATAATAAATGATTATGATCTTGAACACAGAACAGTGTAGGCCTCCTCAAACATTTTTAATGGCAAAGTGAACTCTTCATTAGATAACAGAATATATCAATATATGATGGAATATTAGTCATTGATTAAGCAATAATCAATAAATACCTAAACTAAAAAAAGAAAAAAGAAAAATTGTGTAGCCAATTACTTCTTCAACTTGTTAAAGTTTTGCTTTTATTAAATTTCCATGTGTTGTAGTCCCCTGACCACATCATAAATTTTTTAGCAGGGGCTCCCAAATCACAAATATTACAATATAGAAATTTTAATTTTGTCTCAGCAATTTTTGTACAATATGGCATTCCCAGAGGTTGTCACTATAGAAATACATTATTCGATAGTATGTGTTTTCAACTGAACTTCAAAGACAATAATTTCACTGTTCGGACAAAAAAAGACTCTCTCCCTCAAACAATACATTTTTCTTTTTATTCTGGTGCATACAGTCAGAGTTGTGAGGCCATATTTCCGAGTATCCTGAAAACCTGTCCCTAGGTTACAAATTCAGGCTAGCTTTGGTCATTTTGGAGATTGTCTGCTGAGAATAACAACTCATATTCCTTGAGTTTGCCCAGCAATTCAAGGAAAAAGTAAATTAAATGGGAAATATAAAAATAACTTATCGTCTTCTTTGGTGTTTCTAAGAGCATCCAAAAGTTCTAGAGGTTGAAGAGGGATAAAATATTACCATATAAAAGTAATTAGAAAGTTATGTAATTGTTTATGATTTTTATATTTGTGGGGAATAATGACAAAACAACAAACTAAATGCTCACTGTGTGCCATACTGCGTGCTGGGTGATTATGTAAAATGCTGAGGAAGCAATTAGGAGAGAAAACAGTCTCTAGACTCCATGACATCACATCCTTACAAATCCCTAAAAGTAGTCTCATCAGATGAACTCAGGTATAAAAAGTCACAGAGCAACCAAATAATTCATCAACTTATCTACATAGTCTTAAAGTTCACTTTTTCCCGAGTAAGATGTGTTGTTAGCTGTTTCAAAACACCTGCTAATACTGAAAATCAAGATTTTTGCCATTTTAAAGTAAAGATAATTCCCAAAGAGACATGGAAGTAATTTCCTAAATTACACTTTTATGTGTTTGGAAAGAAAGAAAAAATGTCCTAAATTAGGAATACCCGACAAAGAAGAAGAAAAATGGAAGTAATAAACATTTGGTATTAACATAAGAGGTACTCTTGACTCTTTCATTCTGACAAATACTTCATTGACCGGTATTATTACCCTCCTAACAGTCATTATTCTTACTGATATGATACTGCATTTGTGTTTACCACAATTCAAAACCAGGAGATAATTCACCTAATCTGGGAATTTGCATCAAGAAGCTACAGAGTTCTGACTGATAAAAGAGTTCTTACTCTCAGATTAAATGCTGCGGATATTACATGAAACCTTTCAGCTTCTGACTGCTGTCGCTAATAACATTCAGAAACTTCAGCTCTCACTTTGGTATAACAATTACTCATAAAATACACCTAGTCGTTTTTTTAAATCCTTTTTTTGAGATATCGATAGCTTACTAGCTAGCAAGATATAAATATACCAGGTTTCTTTCAGACAGTTAAAGTATTAAATTGGTCGTCTGTCTGTGTAAATAGCCTTTGTTTTATTTAACCTTTTTTGTCACCCTAAAGTTGTCTGTACTATTAAAGAATTAAACCCTGAGTCATATAACTTGCAGGGACCATTTGGCCAGAATTTACTGACTAGATGAAAAAAAAAAATCTCTAACACAATTTATAATTTAGTCCTCTCAGTTCCTACCTGTGATTTCCAGAAAACAACTTAATCTTCTCTTTTATAATGTTCCATTCAGGCTATATTTAGCCTCTGAGAGTTACAAGATTTTCTTTATTTTCTTTCTACTACACCATTTATGTACTGAGAATGCTTAATTCTGACACAAGTTCCATAGAAGAAAGAGTTCTTCGAGGATCTGTGACAAACAGAGGTATAGAGTTCATCCATAAATCTAAGTGCTGTCGTCCATGCAGGACACCAGAGCAACTGGGGAGACCGGGAATATAATATAGACAAAAAGATGTGTCTTGAAGTAGTACATACTATGGCTCACAAATCCTTATCTAAGAAATTACTAAAAACAAAATATTATTTTCAAATTGCAAACACTGATTCTTTTTTGTTATAATGTTTTTAGAGAAATATTAATACAATATTGATCATCATATAGATATTGATATTAATACATCTATTTGATAGAGAAATCCATAGTGTTTCTTTAGGGAATTCATATTTTCATATCAGTTATGATCATGTCATGTTCAAAAATATACTAACATGGATAATCTGCAAATTGGATCCATTAATTTATTACACAAATCAAAATTAATTATATGCCCATTTAGGTACATGACTCATATACTCATATATTACAGAGAAAAGGCACAAATAAGGTGAACAAATATAAATATAACAAATTACAGCTTATTTTAGACAAATTTTAAAATAAAACCTTTTTAATGCTCTCTGATTTTGCACTTGATTTTCATCTTGCCTGTTGTGCCTCATACCCCAATACTGTTTCTAAAATGCCATTTACTGGAGAGTAATCTCTCGAGTCCCAGGAAATGTTTAAGGCTACACATGAGATAGATTTTATTCTTCCCCTTAAGAGCCATTGTTAAGAGATTACCACTTGCCTGTTAGATCTATTCCATCAGGCATATTGGCCATTGGTGTGACTACCAAAAGCAGTTTGCTTGGCAGTCCCTTCTGAGCATTCTTCAGGTCATTAAAAGCCAGTAGAACATGGTGTAGTGGAGCATTCTGGTTGTTGAACATGAACAAAAAAATAATAAATTTTCTCTGCTTCAGACTCTGCAGATAATTATTGCATAAATTCATATTGTGGAAGGCTAAAAAAAGGGTGAAAAGTGCTGTCTTTCCACAAGTCAATACTGTATGCTACCAAATAAAATACCCTTCATTAAAAGAAATTCTGTCTACATTTTTTATACAACGTGCTGTAAGCTAACTCACGAGTGGTTATAGGATGCCACACAGCTGAATGTTCCCTGCAGATCTGCTGAAGCATGCCTCCTTTAATCAAGAGTATTTGGATCTCCCTTTAGAAGCCTTGCTGTAATTTAAAGAATTTGGCCACAGCAATTACCAAGCTCACACATCATACAGTTTCATTAAAGTTCCTTTCACTGCTCATTAACAGCCTCCAGACATGACACAGGAATTCTCTATGATTGTTCAGAGGAATTTTAATTTTTATTCTAAATGTATCCAATGGATTATGCAATCTGTCAGAGTATTACATAGTTTGGGGATTGTGTACTATATTGACAATATGAGGACATAAAGGAACTTAGATATTCCTAAACACGGCGATGGTTAGGAATGATGTAATGAACTATGTGGCATCATAGAAGACAGCCTTCACTTCAGTATGAGATGGCTTTTCCCTTCTGGTTAGAAATTATTCTAGAGTCTCAGTTTTATAATTTTTTTTACTGTAACGGAAAGCCATGATATTTTTCATTCATCCAAGAAAGAGTATACTTTTTTGTTTGATTATTACTTTTTAAAGCAATAATATTTTAACAGAAATAGTTGTCATATGAGTCTCACTTTGCACTACCTTTACCACCATGGATAATTTAGGTTTACAGCTTGTCTTTTATAATTATTATTATTCACCCACATTGAAAGCTGTTATAAAGACTTGCTTTTTGATTGTCAAATATCCAATCAGTCCTGGGTTTGAAAATACAGCAAAGCTGCTCACTAGAAGCTAAAGAACAGGGTTTAGACTCAATCAGATACAGAGTCCTTCCCATGAGAAAGTTCCTTCTGCCTTCCTAGGTACTAACATGGATCCTAGAAGAGAACAAAACACATTGATCGACATTCCACTAAGACAGTCCAAAGTGAGAATGAAGTAACACCTGAAAAGGAAATTAGAGTCACCAAGGAAGGGGGAAATGACTGCTGAACAGCCACATTAGCAAAAAATGGACATTCCATAATTAAAGTAAATCAATGCTTCTGTCTGACATGGTTATACTTTTAGGTTCTCCATAAATATGAAGTGCCATTATACATTAGTATTTTAATAATATAATCCCTAGAGTCAGGCAGATGTGCCTCACATCCTAGCTCTACCATTTCAAGTTGTAAAACTTTGGCACATCTCATAATTTATTTGTGCCTTATTGCACTCTGTCACTAATTCCATAGAAGTCATCATGAAGATTAAAAAACTATATAATTCCAAATGTAGTCAACTAATTAGTCAGGACTAATTACTATTACTGTATTATCTACCATTGTTATAGGTTACACTTACAGAGTACTTGGCACCAAGCAAGCATTCAGTAAGTGCTAGTTAAATTTAATGACAGTAAAAATAACCATTATTATTTAATTAACAAAATATACACAAATGGATATTTTTGCAAATGATAATTAACTGGACTAGGAACTTCCTTTAGTTAAACAATTTAAGTATTATAAATTACACATGCAAATATTGTACAATCAAGGTGAATGAGATCACTTTGCCTTTTTAGAATAACAATGATAATGCTGCTAATATTATTATTAAACCTATGTCTACATGAACACCTATTTTGATCCAAACACAATCCATAATGCCATCTAATCCTGGGAAATGATGATGATTATGAAAAAAAATAATATCAAAACTTCCCAAGGAAGTGGGCAGAAGAGGATACAGATTTTCTGGGGCCAGAAGATTTCAATATGAGAGGTTACAAATAATATAAAATTATGAATATATAATTAGGTACAGGATTTTGGAAGGATTCTTTATTAGCCATTTGGTTAGTCTGTCTCTGGAAGGAGTTACTATTATTATAATAATTTTTCAGATAAGAAACATGAGCCACGAAATGTTGAGATAGTGCAACCAAAGTCACGCAGCTGGTGAATGTTAGAGATAGACATCAAAGCTGGTATTGTGCTTTCATTTCACAGATGAGAAATCTCAATCTCAATGAGTTTATGTAACTTGCCAGAGGTCCCAGAATTACTGAGTGGCAGAGGCAAGATTAAAACCCAGATCTGTCAAATTCTAAAGTTCATACTTTCTACGCTAAGCTTTTGATGCCAACTCATGAAGAATTCCAGCACAGGATATTGAATTTTTTTTTCAGATTTTCATTGCTTTTGATCAAAGAATCAAAAGAATAAGAGTTAGCCTAGACCCTGAAGGAAATAAGGCTAATTTCAAAGATGAATGGCTATCTTCTGAGGGCACATAAGCAGAGGTTACTTTGATATGTTTTATATTAGGTATCACTATATTTCTTATTTGCAACACAGTTTCACATATACCAGACATCTATTATGCCATAGAGCATTTGAAATTTCTAAACAAAAAAATTCCATATTTTTATCCTAAGGCTTTCCAAGTTCTAAATAAAAAATCCACCATAGGGTGCCTGGGTAGCGCAGTCGTTAAGCGTCTGCCTTTGGCTCAGGGCGTAACCCCGGCATTCCGGGATCAAGTCCCACAAAGGGCTCCTCCTCTGGGAGCCTGCTTCTTCCTCTCCCACTCCCCCTGCTGTGTTCCCTCTCTCGCTGGCTATCTCTCTGTCACATAAATAATAAAATTTTTAAAAAATCTTAAAAAAAATAAAAAATAAATAAAAAATCCACCATAATATAAATATTCTATTCTTCAGAGATATAGATAAGCTTTGTTCTAACTTTAAATTTAAGAAATTGCTTCATTACTGTAACTCTCCATAGAACCATCTTTCCCCTTGCATAGTATTACATATGTAAATTAAGTAAATTGATGGCTCTCTCCTTAAGAACGTAAATGAAAAAGTGAATTTTTGCCTGATGTATCTTGATATAATGTTGAGACCAGAATAAAGTTGGTGGGAAATATGAATATGTCCACTAAACTTATTTCTCATAGTGTGTACAGGCATTTAAAATTTTATGTAAATTGACAGGCTAGAGGAAGGCATGATAGCAGTCTGGTGTTGCTTTATATTCTTATACCATCAGGGTGTACATCAGATAAATGGAGATTTTAGAATTTATCAATTATCCAACAATTAGATTGATATGAAACAGTAGCTATAACACTTGAGATTCTTTAAGAGGTTTAGTAACCCTTTAAATCTTTTTTCTCTCACATCACTCAATACGAATATCAGCTATATGTACAGGCATAATGTTAATCAGTAACAGCCTTGAACTGTTAGTTCCCAAGAAGTCACTCTGATGAGAAAGGAAGTATAGCAATGAACTCATGCCCATGGAATTCACTGGTTTTACCTTATGCCATGCTGGAGTTGTGATGGGATGTTAGGACAACATAATGATCTTAAATACTGTTACAGATTAGTGGTTCTAATATCTCAGTCAGGTATTGGTCTGTGATTTTTAAAAATCATCACAGAAAAATAAGAAAACTAAGTTTTTCATTATTTCTTTCAAATAATCACCTTTTACTCCAATATTATGTTTTTCCTTCTTTTTAGATGTTAAAATATTCCTTCTTTCCTATGGGTAAAGTAAGTGGAAGAGTTATCTATCAGTTGCCTTAGAAAAATTAAAAATTAGTATTCTCTGTAAAGCACCTATTTTCTGAATAAAATGTTACTTGATGATAAAAATCTAAAAATACAAGAACCAGTATTACAAAGAAATTAGTATGACATATATTTTTGGTTAAAGGACTATGTATGTATCTTAAAACTCTTCTCAAAGTAACTAATGCCAGATATCTTCTGTTTTCTCTTTTTTGTATCTTCCTATGGATTGACACCTACGTGGGTATGGATTTGCCTTTGTGAACACCAGTGCTTCTGCAAGCCCCACCCCTTGGTTGATTTATAGAATTCTTTGTTGACGATTATGTTATGCTACACAAAATCTTCACAGACCAGGGGCATATTTTTTGACAAAGGAGGTGTAGCAATGAGCTCATACCCATAAAATTCACTGGGCTTGCCATATGTCACATATCCCAGGAGCAACATGCTTGATACAGAATGGTAAGCCGAAAACTCAATTAAAATGATTCCTGAGTGATTAAACCCTGTGTTGCCAGGATCTATCCTACAGATTGCTAAATATGCCATAACCAAGTGGCCAACTAATTGTGCCAAATTCTCCATTGGCAGTATGCACAGCTCTGTGATTCCAAAGCAATGACCTTCTCTGATACACTACTATAATTTATACATCTTCCATCGACAGGACCTCTGGTTCCATAGATTTAGAGGTACCATTTCCCAACGAAAGAGTATTTCCCTGGTCTTGGTCATGGTTCCTAAAAACAGAAATTGAGACTACCCCTGGCCATTTTGATCTTCTATGCCATTGAACCAATCAGAAGAGAAAAGGTCACTATACTGTGCATGCTGCTTGATGCTGATGACGAGGGGGAAACTGGGTTGCTCCTACTCAATGGGGCCAATGAGGACTATGTTTGTGAGATGCCCTTGGCTTACGTGCCTTTTAGTGTTTCCCTGCCCAGTAGTGTTCCTTCTTAGGAAACTCTAAGAACACAGTAGATATAAGACCAGTTAGGACTCAGTTTCAGCAGAAATGAAAGTTTGGCTTATCCACTGGTAAATGGTCTCATTTGGTAGAGGCAAGGGGTAAGAGAATCATTGAAGAGTGGCAGAAATCAGCTGTAACTGTCAACTTTAGCCTCATTGATGATGACAGAGAAAGGGACTATAGTAGCTATATTTTTATGTTACGTAATAAGTTATTTTCTACAACATCCCTTTTTTTTCTCTACCACTTTATGTGGAGAACACAAGAGTACTAGTTTTAGATTTTAGGTGAGAATAAGAACTCATTAATGGCACCCTTTGATGATAAGGTAGCTGATCAGACTTCATGCTTTCTAATGGAGAGAAAAACTTCAGAAAGAAAACAAGAGTGGACACTGAAGGGCAAAAAGAGTAGACTGGCATAAGTATATTTGCTCTTTCAGATTCAATTCACCTCCTTTCTCTACTATGCCCTGTTTCTTCAGGAGGCTGATCCCTATAGAACACATCAATAAGATCACCATTTACACTAGTTTGCGGTTCAAGTCAGTCTTTGGGGAGTCCTGGCGAGAAGTGAAAAGGAGACAGAGAGAGACAGAAATATAGAGAGAGACTAAGAGAGAGACAAGGAGAGAGAGGAGAGGAGAGACATATCAAAGTATGTATCCCCATGGTTCTCTCTTTGCGAAATTCCCTTGAACTGTCAATGTCCTTCACATAAAGGTCCCATCAACAAAGTGGCTCCTCTCAAGGTGGTCCGCTGTATCATGACTTTTTTTTCTTCTTCTGGATTCTAGTTTCCTCCCTCCTTTTGCCACTTTAGGCATAGGGGTACTGATAGTAAGTTGCTGTTAGGCCTAGATCCCACATTATTCTTGTGTTCCCCCCCCAAAATTTGTAATTAGTACTTTTGGGAATAAACTCTTTGAATTATCTAAATGTATGTGAGCTATTTGTTTCCTGTAGGAACTCTGACTATCTATTTTCATTTCACCCTAAGAGTAGAACATGCTGAAGATAGAGGAGATTCAGGTCACCAAAAAATCAGCAAGCAGAATGTAAATGCAGGAACAGGGAAACCAGGGCAGAGAGACAAACCCACAAAGTGCAGTACTTCACCAGTAGAAACACAATTTGTTTTACATATATTTATGTTATATATATATATATATATATATATATATATATATAGTATAACATATAATTTGTAGTAGACACTTTATACAATATATTGAAACAATAGACTAACCAACATTCTTTTTAAAAATAGAGAGATATCACATAAACTTATGGTAAGAACTTTCTGCTGAAAACAATGATTCATGTAAAAGAGGCATTGCAACTCAAATCAGCATGTGTAAAGAACAACATACGACAAAAAGGAACCAGCAACAACTTGAGTAATACCACAAACAAAGGACATCCCATCAGGACAGTACAAGACTACTCATGTTTATACCTGTCTGAGGGGATTTCAGTCTCTTAATGTGGACAAAACTGTAAATGAATAATATTATATTCTTTTGTATAACATGAATTTTCAATTAAACATTATTGACTGTATTGTGATTTACATCTGATTTACAGTGTAAATTACACTGTGATTTACAGCGTACACAATACACTGTATTGTGATTTACAAAACTTTTAAGTGTATTCATAAGGTTCTAAATATTTTTTAAAAACTTAGAAAAATACGAGATATTATGGCAGGTAGAGTAAGTAGATGCAAATAGTGTAAATAGGGTATAGGTCAATAGGTTTATCATCTGAGCTGTGTGTTCCTGACCATATTGTGTTTTACTCTTAAGATACTGCGTCTTAGAATTAATTTGGAGAGGGAAATGATAGCACCATTATGAAGAATATATTTTCTTAAGAATTGTTACAGATATCTATGTATGCTGCAAGTTATTCATAAATGAAAAACATTTATGGAAAAAACAAACAAGCTAACTTTACTCCATTAAATGATGAGAGTTTGCCTCTAATATTGAAAGCTTACACTTCTCTAAGAGTTCCTGGTCATATTAATTTCCCATTGCACTTCATTTTTTATCTGAAACAAGATTATATATGAAACAAGATTAAACAAGTTATATAATTTTACTTATTAGTGTGATGTTCTGTAGTTTTTAGACAAAGCATATTTACATTCCTTTTAATATACCCCCATGAAAATAGTGCTTGTGAATTTTTTATCTTGAACCAAATGTTTTCTCTCTATCATATCTCTGAAATAGTTACTGAGTCAGTTATATTATGTGACAGATTTATTTTTTAAAAACTGAACAAACTCTCTAAAAAATGGTTAAGCTGGGGCGCCTGGGTGGCACAGCGGTTAAGCGTCTGCCTTCGGCTCGGGGCGTGATCCCGGTGTTACGGGATCGAGCCCCACATCAGGCTCCTCTGCTATGAGCCTGCTTCTTCCTCTCCCACTCCCCCTGCTTGTGCTCCCTCTCTCGCTGACTGTCTCTATCTCTGTCGAATAAATAAAAAATAAAAAATAAAAATAAAAAATGGCTAAGCTGTACAATAGGTCCATCTATTATGCTATGTTCTGGGTGAACTTCATAATTTATAATAATAATTATGGCATTAAAAATGCCAAGTATGGTGTAAACTGAAGTTATTAGTGAAACTGGTGATAGAAAAATATATATGGACATGGACATAGATACAGATTTGATGGAGATAAAGATACAGGAAGAGAATTTTAATTTCAGTCACTACTTGATATAAAATAAAAGTACAACTTTATGCTATGCTTATGTTCTAAACTTCTAAAAATAAATAATGCTGACTTCTTCAAAAGTCAAACTAAAATAGACAATATCAATTTTATCCACAGGCTAATAAAAGAAATATCTCACTTTTTATCCAAAAAATTTTTAAAAGATTTATTTATTTATTTTAGAGAGAAAGAGAGAGCTGGGGGAGGGGTGGAGGAAGGGCACAGGGAGAGGGAGAGAAAAACCCTAAGCATACTCCACGCTGAGCACTCAGCCCCACCCAGGGCTTGAACCCATGACCCTGACATCACGGCCTAAGCAAAAACCAAGTCAGAGGCTTAACCAGCTGTGCCACCTAGACGCCCCTCAGTCAATAATTTTTACAGATGCATTGATAAATTATCATTATTAAGTAAAACATACAATTCAAGTTTCCAAGTCAAAATTATATTATAGTTTAAGATTTGAATTGAAATTACTTTGGGAGAATACTAGAGGGAGCAAACAATTGAGTTAGAGGCAGCAAACTTCAGAGGGCTCTCTCAGAAAGAGTCCGAGAGGGAGATAAGGCATTTATCTTGGGGGGTTTTGACTACTAGGAAACAGTGTGGTAGCCAATACCTAAAATTGCTTTCTAAAATCTCATCATCAATATTTTTAAATCTAAGTAATTTATTCATAACTACTGTGATTTGTTGCAGCTTATTAAGAACCTGGGGTGTTACAGATCTTGCCTGGTTTAGACAGTAGGAGGTTACATTATCAGCTTCATATGAATCATCTACATATGAAGAACAGAATTGTTTGTAATTTTTGATGCCTTATAACTTCACCCCTCTCTTAGAAAACTGGTGGTTTGCGTTGAAGTTTTCTCCCATTGAAAATAATTCTTTGTGACAATTACTATAACTAGAATCTATGTTTAAATTGCAAAGCATTGATTAAATATACAGCCTTGACAACTGACTTAACTCGTCCATGTCTGATTTCTGCATCAGCTTACTCAGCATACAGTTCAAACTGTCTAATGTCCTGTCTATCTAGGCAGGAAACTAAAAAGTTACATTTCCCAGATTCCTTGCAACTATGGCTCTGGTTGTGATTTAGATGTTTCTAAAGAGATGCATTTGTTTGAGACTTAAGAAGAAAATCACCAGAGAAGAGAGGCTAAGCCTAAGGTTTCTCTTTTCTTTAAATGGATCAAGGAGAAGCCAACCATTGCACAGCAGTTTTCTGATCCCTAGTCTCTAGCCAAGGCGGTGGGTTCCTAGAGCCATGAATTCTGCTGGTTGTTGCCTTGCTCCAAGACTGACAAGAGTAGTGTGATTCTAGAACCAGTGATCAGATTCCTCAGATTGTGTTTGTCATAGATAGAACCTTCAGTGGGCTGGTTCTGTGGTGTTCTGCTGGAAGTGATTCTTAGGAGTCCAGCTTATTGACCGATCCTCCAGCCTTTTCCATAATTGTGTAAGTACCATTCTCTATATTAAATCTCTCTTTGCTTAAATTAGATAGGAGGATCACCATTAACCTTACTTGAACCCATACTAAACATTAATGCAATGGGCTATTAAGCAGATAAAATGTGGGTGATGACTATAAAGCAATTCAGAGTTCAGTGCTTGGCTATCAGTAAATGTTAGAAAAATTCATAGAGACATCTCTTAGTGAATATATTTTACTTGTATAACCATATATCTTTTATTATGGAAGCAAAATCAAAGATTCTCTATATATTTTGCCAGAATTTTGAGTTAATTTTCCAGTGTCAATAAGTTATTTTTACTTTTGACTTGTGTGATTTTACTTCTCTTTATTATGCTCTTCGTTTCCACAAAAGCCTAATGCAAACATGGCCAAGCCAATTGAAATTTGAAGAATCAGTCTAGATGGGTCATTGCTGGTGGTGTCAGTAATTGATTTAGATTGTCAAAAGGTAAATTGAAAAGTGGTTTATTCTTGTAACTGATCAATGTTGTTACACTGTAATTCATTGATTTCACTGTGTTATACACATACTAATATTTATCTTTAAAATCTGGAATTGTTTCAAACACATATTTAAAGTAATTTTGTTTGGCTTTTCCTTGCATCCAATGAAGAATTATAGGCTATGAAAATACTTCCAATAAATGAAGGAAAATAGATGGCTTTTTATGTAGTCTTATTTGTCAGACATAAAGGCTCAAGAAAATGAAAAATAAAAGCCATTTGCTAAGTTATGCAGAAAGTAAATAAATGCATAACAAATTATTTTATATAATGTAATACTGAACAGTATAAACATGCACACACACATATATGAATGCCACCTGCATATACATATGTGCACTAGTATACATGAGTTATGATCATGTAAAAGGCAGAATTAACTGTATCCTCATCCAATGCAAAAATATTATCAGCTATACAAGGACTCTTCCTCAATTTTTAAAAAAGATTTTATTTATTTATGTAGAGAGAGCAGAGGGAAGGGGAGAGGGAGAGGGAGAGAGAGAGAATCCCAAGCAGACTCTGCCCAACACCAGCCTCTATCTCACGACCCTGAGATCATGATCTGAACTGAAATCAAGAGTCAGATGCTTAACTGACTGAGCCACCCAGGTGCCCCTCTTCTGCAATTTCCATTTCATGCTTTTTCCTTCACCATTGGTTTTTGTCCCCCTTGCTGTCCACTCTAATGTACATGCCATAGGTCTTTCATATGTATGTACCCTTATTGCTTTTAATGATGTTATCTGAAGTATGTGTTTTAATTTGGACAAATGATATTTACCTACAATATAATTTCTCCAATTTTTTTTCATTCAACATTATAGTTGAAGATCTTTGCTTTGTGTTCATCTAGTTCCAAATCCTCATTTCTACACAGTATTCCATTTCCAATCATTTTCAATTTTTCTGTTCATGGACACATAAGTGTCCCCAATTTCCTGCTACCCCAGTCATGCAATAATGGATAATGGCAGTGGCATTTGGGCAAACCCTCAGCAGTGGGACTGCAGTGTCAGAGGAAACACACAGTTACAATTCCACTAAGGCTTGGTAGTTAGCCTTCCATGGCCGCTCTTTCAGTTTACACGCTCGTCAGCAAGATAAACCTGCTCTCAATTTTCTGTATTCATTTCAACACTTGGTATTATCTGACTTGTTATTTATTTCATTCCCAATGCTTATAACCTGATAGCTAGTAAGAAAATATATAATTGTATCTATCTAAACCAAGAGCATTTTTAATAGTTAACTGCAAAGAAAAAAATTATGGTTACTATTATAGTTACTATGTAACTATTATAAAAATAGTTAAGATAACTGCAAAGTTAACTGCAAAGACATAAATCATGAACAGGTTATGCTAGGCAAGACAGGACACTCACCCTGCAACGCTGATGTTTTAAATATTTGTATTTAATTATTTGATTATTTGTAAAGTTGAACATCGTCTCATAGACACATTAGCCAGCAGATTAATTCTTCTAATAAATATCTGTCTCCTCTGTTTTTCTCCTAGTTTCCTTTTTCTTATTAGTTTCCTTTTTCTCATTACTCTATATTTGAGGTTCCGTTCCCTTGGTATCAGTTATCTTCTCCCACTCTGTAATTCACCTTCTTCCCTTCTCTATTGTTTCCTTCACTGGAGAAATGTTAAGTAAATCTATTTCCATTCTTTGGGGACTTCAACAATACTTCATTACATCATAGTAACAAAAAGTCTCTCTTATTTTTAGTATGAGCACTATATTTTACCTTTCACATTGAGGTTTTTGATCCACCTAATGCATACTTTTATGTTGATTTGATTTCCAGGTAAGCTTTATTTTTCTATAGGTGTGATAAGCCAGTTTCTCAGTCCCACCTCCTATACAATCTGTCCTTGCCCCACAAATTTGTTAAACCACAACAGCCATATAGGGAGTTCCCTTGTATTCATGGAACATTGGTTTCTGGACTGTTTTATTACATTGTTCTAGTGTTTGTTTTTTTTGTTTTGTCACATGCACATATATGAGGTTTTGGTTGTTATATCTTTACATGGTGTCTTAATATCTGATAAAGGAGATATCCTTGTGTTTAGAACTCTCTTTGCTATTTGTGGCCAATAACTCTTACATGAAAAATTTTAAATCAAGTAATCAAATTCAACAAACATTCTTCTGGAATGTTCATTTTAATTGTATTGAATTCATACATAAGTTTGAATGCCAGAAGCTTTATAGGGGGTATCTACAAATACCATCACCATGGTATTCAGAAGATAAGTTAATATCCTCACACATGATTCATGCTTATTTTTTTCCTTCTAAATCTGATGGTAGAACAACTGGAAGGTAGAATCTAGGTCATATCTAGCTTAGGAGAGTCGGAGAAATTGTGTTTATGTTTTATAGAAGATAAGCTGGGAAGCTGGTATCTATGCTGAGGGTCCCAGTTCAGAGCATCTGTCCCAAGGATAGTAAGCATTAAAAAAATTTACTCCTACCTATATCTCATGTTTCCCACCCACACACACTCTAATTTCCTCCTTACAGGGCAAATTTTAGGAAAAAATTCTGTCTTCCATGGTGTTTCTAGAGAAAAAAAAATAATATATATATATATATATTGGCGGGCACAAGCATTCTGGACTTCTTGTCAGTCAAAGCCTATTGCAAATTAATAAATTGGTATTCTATGTTAGTTTGTCACATGACTTTCTAGAAAAATGAACGTTTATCATTAGACATTATAAAAACATCAAGTTTCTAGATCTTAAAATAATGAGCTATAGAGCTTGTAAAGATAGCTGCCATAAATACTTCCGTCAATGTATGCATGCACCTTTAATGTGGTTTTACACTCTCCCATTCCCAGGTGATGTTTATTTCCCATTCCTTTGAATCAGGGCTGGCCTTCTAACTTGCAGTTTCCAGTATGATCTTAGAAACCTCAGGTAATTATTTGAAGAAGTGGGGGCCAGACTCCTGAAGGATGAGAGAGATGACAACATGGCTTACAATCAGCACCAAACTCAGAAGTGTGAATTGGACTGTCTTAGGCCATATAGCTCCGGCTGAGCTCTTAGCTGACCAAAGCCATGGTCCTGGTGAGACCAGAAAAAGACCATCTAGCAAAACCCATCCAAATTTCTGATCCACAGATTAGAGTAAATAAAATGGTAGTTGTTAAACCAGGCTTGGAAAACCACAACCTGCAGGCCAAATCCAGCTTTCGAGTTATTTGTGTATGGTACTTCAACCTAAGAATCATTTTGATATTTTTAAGAGACAATAATAATAACATGCAAAAGCAACTAACTGCATGCGGTCCACACAGTGTAAAATCTTTACTATCTCGCCTTTACACCTGTTTTAAGCCACTATGTTTAGGTTGTTTTTATGCAGAAATATATAAAATCCATGTCAAAACTTGAAACTTGCTTGTCAAATGAAGCAAAATGATTCTTTGTTAGAACTAAATTTAAAAGAAAATCTGCATACATCGAAGGGAATTTTACTCCTTCTCACTCAAACTGCATGCATAAATACTCATATATATCACTTATAATGAAATTATCAAGAGCATGTATGGATATAAAAGCATTTGATTAATGATAAGATACTAAAGTATAAGGTGTGATGATTGATTTTGAGAATAGAGAGGCAATGATGACTAGCTTCTGGATCATAGAGGACTGTACAGCAAAGGTAGTTTCCAAAGTAACCTAGCATTAGAAAGCATGAGAAAATTGGGGCACCTGGGTGGCTCAGTCGGTTAAGTATCTGCCTTTAGCTTGGGTCACGATCCCAGGGTCTTGGGATTGAGCCTCTCCTCGGGCTCCGTGCTCAGCGAGGAGTCTCCCTCTCTCTCTCTGCCTCCTTCTCCCCTACGTGTGTTCTCTCTCTCTCTATGTCAATTAAATAAATTAATTTTTTAAAAAACCCAAAACAAAACACAAGAAAATAAATCTGCCAAGAAAAACATAAGCTTCATTTCAAGACACATTTTAATGTTTTACAGATTTTCCATTGATTTCCTACTTTTAAATACATGGTCAAGAATTAATTAAAGCAATAATTGCTTATTTCAGCTACACAGACATACATGTTGAATCATATTAACTTTGTTTAATTTAGCGTAGCTAATGTAGGGTGAGTATGTAACTTTTCTATTAACAGCATTTTAGCCTTACGTGCTATTTTTAAAGATAGATAGATGATGATGGATAGATAGATAGATAAATTTAGTTGTTCTTTGGTTACCATCATTTTCATAACACTAATATACTCCTTAAGTTATTATTAACTGCTTGGATTCCCAGGCATAAGCTTTCTAATTATGTTCCCCGAGTTGTGACCTAAAGACCTTAATCACCATTTATCTGAAGAAATGCATATTATATAAATATTTCCAATATGATGAAGTGCACATTTTTACTATGCATTCTTTGCTATACAAATTCTGTTATGCACATTAATATGTGCTAGTGTCTTGGTTCCATAAAAATCAGGAATAGTAGGTATGAGATCATGTCATGGTATAAGGTTCCTTCCGACTTCTGCCATGCTTAGCTGATGCCCTTATTTACATGCTGTAAGGTGGTTCATCATCAGTGGCATTCCCAAAAGTAGCTTCAAGGGAGGTTAGAAAAAATGACCTTTATTTGAGAAGCCATAAGTTTACTTTTAAAAATGTTATTACTGGGGCACCTGGGTGGCTCAGTTATTAAGCGTCTGCCTTTGGCTCAGGGCGTGATCCCACAGTCCTGGGATCGAGCCCTGCATCAGGCTCCTTTGCTGGGAGCCTGCTTCTTCCTCTCCCACTCCCCCTGCTTGTGTTCCTTCTCTCGCTGGCTGTCTCTATCTCTGTCAAATAAATAAATAAAATCTTTAAACAAAAATAAAATAAATAAAAATGTTATTATTATAAGAGAAGTAGAGAATGGATCTTCAGTAGACTGAGCACGTACCCCAGTTTGCTATGTACGTTCAGGTAAAAATATACCTGTTCTTCTGGAATCCATTCAGATTTAAGCCCCTTCACTGTCAGAACACTTCCAAGTTGGAAAATAAACGTTATGGTTATCCTAATATTGGAGGGAAAGTAGCAATCTCCCCTACAGACAGTATTATATTTAAAAATGCTCTCCTTAGTACCAGTATCAATAAATCTTAGATTTATACCTACTTACCATGGTAAGTAGTTTCAATTGCCAATTGTCTTTCTTCATTACCTATATTTTTATATCCCTATTTCTCAGATAAAGTCAACTTCTTTTCTTTATCTACTATTATAATTCAAATTTGATCCTATTTGTTCCACACGACTATCAGATAATTTATACTGATGGAAATATTCTTTCCATTGATAATAAACTAATTATAGATAGTTGCAGGACAAAAACTCTCATTACCATTTCTCTTATTAACATCACTGAAATGTATTCATTCCCATTTCACCATGGCAAATGAGGTTCTGGTATGCAAAGCTTTAGAAATCAACGGAATACCATGGTGGATGGTTGCATGAGTCACTCTGTATCTATATTAAACACAACCTATCCCTTAAAAAAGCCATAGATTTTATTAGACTGTAAAAAAGATTTATATTTGCAGGTTTTACTGCAAAAAGAAATTTCATAACTGTTTTTGAATATGTATTACTTAAGTGTCTTCCTCTCCCACTCCCCCTGCTTGTGTTCCCTCTCTCGCTGGGTGTCTCTCTCTGTCAAAATAAAAATAAAAATAAAAATCTTTGAATATGTATTACTTAAGTGACCAACACTGTCATTCACATGATTTTTATTTTCTTTTTTTGTTCCTTCCAAAATATTTATTCTTTGAAGTGAACCCCAATTTTTCATACACCTTTATCATGTAAAGTTGATCACGTACTGTGAGTTTCAAGTATTTGCTAGCAAACAACTGTCTCAGCAAAACATCATGGGTCGTTAAGATTTCTGATTCATTGTGCATAAGTATACTACTTCATATGTTTTCCTGCCTGTGACTTAAGACTACCATTTTTGTCAGTCTATATTTTTGAAGATTTTTGTTCAAAATCATCTTCCAAGGACCAATAATGAATGCTACTGATGGATATTGCTTTGCATAGATAGGACAATGTCTCTTCTATCTATGTACTCTCTGTAGAACACTCAACAAACCAGGTTCATAGCTAGATAATTGCTTGTTATATAAAGTATCTTTTAAATTAGAAAGGATCATACATAAGAAAGCATTTGTGGTACATTAAGAGAATGTACTGAATCTTAGTTGTTTTATTTTGTCTGTCTGCTTTATTTGATTCTGTGCTCTTTTCATTATGTTACGTTTAGGTGTTTAGAAATCCTGTATCCTAATTCTGAGCTGGAAATCCCAGAATGTTTTTGTCCTGTTGCATTTCCATTTAATACAGAATTCTAAAGTTGTGTTCCAGTTCCAAAATGAAAATGCGAATACCTAGAACAATTTTGTTTCCCTTGGAAAGTTCCATGCAACCCCAGAATTACTTGTATTCTGAGAGTCTTGTAGTCTCCCCAGCAAGCTGTTTTTTTGTGCCTATAAAACCCATGACGCTGAGAAAAGCTAGCATGGAGAAAATGGGGGATTCATTGTTATATAAATCCAATCAGGTGCATAGCAAAATAACTTGCATAAACAATTAACAAGACTCAGAAATATTATGTTATGTGACTAATATAAACACACTGGAAGTGCCATCCATTTAAGACTTAGGGATAGATATTTAACAGAGTAATTAGTTATGTCCTTCAGTCCAGAGAATAATTAAGTAAATTATTTATCAATTATAATTTATTTTAGAGTTTTATCCCTATCTCTCCAAATGAATTTTTAATAATATTCCTTATGATTATAATGACTTTTCATATTAAACATTTTACAGTGTCAGTCATTGCCTAACCAAAGTTTCATCATTAAATACATTTTTATGAATAATTTTATATATGTTATTGGACATTAGCAATCAATAAAGCTGATACTGTGCTGCTTTCAGAAAGTTTATAGCCCCATAGAGCGATCTAAGATAATGTAAAATAAGAGGTTCTAACTGAGCATAGGAGTCCTTAAGGAAAGTATGCTTAAGGTGGAATAGTTTAGCCAGACAATGGGGTGGTGGGTGGGACGTGTTCAAAGCATGGAAGGACAGCTATAGAAACTGTTTCAGCATAAGGCACATTTGCAAGAGAAACTGATCTGTATAGGCAGTTTTAGCTGCTGGTTATAGTATCTGGTGATTATATGGAGGTTGGAATAAACTGCTTTCTTTCAAACATCTTTTTCCTAAGGGAAAAAAATTTAAAAGGAAAATTTGGGGTATATATATCAGATTGCAATGGAAAGGTGTCTATAGGATGAATTTATTCCATATTAAGCACATAGATTTTTAGTACTTGAGTATATATAAATATATATTTATATGCATATATGATTTAAAATGTTTTGTAAGTAATAGAATACTTTCAAATTTTTAAACGTTCTACTTATTAGCCATGTACCACACATAGACTAAATCCTCTATCTTGAAAAAAATTATTGTTCAAAAAACTTTTTTAGTTCTGTATAGTCTTCCTAATTATTTGTACTCTTTGAAATATGTCTGTAAGCTTAGGAAGAAACTTATATCTTACAAATTAAACAAATGTTTTCCTAATTATTGATATCCTATGTAGCTTGGACCTAAACCTAAACCTAATTGACAGTTTCTTAACAATGTGGATTTTCTTCTTTTAATAAAGTGCTTATTTATAAAATGTTCTAAATCATTGTCTTTATGAACAAAACAGTCATTTTGGTAAAGCAACAGTGACATCCAGTGACAACTGAGATTTATTCAAGGAATACTGTTTAGATTTGCCATACAAACAAAAGAAAAAGTGTTATTAAACTGCACACTTTTTTCTATTTGTTTTAAATGTCCAAAGAATGTATCCATATGCAGTACATATTAATAATCAATCAATCAATCATTTGGTGAAAATAAAAACCAGATGATCATTTAGAGAATGAAAAAACAAGCCATGTACTGAGAGAAAATATTTGCAAAGCATGGCTGATAAATGACTTGCACCCAAAATGTACAAAGAACTCTTAAAATGCAATGTCCTGTGTCACAAGGGAATTGCAAATTAAAACAATGTATCACTACACACCAATTAGAATGGCTAATATACAAGACATCTTATACCAGCTGCTGGTAAGTATACAGCGCAACAGGAATTCTCATCTTTGCTGGTGGGAATACAAAATGTCCAGCTACCTGCTGCCAAAGCTAAGCTAAAAACAGTCTTATCATTCGATCCAGCAATTATGCTCCTTGGTATTTACTAATATACACTGAAAACTTATGTCCACACAAAAACCTACACACAAATATTTATAGCAGCTCTATTCATAATCACCCCAAACTGGAAGCAACTAAAATATCTTTCGGTAGGTGAGTGGATAAACAGTTGTGGTACACCCACACAACAGAGTGTTATTTAACCATAAAAGGAAATGAGCTATCAAGCCACAAAAAGGCATGGAGCAAAGTTAAATGCATATTTCCAAGAAAAGGAAGCTAGTCTAAAAAGACTATGTACTGCATGATTCTAATTATATGACATTTTGAAAAAGATAAAACCATAGAGAGATTAAGATGTTTAGTGGTCATCAGAAGAGAGGGAAGAACGGATGAAGCACAGACGATTTTTTAGGGCAGTGAAACTGTTCTGTATGGCACTATAAAGGTTGAATACATGACATTATGCATTTATTAAAACCCATAGAGCTGTACAATACAGTTGTCAGCCTCAATATAAATTACAGACTTTAGTTAATAATAATGTATCGATATTGATTCTTCAATTGTAACAAATATACCACAATAATGCATGAAGTCAATAATGATGGAAACTGTTTGTGTGGGGTAATATGGAACTCTATACTTCTTTTCATTTTTAGTGTAAATCTAAACTCTCCTAAAAAGTAGTCTATTAATTAAAAACCAGTTAATCAAACAACAATCATTTACAATATTAATCTCTTTCACTGAATTAATGTCTTTCACTGAGTGGTCGATCATCACCAAGATGTTTTGTGGCATTATTCATAATTCTGATTGAATATATGGAGCAATGAATATTGAGTGAAACGGTGAATGTGTAGGTATATTGCAAAATTGCAAAAATTAAATCAGGTGTTGTGTGTATTTGGGATGTGAAGGACTTTGCAATCATGCTACTTTGTTCTGTCTGTGTCCTTGAGTAGCTCAATATTTTTGTTGTAATTTATCATTTCTAAAAAGCATCGTGGGAAAAGTTAATACAATGGGTTTTTTAAACAACTCACAATTTAATGCAATCATGATGGGATTAAAAAAATAGAATGTCCGTCCCACTATGAAACTAACAGGAGTACATACAAAATGTCACATCAATTGCAAAAATAATATTATAAGGGAAAAATAATTTGATAATAATTCACACTGAAAAGTAAATGTTAAGAGATTCTTAGCTAACCACAGGTTTAATACAGCCTATTCATACAAGGGTTTTTATTTAATCTGCCTTAATTTTTTTAATTTCTATTTTTCTTTTGTTTTGTGTGTGTGTGTGTGTTGTTTTGTTGTTTTTTGTTTTTGTGTTTTTTTTCCAAAAACAAAGGGAGGAAATAAGCCAACTGTGAACTCCAGCTGGTAAGACTGCACCTGGAGTACTGTGTTCAGCTCCTGCTGCCTCATTTTAAGAGAGCCATTGACAAGTTAAAGCATCTTGAGAAGAGGTAAGGTGTTGAAATTTGTAAATGAAAGCTGACAAAGCAGGTGTTTAAGCCAAGAAAGAAAAGCATAAATAATCAGTAATAGTTACCTTTAAATACTTGAAGTCTCCCTGTGAAATAACATTTTTTTTAGCCTTACAGGAGAACTATGAGCAATAGGTGAAAATTACAGGGAAACACATTTTATTTCAATGATTTTCACTTAAGATAACATAAGTTGTTCACACAGAATTGACTTTATTAACATAACATTAAGACACTTATTGATATATTTTTTCTTTTTTTTTTTTAAGATTTTATTTATTTATTTATTTGACAGAGATAGAGACAGCCAGCGAGAGAGGGGGGAGAGGAAGAAGCAGGCTCATAGCGGAGGAGCCTGATGTGGGGCCTGATCCCACAACGTCGGGATCACACCCTGAGCCGAAGGCAGACGCTTAACCGCTGTGCCACCCAGGCGCCCCTGATGTATTTTATTTTCAATGTAATTAGAACCCATCTATTTTTATGGAACATATGTAAAATAGAATGATAGCAATCTTGAGAGAAAAATATACAGTTTTTGCTGGTAATTACCTATTACGAAATTATAAACAAATTATATCAATGGCTCTCCACATGAAAGGCTCAGAAGTGCATAAAATTCTCTTGTAATATTTAAAAATGATTTCTTTCTTGTTTCACTATGAAATTAGTATGTACATATTGTATCAAGTGAAAAAGGCAAAGATGTAGAGAAAACTTTAATCATCTCCACTCATACATTTCCTTTCCCACATTGCTGACTTAATTTCAAGTCTTTTGTATATTCTTCCATACTTTCTCTATATTCATATGAACATATTAAATATGTGCAGATGTTCTTTACTAAAATAGTAAAAAGGTACACTTTAACTTTGAAAAAATTCTCTTGACAAACATACTAACCATTCCTCAGACCATAAGCCTTATTCAATCTTTCTTCTGTTGATGGATGGTCTCATCGCTCCAGTTTTTTAGTTTTATATTGAAATCATGCTACCTGCAACAAACATCTCTGTATGTGTATTTAATTACTATTTATTTTATTTTTACACGATGTTCTGCAGGAACATTTTTTAAAATGGAAATGTTAGATTTAAGACTATTTTTTGCTTGTTTAATAGATATTACAAATTACTTTTCAAAAAATTGCAACAAATCATGCAAGAAAATGAAAGAGATTCCATTTTCCCTATGGTGTCATAGCACTGGATACTATCAAGTTTGGTAAATCTGAAGACAAAAGTATTATTTAATTATTGGTTTAACTTGCATACTTGTGAGGTTGAAAATATTCCCAGAGATTTTGTTATTGTTTTATTTCTTCTATGACTTGCCTACTAAGTTAGGGTAATCTAGGATATGCTCTGGTAACATATTAACCCAGGAACTTTGATGGCTTAATGCAGGAGAATTTGATTTCTCAATCATGTTACATGCCCAAAGTGGATTAGCAGTAAACCTAGACCCACAGTCACTCAGGGACTCAGACTGAAAAAGGCTCTACGGTGTTGTATCTGAACCGCCTATAGTATTTGTTCCAAGAGAGTTTCCAAAAACTCAAAGAATTGCAGAGGAGACATTTCAGCTCTTTCCAGCCTTGATTTTCAAATAGTATCTATGACTTCTTACACTAACTAGTTTTATGGTACCAATCTGTTAGTAAGTCTCGGAAATACAAATGAGCTATATTTGGTGATTATTTGATGCTACTAATGATGTCTGCAACAACTGCCATTTTTCTAGCTTGATATTTGCCTTTTCTTAAATCAATTTATCAGACATATTTGTAGGAAATATTAATTTTGTATAATTTATATTACAAAGATATATTTGTTTAGCCATTATTATTATGATTTGTCATCAGCTATTCTGTGGTATATTTTGCTATACAATAAAAATGGGTACTTAAATATATCCCTTTTATACTTTTATTCCTTTTATATTTCCTGAATACCTCCTGTGTTCAGTTAGACTTATAGCACTTCATTTTTCTATTATTTTTGTAGAATATTTTTTCATTTTCTTTACATTTACATATTTACTTCACTGACATTGATTTTTAAACAATGAAGTAAGAATCTGGCTTTCCTTCCGCCAGATGATTAATCAACTCATGGCAACTTTTTAGATAGGCAATATCCCACTGAATTAAAATATTTCCTTTATAACACTATATTAGATTCCTTTATAGGCTTTTTAGATATTCCACTAGTTACTGTGCACCTTAATGAGACAATACACTTCCTTTTGCACACTATGTCTTCATACTCAATTTTAATATCTAGTAAGGCAAGAACAGAACCTCCTCTTTCAGTTCTTCATAATTTTACTAGATATAATCTTCTGAATTACAAAATCCTATTTAAAATCTAAGGTAAATTCAAATTACTGTGGAATTGCTTGAAATTATTCATTAATTTTGCAATCACTTCTATTTAGCTACATGGTTTCTTCATTTTGTGTAGGTCTTATTTAATGTCCATCAATAATACACCTTAAACAAATTATACAGATTTTCCATTTTTGCCACTAGATTTATTCATTGGTATTCTGTCATTTATTATTTATGTGTTTATTATTTACTACCATGACAGGGTATTTTTATTTCCATTTCTCAACGGTAACTGTTAATAAATGCTACACTGATTTTTTTTGTGTATTAACCTAAACAATCAACAAATCTCCTTATTGATGAACTTGCAGTTTCTTCAGTTTTCTAGGTATGCACTCCAGTTATCTACATCTATGAGTAAGTTTCTGTCTCTATTTTAATGCATATATAAATTGGTGTGGGTTTTTTTTTTCTCTTGTTGCATTATCTAGAAGAACATCACTCTCCAACAGAACTTTCTGTGCTAATGGAAATGTTTTAAATCTTCACTAACCAATAGGGTAGGTACTAGGCGTACATGGCTAGTGCAACTGTGGAATTGACTTTTAAGTTTCATTTCATTGTAAATCATTTAAATTAAATTTTCACATATGAACAATGGCTACTGTGTTGGACAGTGCAGATCTAAAGTACCAAAAAGAATATTGAAAAATATCATGATAATGGACATCCCTGTTTTTTTTTTTATTATTTTTAATTATCTCAGCATTTCACTATTTTTTTTAAAGATTTTATTTATTTGTTTGACAGAGAGAGACAGCCAGCGAGAGAGGGAACACAAGCAGGGGGAGTGGGAGAGGAAGAAGCAGGCTCCTAGCGGAGGAGCCTGATGTGGGACTCGATCCCAGAACGCTGGGATCACGCCCTGAGCCGAAGGCAGACGCTTAACGACTGCGCCACCCAGGCGCCCCAGCATTTCACTATTTTATGTGCTGTTTGCTGGTTTATCTGTGTATGTGTATGTGTATGAATATTCTTCGTTGTTTTTAAGTAGTTTCCATACATTCCT
This sequence comes from Ursus maritimus, assembly GCF_017311325.1. NCBI lineage: Eukaryota > Metazoa > Chordata > Mammalia > Carnivora > Ursidae > Ursus > Ursus maritimus. The sequence continues at coordinate 45,335,462 of NW_024423343.1, forward strand.
CCTTCCTTACTAATGTCTAGAAATTTAATTCAGATTGGGTGTAGAATTTAAGCAAGTATTTTTTGACATATGTTTTTTTCTTTTTTAATGTGTATGTGTAATTGCTTAAGATTGGTGCCCTAATTCTGAACAAAACTTATATTCTGTCTAAATCCTTTCTGTTTCTGGTGTTATTCTTTCCACACTACGGGAAATTACATTTCTAATCAATGTATTTAGAAAAATAATAGTGCTAAGTGAATTATCCTAGAGCTTCCTAATGTGTTACAATATTAAGGTTATGATAAATGTGTAAAATGACATAAGAAACATTCCATTTTTCTATGACCTAGAATATTTCATATACATAAAGCTTTAAGGCTTTCTTTCATAAAGCTTTAATGTTTAAACAGGGCTCAGTTAGTAAACAATAAGAGGTTTGCTTTTGCATGTGTGATTAAAAATTAAAACACTGAAATAGAGTATGAACTGGGAAGAATAATATTTTTTAGTGAGTGAAAATTTTATTCCATGCATTAAAGTTTTTTCTAAATTTAAGTAATGAGGGGCCTGGGTGGTGCAGTTAAAGGTCTGACTCTTGGTTTTGGCTCAGGTTGTGATCTCAGGGTTTGGGGATCCAGCACTGTGTCAGGCACCATGCTAAGTGCAGAGTCTGTTTGAGATTCTCTTTCCCTCTCCCTCTGCCCCTCCTGCTCATGCTCTCTCTCTCTCTAAAATAAATAAGTCCTAAAAAAAATAAAAATAAATTCAAATAATAACTTTAAAATGAAAATAGATTTCTCTTTTTGACTTTCAATTATTGGGAATTTAAAGAATCGATCAAGAAAATAAAACATTAAATCAGAGTTACAGTGTAGTAGTTACTTAAATTCTTTTGCAGACCTTCTAGTCATATTAAAACTCACTTATTGGACACCTGTTTACATAAAACTTATCTAATAAGACTGTCACAGTGTAAGAAAGGATGACAGAACAAACCAGTAAATATAAAAACTATTGTAAAAAGTATTGTTTTTTATTCTTCTATAGAAATCTGGAGAAACCTGTAATCATTTGCAATATTTTTGTGTGACAAGCAACTGGTTCATAATTACTCTAAATTTCAGAAAGAAAATTGAATGTGACACTCATACCAACATGAAAGAGTTAAAATGGGCTTTTACTTGAAATGTTTCATTTCTAAGCACTGTCTTAACAGAAAGAAGTGGGAAAGCTCTTCTTGTAGGTAAAATAAACATTAGAAAGTCAGTGAGCTGAAAGTTCCTTTTTTGTTGTTCTCTATAGATTAAGTTTAAGACTCTAAATCCTCCTTTTCTAGTTCTCTAATCCCTGGGAGAGGTTGAGTCCACTCTAGCCTCCTCACAGTTAATTCTGTCACTTCCCCACCAAGCCTCTATCCTCTCAGCAATCCAGTAGAGCTCAACAAGTAAACATTAAAACAAAAACAAAAAGCCCACACTGGGAAGCAATTGTGGCAATGTCTGAATCTGTTTTTGAATATCCAGTGTCTCTAATGCTATGTATAATTTAGCTTCATGGTCATTTAAAAAAATAATTTTGCCATATTTTGCTGTGAACCTAAACTGCTCTAGAAAAAATTAAGGTTATTAATGGAAAAAAATGTTTGTCCTACAGAAAGGGAGATGTTAAAAAATAATCTACTCCGGGTGTCACATACTAGGTAGACCATTGGAATGATTATTTTAGATTATGAAATCTTGCACTGTACTTAGAACATAGTAAGTGTTTAATAGACATTTGTAAAGTTACTGCACCAAATATTTACAGAGGGACTGACATGATCAGAGTTTTGTTTGTAAAGGATCACACTGATATCAATCTGGAAACTAACTTACTGGACTCTAACCCTGTAGTCACTGAGACTAACAGGGCAATAGTTGAGTAGGAATTGAGGAACCAAGGTGGTAGCTCTGGGGATGGAAGAGATGGAAAAGATCAAAATACTGCTTAGGAGCTACCATCCACAGGACCAAGAGAGGAGGAAGAGTTAAGAAAAACTCCTAGGGTATCAAGAAGGCTAGATTTAGGAAATCAATGATACAGTCCAGCTTTATACATGTTCCTCTTTCTCTGATCATCCACTGATTGCTGATTCTTCTCTAGTTTTTATACATGTCTTTCTTCTAATCTAAAGACTGCACCTCAGTTACCACTCTTACATCTTGCTAACAGATACACATGTATGTATGAATCCCAAATATTTTTGTTTCTAATACTGCTCATCTAAACATGAATGTTATATATACAATTACCTACTGGATATATTCCCTTGGGTATTCCAGGGACATTTCTCTAACAATTTGCCAGCAACAATAGTAAATTATGTTGTCCTAATAAAGTCAGTGCATTATGACAATTTTATGAAATAAAGTGCCTTTATAAAGTAAAAGCGTGACAGAAAGCTTTCAGGTAGGAGAATAACTGCCGTTCGGGAAACGTGGCAAATGCAATTGTACACCCTCTAAGAAGATACGTAACCCAAGACAGGATCCTCAGAAATAATCTCACTGTGAAGCCGAAAACATTTCCAAAATTATTAGCATCATGAGCAACCCCTAGCATACATAGCCAACAGCATGATTAGAGTTCCCCAAACTTAAAAAATAGAAAAAAAAATACAAAAGAAATAAAAAGGCCAGAAAACAAGTATGTGTAAAATCATTAAATAAAAAAACAAGAAACTGAAAGCATAAAACAAAAAACAGCAAATCATAAGAAAAGGCAGAGTTGAAAGAAAATCAAATAGAACTTTTTTTTTTTTTGAAGATTTTATTTATTTATTTGACAGAGAGAGAGACAGCCAGAGAGAGAGGGAACACAGGCAGGGGGAGTGGGAGAGGAAGAAGCAGGCTCCCAGCGGAGGAGCCTGATGTGGGGCTCGATCCCAGGACTCTGGGATCACGCCCTGAGCCAAAGGCAGACGCTTAACGACTGAGCCACCCAGGCACCCCTTAAATAGAACTTCTAAGATTAAAATATAAGCACTGCCATTAAAAATTTACTGAATCAGCCAAACAGCAGATTAGGCACAGAAAAGAATTAATGAATTGAATGTGAGATCTTAAGATATATTCAAGAATACAGCACAGGGAGATAAATAACCTTTACTTCCTCTTTAATTGAGAAAATAAAAGCCAACAGACAAGAACTTCCAAAGACACCCACCACCCTATCTGCCCATGTTTTGCCCCTGTACCCATATACTCTCCAGCATGAGCTACATAATTTGGGGGGCCCAGTGCAAAATGAAAACGTGGACCACTTGATCAAAACTTGAGGTGGTGATAACAGAGTATTAAGCTAAGCATAGGACCCTTCTCAGTGCGGTGCCCTGCAGGATTGCAACAGTCAGGTCCTTTTCACTTGGCCATTACTTCTATTTTTATGGATAAGCTACTTGTTTCTGGGCTAAGGTCAGTACATTCTCAGGTCACCAAATTCCAGCTCCTCTTTGTTATTCAAGCTTATTCGTCCCTAATTAATTTATTAATTGAATGCACTACCAGACAGTATTTATTTTTTTTTTAAGAGATTCGTACACCAATATTAAACTTCATACGGAAGATGGAAGGGGCAAAAATAGAGCTAAAAGAAATTTGGAATGTTTGAAACAGAAGATGACAATGAAGATTTCGAAGCTAAAGGTTTTAAAGTAAAATTTAGAAGAAAATGTAGAATAATATATTTTTCATGTTGTGGTAGGTAGAATTTTTTTTAAAACAAGATTTTAAAAGCATAAACCATTAAGGAAAAAATTGATCTCATTACCTGCTTCCATATAAATCCTTATATGACAAAAAGAAAAAACAAAACCAAAAAAGCAACCCACTCTAAACAAACTCAAAAGACAAGATACCTATTTGGAGAAGGTCTCTCTAACTCATAGAACCAAGAGAAAATTTTTCTCCAAATATGTAAGATACATCTATTACTTAAATAAGAACACGAGAGAACAGAAAGCCAAGTATTTTAAAGGGTCAAAGGATATGAACAGACGTTTTTCAGATGATTAAACCAATAAACACAAACACTCCCTTACAAGAAGTCTAAGAAAAATAAAATTAACAATAAGATAACATTTCTTAAATATTAGTATATCAGAAATTTAAAATTCTGACAACACTTTTTGCAAATATGTGGAGAAATAAGTAGTCTTATATAGCACTGTGATGAGATTATTATGATAGATCAATTTAGCAAGACCTTGCATAACTGAAAAACTGCTTATCCTACAATGTAGCAAGGCCACTCTTACATATCTATCCGGAACACACACTTAGATTTGTACAAGGTGTCATGTGTAAGAATGTTCACTGAAGCAAAACCAAGAGCAAGCAAGCTAATCAAACTACCCTTAAGTATAAGAAAGGAAAAAGTTAATTGCATTTTTAAATAAATAGACTACTATACCATTGCAAAGTGAAAGAAGTAGAGCCACACATGTAAATATGTATACATTTCAGAAATGTCACGATGTGTGAAAAAGGAAAGTTGCAAAAGAGTAAGTAGAGTGCAATACTATTTATGAATTTTTTCAAAAAAGAGTTGGCTGGGGGTAGGCGCTTGGCAGGCTCAGTCCAAAGAGCATGAGACTCTTGATCTTGGGGTCATGAGTTGGAACTTCATGTCGGATGTAGAGATTACTTAAAAATAAAATCTTAAATAAAATAAAATCAAATAAAAAACAACAGGATAAATTATTTGTGTAAAAATCATATATAGCATTGTACATCATAAATGGAGGGGCGCCTGGGTGGCTCAGTCAGTTAAGCATCTACCTTCCGCTCAGGTCATGAACCCAGGGTCTTGGGATCAAGCCCCACATCTGGCCCCCTGCTTGGCAGGAGTCTGCTTCTCCCTCTCCCTTTGCCCATGCCCTTGCTTGTGCTCTCTCTCTCTCATATAAATAAATAAAATCTTTTAAAAATAGATAGATAAATAAATAAATAAGAGAAATTCATCCTAACTTCAGGCTATTGACTACTTCTAAAGAGGAAGAGAGACAGTGGAATGGACTGGAGTTAAGGTTATTTCAGACAGTAAAATGAATTTGGGTCCTTATTGATTATGAATGATAAACACTGTCTACAAAGCATGAATAAAACAAGCATCAGGGGAAATGTTTCAAGATGGAAAACAGCCCCCTAATGCACACGGCATAAAGGAATGTTAAAACTCACTGAAGATTATTTCCATGCTTGGTGACATGTAGGTAATGAAGCCTGAAATACCACTCAAAGTAAATGCATATCAGCTGTCATCCATTTTCGTGAAAGGAAAGGTACACTCCCTGACTTTAAGATAAACATGAAAAATCTAGATTGCTCTTGTCATTTATGCATTTCATTACTTAAATTTTTGTGAAAGAAAGAAAACCACGTATTGTTATGTTTTCATTGTTTAGTCTGACTTTGGTTTTAATGAATGTCACCTGGATTCTGAATGACTTCCACATCAAAAGAGAGAAAAATGACTGTTGTCAAAAAAGTGGAAATACTCTTCTCAGTCCAGGTGAGTTTTTGGCAGGCAGCCCGCTTTCTAAGCTCTCTAATGAATCATTACTATATGGATCTGACACAATCCTAAGGAACTCGGAAAAAAAAATCATGCCATGAAAATACCCTCTTCTGAATTGGTTTTGCTGTTAAGGGAATTGAATTTGCAAGTACAGTACTTCTAGTTAGCCTTGCTCTTCTGTGTGTGCAAAATGGACAACACCTGTTTATCACTATGTTTCCATGGGGATATAAAAGATGTGGTTTTGTGATTGCTTATTACATGCTCAGGTACCAATTAATCAACCTTATTCTGCTTACTTTCGAGAATGCCTGTCTAGCCTGAAACAAAACTCAATTTAAATTTGTATTTTTCTGTTTCTTCTTTTAATTCTACTCATTAAATTTTGGGAATACTGTTGACCACATTGACATTTTCCTATTATTCTTCTCCTTCCTTTTGCCCCCTAAACATTTTCCCCAAGGGCAGACCTTTTCTTCAAGTCTTCTGATAAATCTCTCTGCAATTATGACTTCGTCCCACCAAAACCACATGTTAACTCAGCCAAAATTTGTCATGTCAATGAAGAAAATTGAGTTTGTGTGTGCTATCACATGGCCAAAAGATGTGTCATATGCCTGAATATGTGCCCTGAACCCTCTGATGAAAAATGTACTAAAATGTTAAGTTCCAAGAAAACAGGAATGTTTATCTGGTTTGTTTATTGCTATAGTCCCTATATTGCTATATAGGCATATAGTAGGTGGTCAATAAATCCTTGGTAAATGGATTATTCAGAAAACATCTCTGTTTGTATTTTGGTGAAGTGGAAGGGATTAATGATGACTGTGTGCTGTTAATCAAGTCAGTGAATTATTGCATAAAATATTTTCTATCTTCTTAGATAAATACACTTCATAAAGATGAAATTGTAAAATATGTTGTAAAGCTATAATTTTTATATGGCTGAACATAAAAATAACAAAATACCAAGAATCTCAATTGAACTTTTATTCTGCATATTTGCATATTTGGTTAATTGGCCAGTGATGCTTTGGATGAATAACAAACTAAATACACAAGTAATTCATAAGCATTTATATATTTATTCCATACCATTGATCTTTCTTGCCTTCATTTCAGCAAAATCAATAATTATGTTATAGTCAAGCTATTGATATAATTTTGTTCTACTTTAAGTGTATGTGGTTTGAAACATTTTGTCAAATGCAAATAATTAAATCTGAACATTTAAAAATTTCATGTTTTCAAGAAGTTATTCCTTCTAGAGCATTGAAAATTATATATTAAAATATATGGGCAAAGTGAAAAATTTTAATGAATATCAAAATTTAAAATAACGATATACGTAACAAATTTTGATATGATTTTTAAAAATATGAGAGTCTTACTAAATGTTTTAAGAAAAAACTGTCAGCGCTTCTGGTTCATCTAGTTGCCAATGAAAGTATTATTATTATGCTTCAAGTGTTACATATAGACCTACTTACTAACACATTTCAGACTTATCTAAATTATTCAATATACCAAACCATTCCTCACAGTGCATGTGCAACTGTGCCAATACCCCACTAATCTGCATGTCCCTCCAGAAATGGGAGCTGGAATCAAATGAGACACCAGGAAACCAATACTCAGTGCTGCTGTGAAAATAACACTTACATCCTGAGAGCTATTCCATTCCCTCTGTGTGAGAGAAAGGATTTGACAAAGTAATTATTTTGATTTTATATCTTAGCTGAGCACTTCTGCCACTCCAATCCTCTCTGTGCACAAAGCAGAAATATGGGGTAGCTTAGAATGGAGAGGTCTGCAGGCAATACCTCGATTAAATGATCAAAGTGACTATCCATCATCAGTAATGAGGCAAACCAAAATCACATGCCCCCTGATGAATCCAGAACAGAACAGCCTCACTTATGTAATAGTCCCAGAAGAAATGCACAACTTAAATTAATTAAGAGGAACTATCAGCAAACCTAATTAAGGACATTCTAAACTTGCCTGTAATTCTCAAAGTGTAGGCCACGGTATTAGAAAAATACCTTATCTCTTTATGTGATAATATGAAATTAGCTCTAAGATATAGGTTTTAAATTTTTTTAAAAAAAGTTGGAGAACAGTATTCAATTTTGAAAAAAAATTATATGCACATATAAATAATTTCCAGAATGACAAAGAAACAGTTAATAGTAACCACCTCTGAAAGTGGAATCAGGTGGAGAGTGAGAGAAAGATGTTTATTTTCTACTTCTCACTTTTCTGTACCGTACGATTTATTTTTCACCTGAACATTTTATTTTTAAAAGATTTTTAATAACTTTAAAAATTTCTTTGACTATGGTAAATTTTGTTTTTTAGTCTCAGAAAATGGAAAATATCATCAGGGAAAAAATATTGTTTTAAATTTAGTCAACACAAGACTGATCAAAATACTGATCATGATACCTGAGGTGTCTTTCTGTTCTTAATCATTAACCAGCTATGGCTGTTAGGCAAAACACTTCAATTCTTTTAGATTTAATTACTCATATTTGTAGATGAGATTTATAGGTGAAATTTCTTTTAATTCTGACCTTAAATACTCTTAAACATAAATTAAGACATTTAACATGTTGTCAACAGAGGGCAGTAATTAACCACGAATAGCCCCATGGTCTCCATGAGCCAGAAATAAATCATTTTCATAGAATCTGAAGGAAGATAGTATTCAGAGTATCACAGTTTTCCTCACTATTTTTGAAAATTTTGATTCTATTCCAATTTTCTCCCATTCAAATAAATACTCCAACCAAACACTGCTTTTTCCCCAAACTTTTTTGGTCTTTGCATTAGGAAGATGAGACATAAAAGAGGCAATAATGTAAAGTGAGTTTTTTAATGATGAGACAAAGCCTTCTTGATGGAAATCAGAATGTCATTTACTCTGCCTTCTAATCACTTGCATGGTGGATGTCAATACAGAAGTGCCCACTGGAAGGATCACAGATGAGGGATTACTACAGATTTGGTTTTTTAAACTTTACTTGGTTACTTATTGCCTGTAAGTGCTAAACTCTGGTCAGTTGAATTAAGCTTTCCAATGCTCATATTCCTTCAAATTTAAAATAGTAACAATGGCTACTTTAGAGGATTAAGGATTAAAATAATTATTTGTAAAAGGTATAGCAGAATACTAGGTGTATATATATAGGTGCTCAATAATTTTTATTAATACCATCATCGTCACTATTATTACTGTTGTTATTATATTAATCATACAAATTTCCTTGTTTTAGTACACCTTGGTATAATAATAGAGGAAATATTGCATTTTATCCTTAAACATGTATATGTATGTATATATAAATGTGTACATGTATGTATACACATGCACATAATGGGCATATATTCATTTAACAAATAATAACTAACATTTTGTTTTCTTGGGCCAAATTTTGGAAATTTGGAACATGTTTTAATAATTAAAAATAAACATCAGCTTACCTTTTACCTCAACTTTAAGCTTTTTAAAAGGGAAAATCTAGGATACTAAATGAGAACTCTTATAAATAAAAAAATATGCACAACAAAAATGTAAAAAATGAACAAAGAATATAAATAACACTTCACAAAAGAAAAAATGAAAATGTTTAATAAGAATGAACATTCAACTTCATTGTTACTCAATGGACTGCAAATTAAATTTTTGTATGTTTTGCCTGTAAAACTGAGGAAAAAACTTTTAAAAGTATCTTTGAGGGAGTTAGCACATGGGTATTATCATAAGCAGTAAAATTTAATTGGTTAAACACTGATATTAAAATATAATTTTAATCATAAAATTCCATTCTAAAAGTTTTAAGAAATTAATCAAGATGTGAAATGAATAAAAATTTGCTTTTACATTTCAGATATTGAAATTAGTGAAAACCTCCACAAGATAAACTAACAATTTGCATAAATTAAAGAAATAGAATTTTACATGAAGCTCTTGGAATAACTTTTTTCTGAGCAGCTTTAAAAGGAGATATTTTATAAGGTGAGACTTTCTTTTGCTCCGTATAATCATCATTGCATCATAGTAACATTCAGTTTATTGCTCTAAAATGAAGCTTTCAAGAAGACAAGGGTTTTACCTGTCTTGTTCTTTAGTGTTTCCTTAGATCCTAGAACAGAGTTTGTCATATGGTTAATACTCAGTAAATATGTCCATGTTGTGTATTTACATGCTGTTTTATTTTACACTTTGAAAGTTTCCTGAGAAACTTGTAAGTAGAGATCTTTTAATAAAAATATATAAACTTTAAGGAGGGCATGTGATGTGATGAGCACTGGGTATTATACGTAGCTAATGAATCACTGAACACTACATCAAAAACTAATGATGTACTATATGTTGGCTAATTGAATTTAAATAAAAAAAGATATATACACTTACGAGAAATAACTTTTTAAATTTCTCAAAGTTTATCTGTTAGCAATATTTTTATGATTCTTACAAAAAATCTAGTCAAATTCTGCCTGCCAACAATTTCTTGGCTTTTGTAGCTATGTCTTATATCATTAGACAAAGGGAGATACATAATCATAAATCCACATTAGTGAGCCATTTTTCTTCAGAATTCCAAATGACACTGAGCAGTATGGTATTTTTTGTTTCTTTTAGAAACGATTAGTGAAAACACAAATATATACTTAACAAAGAGATAAAAATAAAAATATTTTTATTTTAAATAAGATAAATATTTTGAATGAAAAATTATTACCCATATAGTTATTTCATATAAGATACTTAGCAATTTAAGTGATCAGGATAAAATAAAAATAACAAAGTATACTCAATTTCTTTTTAACCCATTACCTGGTACCACTTAAAACTTTCTGATGATACATTGTCATAAACATAATTTTTAGACTCTAATACAATACAGATACATTCTAATGCACCTGTGTACACATTACATATAGCAGTTAGACTAACTTTTATTCAGATGAACTTGGACTCTGGTCTGAGTCTTATTTTTAAATAGATTTACCAAACTTTTGTATATTTTCTTCTCTACCTAAAACTCAACAACCCTGTTCTGCCTTTGTAACTTTTTCTGATACTATAATAACTAGAAAAAATATTATCAGATAAGCATCTCCATAGTTTTAAATTCCATCCTGTCACATTCCAAGAGACGAATCTTAGTTCCTGATAGATAAATCTCCTAGTGTCATAGTACTACTGAAAGATGTAGCCATTTGCCTAATAAAATATAGAGGTCCATGGATCTGTGGCAACAACCTGGCTGACTTCATGGGGAAAACAGTCCTAATTCCTTTGACATAAAATACATAATTGATATCAATATGGTGTCAGGGACTACAGGCTTTCCACATTTCCTGTGGAATTCTGATCTTTTACATTCACTTAAAAGTTGAAGCTTTCTAACGACAGGATGTTGGTTTACTAAATAATGAAATATTTGTAATTAAGTGGCATGGAACTATTAAAATAATGTAGACTATATACCGTGAAAAAAGATGTTAAATGATTAAAAACAGACTACATATGGATAGACACAATGTAATCTCATTTTGAAAACAGAAACATATAATGTCCATGCATGTGTATAGAGCTATCTAAGACTGAGAATATATAGAATAATTTTTGTAATGCCTATAGTTGGGCAATATATATGAGTAATGTTTTATTTGAGTTTGGTCTTTTCTATATTTTTCCTACTTTTTATAATTAATAGATACTTTTATTTAATTGGTTATTTTATTTTACTGATAGTTTATTTGAAATGAAAATCAATTGAAAGAATACCTCTTTCTATATCTAAAGGAACTTTGCAGAGAAGCCATCTAGCAGGCCCAAACCTCAGAGAGTAGAATTTCAGAGGAAGAATGTGGGACATGCCATTAGTCAGTGTAGGACCAGGCAGCTAGGTAGAACACCAAAATGTGATTAGGAATTGGGGTCATGGTAGAACAATGGTTCTAATTTGAAGTAGATCTTGCCCTCTAGGGGATATTAGATATGTCTGGAGGGGCACCTGGGTGGCTCAGTGGGTTCAGCATCCAACTCGTGATTGCAGCTCAGGTCAGGAGATCAAGCCCTGTGTTGGGCTCTACATTGGGCATGCACACTACTTAAGATTCTCTGTCTCCCTCTCCCCCGCCCTCCTGCCTCACTGTCTTAAGAAAATGCCTGGAGATATTTTTAGTTGTCACCGTTAAGGGGGACTTTGCTACTGGCATCTGATATATAAAGGCCAGCGATGCTGCTACAATGCATAGGAAAGCCCTCTGCAACAAAGAATTATCTGTCCCCAAATGCAATTGTGGAAAGGTTGAGAAATCTGGGATAAATATACAATTTAACTGGCGAGAAGTCCAATAAATCGGAGAAAGTTGTAATAGGTTAAGTCAGCTATGCTATTATCTGCTTTGCAGAAACCCAAACCTTCTCAAAACGAAATTCTGTTCTTATCTGAAAGAAGGAGTGAAGAGTCTAAGTCTAAGGACCTGGGTCTTCCTCAAGTTACCTGATCTTTGTGTGGAGAGCTGAGGTTACAATCAAAGAATGAGGATGGTTGGCTATTCTCTTGTGCTCTGATATTCAGGGCAAGATCACATTATCTCATCAGCCAGGCTCTCTGAGGACAGGGTCTATCAAGAGATTATGTGCTTTTTCTTGTGCTGCATTATATTTGTTGCAAGATTTATACTTGATGTTGCAAGACTTAAAGTGGTATCAAGATTACATATCAAGAATGCTATTTCAGCTTTCAATTTATTAGTCACACAGTTCACATTCAACTAAGTTGATGCTTCTGTCTATAAAGAGTAAAGTAGCTGTACCCCAAAAGAACTTTATTCATTTTCCTCACGATAAAAGCAAAATGGAGGCAAAAAAGAAACCCCCTCTGAGAGTAAAATTCTAAAGGCATTTGTTGCCCTGTGTGCATGGGACAGACAGCCAAAGAGAGTGCTCTGCTCAAATTCACACATCCTGCCAAGGCTTGTCACCTCCTTTGTGAGAAAGGCTATTAAAAAGAAGAATCAGTACATTTAGAAGAGGAGTGCTTTTATTAGTTCTATGTAGTTATTACATTAGCACTTACCAGGTATCAATTCTATGAAACTGGTAGTGAAGTTAGCCAGGAAACATTTTTGCCTTTCATGTACATTGACTTTGAAAATTATAAAAGAGAACAGCCTCATTTTATAAAAACTAAAGGACTCCCTACTCTTTTAGTCACATTGTGATAAAAATGGCCAAATAGAAGAATGTTTCAAGAACTTATTCTTTTTTTAATGTTGCCTTGATGCCATACTTTTTGCTTTCATTTAGGCAGATTTTAGAATTTCAAAAATTAAACATTTTGAAGACAATGAATAGTGGAAATGTTCTCTCTCCAGTCTTCTGTTGTTAAATGTTCTAACTGATTTTTAACTTAAATATTCACAATCAAGGAAAACCACAAGAAATAAAATATCAAAAATCCAAATAAGGATCCTCTACAATTAATAAATGCTAACATTTTCATATTTTCTCTGTATTTTATATATAAGTATTTACATTTTGCTGCACAGTATGTTATATAAAATATGGCATTATGCAGTATTTTTATATAAAAGATATAAAATATTACAAAAACTGAAGGCTGCACTATTTTTTATAGCCTTTCCCAGTTGTATTTTTCTTCTTTCCTTTCCAGAACAACTGACTAACATAAATGCATGTCCTTTACTTAATATACAGTATTACTTTGTGTGTTTCCAAAGTTAGGTAAATGATGTTCTTGATTTTGCATTTTTTACGATTTTATTTTTAAGTAATCTCTACACCCAATGTGGAATTTGAACGTACAAGACCAAGACCAAGAGTCACATGCTCTACTGACTGAGCCAGCTGGGCACCCCACGTTTTTTACTTACTGATTTATTTTTGAGTTCTGGACATGTTCACAAATATTCATGAATACCTACTTTTACAACTAATATTCTATCAAATGATTACCACAATGTATTCATCTATGTTGATTGATTTTTTTAATTGTTTTTAATTTTACATTTTTATAAAAATATTGCATTTGGTATCATTGTAAATATCTACTGATGCACAAAGCATTGTGTATTTATTTTTTGCATAATAGAGGTAGAATTTCTCTATTTCCAGATTATATATAGTTTAGAAATTGCTAGATATGGCTTTAAGAAAATTTTTTTCTATTTTACTAAGAAGGACAATAAGTAGTTACTATTATGGCTATGGAAACATATAAGAAAGGTAACATAATGTCTAAAACAGAGAGGTAGTGTGACCTAACAGTTAAGACTGTATGCTCAGAATCCAAACTATCTGGATTCAAATCCCACTTTCATTTATTAGCTCTTTGAATTTGCACAAGTAAATGACCCATTTATCTTTATCTCCAAATGGGAAAATAATATTACCCATTTCATGATGGTTTCTTAAATATGACACATGGAGAATAATGTCTGGCACCAAGTAAGCCTTAAGTAAACACTAATTATTGCTGTTATGCTTGTTATTTATATTATTGTTTTTATATGTGTAGCTACATTGTCCTTACTATTAATCAGGGAGTAAGAAGGACAAGGGTTTTAATACTGGAGGCAACTCTCCAGGTCTTTTAGTCCCGTTCTCTCATCCGACGTCAGGATGTCTTTAGAACAGCTTCCACATATTACTTTCCCTCCTCTATTACTTCCAGGATTGGGCACACTCCTTATCACAGAATGGCTCATCCTATCTTTTTAAACTGCAACTAGCAGAAAAGTTATCCTAATTTTAAGCTAAAAATATGTGTCCTCAAGATCTTCATCCACCTAATTATTCTCTCTGGAACAATATAGATGAAATTTACTGTCATTTCTACACAATCATCTCCTTAATACTTTAAGATAATAGGTACTAAGACTCTCCACACTTTGAGTTTCTCCTCTGAAAAGTAAATATCCTAGGTTGCATCAATATTTTTTAGACATATGTATTTTTAAGATATATAAATGTGTATGCCTTAAAAACTAAGTTTTATCTCACTACTCTGAACACACTCTGCTTTGACAATTGCTCTCTAAAATTTCGTCCAGATATGAGAGCAAAATATGGCAAAGTAAAGTGGGCATGTTACTTTCCTTATGCTCGATGATACAGATAAATTATTGTGACCTAAGATTGTATGATACTTTTTAAACAGACGTGTCACTTCCATGGGACTTATTTCACAGAGGTAGATGTATAACAAATCCTATACTCATCAACGAAAAGCAAAAGAATTGACCTCTTTATTTATGATTTAGAGATTCCGGATTCTCACAGGAGTTAGACAAACTAAATAAGATTAGGGAAAAAACACATTAATGAAAGTGAAGGTTCTAAGTAATCTCACCATGCCATCTAATAGAATATCTGATTCTAGATATCTAGAAAGAAAAAGCTAGGAATTCAACTTGTTTTATTTTTCTTCTGAGACATTACATTTTAAAAATATCAATAAGTAGCAATAATTACAAAAAGCAATGCCTAAGCACAGATGACAGAAAAATGTAGCTTTCCCTATTTTCTTAGTCAATATATTTTGTCTGATAAGGAAAATCATTTGCTCAAGATGTCTGTCTGTTAATAATGCAAGCTATGACTAAGAGTCCTGTGAAGATCTTCCGGGAATGTCAAATAACCCTCAGCCGTGACCTGACCTTCAAGGTCCCACTGTTACCACTACTTCCCAATAATTATTCTCATAAAAAAAGAAAGAATTACACTATTAATAAAAGTAACAACTAGATGGGGCGCCTGGATGGCTCAGTCGGTTAAGTATCTGCCTTCAGCTCAGGTCATGATCTCAGGGTCCAGGGATCGAACCCCACATCGGGCTCCCTGTTCAGCAGGGAGTCTGCTTCTCCCTCTCCCTCTGCTTGCTGCTCTGTCTGCTTGTGCTCTCTCTCTCAAAAAAATAAATAAAATCTTAAAACAATATATGAACTAGATAAAACAAAAGTAACATAATGATTTCAGTTCTAAAGTTTGTATGTAAGTGCTCATTTTAATTTCCGTGTGAAAATTCAACCTAGTTAGAGAAGAACTTGTTTTTCTCTAACTGTAGTCAGTTTGTGACAATAAATTCCTAAAAATCCTTTTGTTATTACTATATTGCCAAACAAGAATTTACTTCAAGCTGTAACATATTTCAAATTGATTGGTATTTAATTTTGTTTATGCTGCTGCTTACCATCAGTAAATTTCCAGAAAGCATCCCCCCAAATTACTTCATATCCTGCAATGAAGTGCATAGGAAAAAAAGAAAAAAAGAATAGAGCTCCAGAGAGACAGAAGGAATGCAGTTCAAGGGTCCAAGTGTTATATAATGTAATAATATGGATGCAGTGAAGATAATATATCTTTGAGGGAAGAAGGTATATAAGTAGAGAGTGTATTATTTATTTCTGCCTAAGTTATGTTTGAGAGCAAACTACCCCCAAACTCTTCAGGGTTTTTATCAAGAAAGGGTTTATTTTCAGTCACCTTTGTGGGTCATCTCTGTTGGTGCTCCATTTCTTCTTTATTGTGAATCCACAATAAAGGGTTCAAAAGAATAACCCTCATGTGGGACATGAGAGTCATCTCTTAGAGAAAATGAAAAAAAAAAAGCATAGAACCATAAAATTCATAAACTTCCCATAAAGCTCATAAAAATCTGTTTAGCTGTTGCTTATTTGTTTTTTATCAGCTCATTCTATTAGCCGAAGCTAGCAATATAGCAAAACTTGATGTCAATGTGGAGGGAAAATAGACTCTTGTCCCTGGGTATCAAAGAGGGACCCCAAGGGAGGTGCAGCAAATATATTTGAACAAATAATATAATCTACCACAGAGAAAAGTAGAAAAAGAGGTTAAGGATTCCCTTTCTCCCTGGTGTATATCTAATTCCCTGCTTCCCTATGAGAAGAATTGCTTTTGGAGTTGCTTTTTTGGAAATCTCTTTTTGGAAATTAAGAAAATTGAGATATGTATGGTTAAAACAAAACAAATTTTTCACATTAGTAAAAATAGGGGATTCATAGCTAAATTTGTTTTGTTCAAAATGAAATAAATAGAGGCAATTTTGCACCATGCTGGTACATGTCATACCTATTACAGAGTTTCTATGAATACAATTTAATAAAATTTAGATACCATTCTTTTTTACATCTGAAATCTGAAAACGTACGTGGTTGCCATTTGTTGATCAGTTTTCAGAAATCCACTTTCAGGAAAGTGAACTACAAGCAGTACATATTTTAGATTCTGAATAAAAGATGAAGGCTGAGATGAAGAATGAAGCTCAAGCACTCATCCCTCAGCTAATTCAATCTGCGTAGTCACACTTTGTGTGATTAGTAATTGGATGAAATATAAAGCAATAGAATATCTAATCTTTCACATATGTTAGAATAGACAGGAATGCATGAAATGAGTGTTCTATGTGATAAAAATTTAATTTTAAGACGTTTGTAAAAACTTCTGTATAATTTGGTTTGTAATGTCCTGTCTATTTTTGTGGTTCTCTATGTTGCAACGATGTGTACTCTTTTCACAATTCCTTTAAGGAACTAACTTCTTTCCAGATTTGTCTCACTCATATAGAGTTACCTGAACTTGTTGAAACATTCAGCATATTTAAATGGACAAGATTCTTAATGAATAATATTAGGAAATGTTTCGTGACACATAGGACAAATAAAGAAAAAAAAAAGACTGTTTTATAGCTTGGATAAGAAATAAATGAACTCATAGTAAGAGCCTGGAATGTTATTTGAATTGTGGGAGAGTTAGAAGGAAAAAATTAACAGAGAATGGTAAGGAATGAAAAGGAAAGTACAAAGTGTTAGGTGGGTACTTGAAACTTCCAGATACTGATAGATACAAAGAGCTTTAAGATACAACAGCAAATAGTCGAGTTGTTGCTGAGAAAATTTTTTTTTTAACCAACTAATTTAGACTTAAACTTGTACACAGTGGAATGTATACTGGTGGTAAGCCTGCAAGAAGGAGCCCAGGCAAAGCTCAGGGAAGAGAAAAGCTAAGTCCACAGAGCCGGTGGTGACAGACTGTCTTATCTTAACAATAATTTTCCATCATGTCCCCAGGCTCTCTTCAGGACAAGAATATGCTAGTTTGTGTAAGCTATATGGAAACAAAATGGTGAAAAGTTTTCACTGATGCGCTAAGTGCAACATAAATATGAAATTGATGATCTCTGGGAAATTCAGGTCAGCTCAGCTGTCGCTCTTTCAAATAGAGTTCTTTACATAATAAAAACCAAATTTCTTAAGTGACTTTAGCGTGTCAAAGAACAAAAATTCAACCAACTACTTGGTTGGTTGATTATGAAGATCTAATGGGCTTTATTAAGCAATTCATGAATTTGGCAGCATCGCATCTAGAAATTAGAAGAGGGCTCCAAGGAATTGTACAAAATGGAAGGTTTTTCTAGGAAGGAGGATGGAACAAGAAAGTTGTTAGCAAATGAAAAGAAAGGATTATTCCAGGTAAGGTCACCTTTCCTTAGGGTTAAGGGCAGGAGGTTTTACTAGGTGAATAATCTGTCTTTGGGGAATGTGGAGGGCCCAGGTGACAGACCACCTCACCCGTGCTTATTAGGAAGTTCTTGACTAACCAGTTAAGATTTACATTTCTGGGGGAGATTGAAATTGCAATTAGTTAGGTAGTAAGCCCCAGTATAGTGACTTGGCCTAAGTGATGCCCTTTGGGGCCTGTGGTTTTCTTTTTAACAAGGGAATAAGGGACTGATACAAGGATATGTGTTTCTGAGTACTTAGAACTTGAACCAGACCTGGAAAGGACTTTGCTGTAGAGCTCAGGCATCCTCTCTCACCTCTCCTGCTCCCAGTCTTGCTCTTGCTTTCATTCTTTCCCTGTCTCCTGGAGGCTGCACATTCTTTTTCATTTATTCTTTTCACTATTCTCTCTCACGTGGCTTTCTCCACATAATCATCTTGCATACACCATTAGAGCTGCCAGCCCTTTCTCTAACTTGGCTTTTTAGTTAAGAGTTTGGCACTTCCTGCATACTTTTTCTATAGCTCTCAGTTCAAGTTCCAAAAAAGGAATCTGAATGGCTGAGTTTACCTCCACCTGAGCAGAGCCTGTAGATTAGCCAAAAATCAGTGTTCATTCCAATGAAAAAACAGGCAACTTTCCTCAACAATCAGAGCAAGAAAGGAACATTGAATGTGCTTGAGTGGCAGGATATGACGTAATAAGGGACAATAATTATGCAGCAACGTTTCATTGTTAAAACTGAGGTTTTAACACACAGCAAAGCTTTTTTTGGTGTGAAATACAGAATATGTGTGAGAAAAGAGCTCAAAAGAATATTAAACATCTATGCTTTGAAGTCAGACCACATGATTTGAATCAGAGCTCCACAAACCATACTCACCTTTCCTAAACCTGTGAAATGGCCATTGAAAGGGAGTGGAATTTGTCACCCCAAAAATATGCTTCTTCGGCATAAGGATTATTTTAGGCTTTTATTTTTCCCGTTTGTTTGTTTTGTTTTTTGAGTGTTTTTTTTTCCAAGTTAGAAAGATAGATCATATTTAATATTTCATTGGCTTGATTTAGAACTTTTATTTATTTATTTATTTATTTATTTATTTATTTATTTATTTATTTAAATTTCTTTAACTGACATGTAGCTATAATGCTATCTTAGTTTCAGGTGTATAATACAGTGATTGATCATTATGCTTACCACTGTGTGCTACATACCATTTGTCACCATACAACACCATTACAACATCATTAACTATATTCCCTATGCTGTACCTTTTGTCCCCCTGACTTATTTATTCCTGTATCTCCTAAATACAGCAGAAAGTGTGTATATCCTACTTAGGATGATTATTTTTTTAAAAATGACAGACACAGGAAAAGCTTTGAAAATGGAGAAATTACCCTTTCTTAAGGAACATTTATGTTTATAAGAGAAATATCCATCTATCCAGGTTTTTCCTTCTCTGTAGCAGGAAGAGGAGGATAACTAAATCTCTAGAAATTTACCAATGGAGAAAGCAAAGACTTAAATTTGCATAGCAACCCAATCTTTGTTTACGGTCTTTTCCCAATAGCCTCCCATAAGTGGCTTACCCACCCCCCAACATTATCTTTTGTCTTTAGAGATGTTTAAGGTGGTGGCTTGGGCCACTTAAAGGAGTTATTCAGGTTTCCTAGGTATCTCTTATGTATACAGAAGGTATACATGTGATTAAACTTCTGTTTGTTTTTTTCCTATTAATCTTTTCATTACAGAGTAGTCTCAGCCAAGAACCTAGAAGGGTAGAGGGAAAATTATTTTTTCTCTCCTACACCATTGTCAGGAAGGAAGAATTTTATTGGTCCTTTAAGGTCCTTCTAGCTGGAATAAGAATTAAATTGACGTGAGACAGATTAATGGGAGTAATTTAAATTAATTTTGTACATATGGGTAATCCACAGGCATGGAAATTCCAAAGACAGTCAGGCAAAATGAGGTATATGTGTTATTCTGAACTAAGGAGAAGGCAGTAGGGTTCTGGGACTACAAAAGAAAGGAATGTAATTCACTGGCAGATAAAAAAGAGCAAATGTTTGGTAAACAAGTGTTCACAGAACTATCAGAAACAATGAGACCTAGTAGACTTTGATCAAACAGGTCTTGCTAGGTTCTTCTCTGTCTACCATGACTATTCATGTCATAATGTAGTTATCTCTAACAATAGCTCTATTCCTGGAGCAGGTCTTCTGTGTAACTTCTTTTAGGAGATTGGGGGGGATGTAATGAATCTGCTGGGTTTTGATTGCTTTTAACTAAAAAGTAATCTTCATGTCAAAGTGGGCCATCTTGGGGTGGCCTGCTCTGGGCACCTACATCATAAAGAGAGGACCTTCTTCATAACCTAGTTGTGAGAATTAGATGAGGTAATTTATGTGCTAGACATTAATAGTCATTCAATAAATATTTAAAACACAGAAGAAAAGTTACCCCTTACCCAGAGATCAAAGAAATGAAGCAAAAAAAGTCAAAGGCACAAGAAACTGATGGCTTTTCTGATCAAATGACTTCAGCCTTCATGGCATAGTAGATTCTGACATCTTAGGAAAGCTCTAGTGATCTTAGTCTGATATGACCATAATTCCATTATGAAAATACTAAAGGTTAACCTCAATGACAGCAGCCGACAGCAGAGCAAATGGACATAATTTAAGTATTTACAAATCATGTAAAATGTTAATATCATCATCATCATCCAATAAGTAATAACAAACACAATAGTTAACGTTTCTTGAAGGCTTGCTATGTGTGGGAGCCTGTCTCAAGTGCTTTACATATATTATATGTATATATATATTTATATGTATTAATCCATTTATTACTAACTTATATCAAACCTAGAAACTTTGATTATCATTATTTTAGGGAAAAAGAAAGAGGCACAAGAGAGTTTAAATAATTGACCAAAGTTGCAAAACTAGCAACTAGCTGAGTTGCAGGGTTCACAGCCAGACATGCTGCAACAGAAAATGCAGCATATTGCCTCTCTAATCATAGGAAACTTCAGTAGCCCCCAGATTTTTTTCATAAGTATACTGATAATGTGGATAAAATAATTTGAAGAAAAAACAAACGGGAGAAAAAGTTAATTTTATTAAGTAATAATTAATAATAAATATATATTGCTTTAAAAATATATACTCTTGAGGGAAAAAGTGTTGTTGTTTTTTTTTAACTGATTACAAAAGGAATCCTAGAAAGTAAAAGAAAGAGTTATTCAAGAACAGTAATTGTGAATTCTTAGTGTAAGCTGTTTCCTTTGTTTCGTCCATAAAAGAAAAGCCTTTCAAAGAGTTTGGCAAAATTAGCCTAAATACTGTTGGAGTGACCTAAACAGGAAGCCTGGCTATTCCCAACTGCCAGTGATCTCTGAAACCAGCTCTGAGGCTCCCTCTGCTCCAATAGACAGGAGCGACTTTGGGCTGTATAACCGTCAAATTCTTACCTCGCCCTTTCATTGCTAGCAGGATCAGATTACATTTCTTTCACTATTCTCCACTCCCCAGTTTCTTGATCTGTTTAAAAGAAGAAGTAGAAAAGATAAATCCTCTCTTCAATGCCTGGAAGGGAAAACAACATAAACTCAACTCCACTTTGAAAAAATCTTTCCAAGAACTTTCTCCAGAGATTTTACTCGTGAGTATTTGGCAATATACTTTCTAGCCCATGAGAAATAATCTTTATTTCTTTTTTCTTGGGAGGAAAGCAGAGTACTGAGAGGCAAAGCCTGGTAGGGGAGGACCATTGTCGTTTAACCTACAATGAAAATTGACCCTTCTCTGTAAACGAAGTAAACTCGTATTGCAATGCACAATTAAGTTCTCAGCACTTTGTCTTCTCAAGCAAATACAGATGCAGTATATACTTATGCTTTTTTTGTCAGAAGTTGGTGAGACGTAGCCATCCTTACAATTTTCAGCTTGTAGTGGGAATTCTTTACTAATTGTGTCTGTTTAATTGGAATTTTCTGAAGCTTTGGTTTACTTCTAAATTTTATTTATTAACATATAAAGACTCTCTGGCATGTTTAAAGAAATTTTTTTCATTGCTTTTAATTGTTGATAGTTAAAATGAAGTATAAACATCAGAATTCTTGTAATCTAAATTAAATATTTTATGCCTACAGTACCTAATCTCTCTAAGGAAATGCTTTACAAGTCTTTAAAGACCAAAGCTCATATTCTAAGATACTTAAATAAGAATATACAAGAATAAGAATAGAACTACAGATAGTGCAATTATGTTAATTAAAGCAATAGATCACATTCCTACATGATGTACTGTTGTGTTCATGTTGGTTATGAAATGACATTAAAATTTGCTCTGGTAGCAAATAAAAGCACATAATATAGAAGTACACAACCACAGAAGTATAATGAGCCAAAGTTATTTAATTATGGAGAAAGCTCATTGGTGTAAGTATTACCAAGAAATGAAGGCCAACAGCAGTGCCATGTAGGAAAAAAAGAAAAGATAAGCAACAGCCACACTGAGTCACAGTGCTCTGGAAATTAGTCACAAAATGACTTTGTAAATTGTGTGATAAACACAAAGGGCAGAACCCAAGCAGGAAACATACAGCCCAGAGAGTCATATTTTATGTGTAAAGGCATAATATTTACGTCAGAAGGGAAATGTGTCAATTTTGAGCTATTGCAAAGTTTTTAAACCTACCAAAATCCTTTCCTAAACATTTTTAGATTTTTTATAATTCATCATTCTAGTGATGATTATTTCAAGACATTTTATCTGTATCTCATCTAATCTTTAAACTGAAAACTGAATAATGTCTTTGAAAATGTGTTGGAGTATGCAATTTAATTCAGAGACTCTGGGTTAATAAAATGATATAAAATATTCATAGGGATCAACAGAGATTAAAAACATTAATGTAAATACAGATAATTAATGTTATAGACATAAAACCAAAACTTTAAAATACTTTTAACAATTTGAATAGTTGTACTGGGAAACAAATTTGTCTTTAGGTGACTGACCACAGAATCTTGTTGAACTTTAATGACATACCCATTACTATTTGGTTCCTCTTTCTATTAGGTGTGCTGAATGGCACAAATTTTGTTTTGTTTTTGTTTTTTTAAAGGTATAGTCTGATATCTTTAAGAATTTGTTTTACCTCCAATGACTAGATCAAAATCCCTGTGGGAAATGTGGCTCCTGTCCAAATGAATTATGCCCTCAGTCAGTGCTTGCTAGTCTGATTGATTGTCTCTAACTCTAGGCTTCACTTGCATGTTGGTCATACAACTATTTTGACTAGAATCTTCTATTATAAACATTTTTGCTAAATTAAGAGATAAAATAATCTATGAAGTGGAAAATTGTTTTTTGTATTATAGTTTTCATAACATTAATTTACTCTTTTCTTCAGAATTAATTTCCTGATCTTTGTTATCTGTATTATTCAAATTCAAAAGATAATTGAACAAGATGACTAACTACTGGAAGAAAAGACCAAGTTCAAAGGCTTTACTTATTCCCAGAACACATAGCAACTAATCAAATAGTAAATGTGCTACATATTCTTTAGAAATGGTTGGTTTAAATTCAATGTCACAAACTTTTAAGACAGATTTCACCACATATCACTACCTAATTAGCAGGAAAAAAATGCAAAGTGAAATAGTAAAGGGCAGGAAAGACAATATGCAAAGGGAAGGGAAGTACTTAGAATAGGTTTTCAAAAATATTTATTAGTATACATTAGATAATTTGAATGATAATATTGGTTAAAATAAGTTAATGTATTACCAATTTATTTTTGCTTTGTAGACAAAATCGAGGACCTGTACTATAATCTAATTCACCTATTTCAATAAAGGCTGTCTGAAGCCCCCTCCTTTTTCTGTTTTCCATCTAAAATATTTAACTTGGGAAATTAATTTACAGAGTTGCCTTTTTTAAAACAAAAATACTCTTAAATGCATTTTACTTTTTATAAAAATATGCCAATATTATAATTCCTTCTGATTGTTTTGTGCTTTGGAGAAATCTGGATTCAAGAAATTGAGTGAATTAATGAAGTCCTTGTTTCTGAATATTAAATCTCACCAAAATGAAGAAAGGGTACGAGTTATTCCAGAAAGTTCTTTCATGCTAGACCACCTCTATTGGGTCTCTGAGATCCTCAGTGACTGGTTTCTTGGTGTGATATATCATTTTCAGGAGTCCAGTCTTCCTATTACTCTTCTTTCCTTGTTTTCACCTCTTCTCCAAGTGACAGGTATCATGTAGAACCAGAGCTTAAGATTCAACTACCAACAGGCACCTGGGTGACTCCGTCGAAGTGGCTGCCTTTGGCTCAGGTCATGATCTTAGGGTCCTGGAATCAAGCCTCACGTTGGGCTCTCCGCTCAGTCAGCAGCTAGTCTGTTTCTCCCTCTCCCTGTTATCTCTCTCGCTTTCACTTTCTCAAATAAATAGATAAAATCTATGGGGAAAAAAATTCAGCTACCAAAAGGTTGAGGGTGACCTAGTCTTTTCCACATTGCTTCTTCCCAGAACCAATAACAAAAAGCACTGGACCCATGTCAAATCTGCTCTATTCATGTCTCTTCAGGCCTTCCTTTGGGATTCTATGTTCTCTCTCAGTTGGAACAAACACATTTTAAAAACGAAAGAGTAAAAGGACACCATGGTCCATAGTAGAAGTCCCAGTGATGGAATATTTCTATCCCAATTGTTCTATCTGGGGGGCCAGTTTCCTGAGGTGACATGGACTTATTGTGAGGAATTCCTAAATCAAAATGTAATGGTAGCATTCTCTCCAGACTGAATAAATATTATATGTTGCTGATTAGGGTATTTCAACATCAGAAATGTGAAAGTATCAATCAATATGGCACTAATAAAATGTAGTGTTTTTATTACCAAACATAACGTGCCACGGACACCCTTCAACTGTACCACACCCTCAGACCACCACCACTCTGCTGCCATCTTGAGGCATCACCTCATTCCTCATTCCTCCTTCCTCCACAAGGCTTAGAAATTGAGTAAATCTTAGTAAAGCATTGAGTCTTCAGAATAATAGTGTTTGTTGCAAAACTTTGATAATATTTTTAAGGTTCATATAGAAAACTTTGAAGTATCTTGGAAAATGAATCAAAACAATTATATCAAAATATCATATGCCTACTTTTGCTCTTTTTTGTGCCAACTATTTTCAAATATACATGAAAACAAAATGAATGAATGAACCCTGAAAACATTATGCTAAGTGAAATAAACCAGACACAGAAGAACATATAGTGTATATTTCCATGTGTATATCCAGAATAGACAAGTTCATAGAGCCAGAGAGTATATTAGAGGTTACCAGCATCTAGAGGAAGGGATGAATGGCGAATTATTGCTTAATGCATACAGAGTTTCTGTTTGAGGTGATGAGAAATTTCAGAAATAGATAGTGCTGATGATTGTACAGCATTGTGGATGGAATTAATGCCACTGCATTGTACGCTTAAAAATGGTTAAAATAGCATATTTCATGGTGTATCTACTATAATAGAAAATAGTAAAAGAAAACTATTAATAAGAATTCAGTTTGAAGAATTCTAGATTCCTAATAATATTCCCTTTACATTTTCTTAATTAATAGAATAAAAGTACACATATTATAATGTTGGATACCTGAATTTTTAAAAATCGAAACAGATTCTTCCTGTTTTGTTTCCTGGTGAAAATAGGAACACATTTTTACCTAATATTGCTGTGCTGGAGGCTAATGTTTTTTAGTCATATTGTCTTTTTTGGTTTTGGTACCGGGGTAACTTGGGCCTCACAGATTGAGTTGGCAAGTATTCCCTCCTTCTGTCAAATTTTCTGGAGTAGTTAACGTAAAATTCATATTATTTCTTCTTTAAGTATTTGGTGGAATTCACCAGTGAAACCACCTGGGACTGAACTTTTCTTTGTAGAAAGGTTTGTGATTACAAAATTCAATTTAAAAAAAATAATTATAGGGCTATTCAGGTTATCTATTTCTTCTTGAGTGAGCTTTGGTAGTTTGTGTCTTTCAAGAAATTGGTCCTTTTATCTAAGTTGTCGAATTTATACGCATAAAGTTGTTTATAATATTAACTTATACTAGAATCTATATGATACAAAAACTCTACTTCTTGACATGAGTAATTTGTCCCTTCTCTATTCTTTTATCAGTCTATATCAAGGTCTTTGAACTTTTAACTTGTGTGTTCATATATAAAATGGCCTTTTAGGCAACATATAGTTTGGTCTTGATGTTTTTTTCAATCAGGCAATATTTGCTTTTATTTATTTTTTTAAAAAGATTTTATTTATTTGAGAGAGTGTGCATGTGCTCCAGTGGGGAGAGAGGCAGATGGAAAGAGAGAGAGAGAAGCAGACTTCCCTGAGCATAGAGCCCAAGACAGGGGCTTGATTCCATGACCCTGAGATCATGACCCCAGCAGAAATCAAGAGTGGGACACTTAACTGACTGAGCCACCCAGGCACCCCAGACAATATTTGCCTTTAAATTAGAACATTTACATTTGATATGATAATTGATATGTTTGAATTTAAGTCTCTCACTAAGCTATTGTTCTATTGGTCCTATCTATTTTTGTTTTCTTTTTTACTTATTTGGTGTCTTCTTTTGAATTTAGTATTATATATGATAATATTTTATCTCCTTTGTTGGTTTATTTTCTATCATTCTTTTTATTTTAGTGGTTGTTTTGGGTCTTAGAACATACAGCTTTGATATATCCCAGGCTACTTTCAAGAGATACTAAGCCATTTCTCTTACAGTATAAGAAACTTCAAACAGTATACTTCTACTCTTCCTTCCCTGGCCTTTGTGCTATTGTTGTCATACATTTTGTTTCCGTACGTTATTAGTAACACACTACAATGTCATTACTCTGGTTTCAGTGAGTTATCTTTTTTAAAATAAACTTTTTAATTAAATACACTTAGATTTAAAGAAAATTTATGAAGCTAGAAAGACTAGCCATATGCTCCAAACTCCTTTTACTAACATATTAGCATGATACATTTGTCAAAATTGGTGAGCTAATTATCTTTCAAACAGATTTAAATGTTAAAAAAAATCTTTTATATTTGCATATGTAGTTACATGCTCTGGCATCTTCATTCTTTTGTATAAACCCACCTTTCCATTGGTGTCATTTTCTTTCTTAGCAACAGTTCTCTCTTTCCATGACTCTAATTACATGTATATTAATTAGGATGTTTAAAGTTACCTCACAGCTCAATTATTTATACCAGTTGAAGCAAACATAATCCCAAATGATAAATATTGTAGACAAAATTTATATTTAGCATTAGAATTTGATTTTATAATCATGCATGAGAACATGCACATTATTTGAGTTTCTACACATCGTGTTTGAGTTCTTTGGTTTTAATCTCATTTAGCATAGTTGTTCAGTCTATTAGGAAAGGAAATAGGTACACAATGAGAAATCATTATACATCCGCATTCTGATGTTAATGTGGTGTATCAAAAAATTGTGAGATAGGCAGTTTTTCCTAGAAATGCCTAGGCCCTTCTTTTGGTGCCAGTAATTTTATTCCATCCAGTTCCAGACTTCCCAGGATTAACCTCTTTTTGTATGTTTTGTATGTTTTCTCTTAAGGAAATCCTGATGAATGTATCAACTGAGGAAAGATGTTTAATCAAGGAGAATTTAGATTAGCCTCAATTCACATGGCAAGAGAGATTTTTCTTTCCTATTTGTGGTCAGCTCCTTTAAAGCCATTTTCAGTTTGCATTCATTAATTAAAGTCCTTTAAAAAGTTAAAGGTCCCTGAAACGATTGTTTGGCATTTCATTGTTATATCAACATTACTCTTCCCACTACCACTTACTGCATTCCATATTACCATCTCCATATTCAGGAGCCAGAGAGATACAAGTGACCATCTATCCTTGTAATAGGTACTGGATGCCTCACTTAAAAAGACATAAATGAGTGGGCATCCATGGATGGTCTTTAGAAATGTATGTGAAAAAAATATTTGTGCACATGTGTATTTGCATTTTAGAGAGGAGTCTGTAGTTCCCTCAGGAGCTTACATATCACCACGAAGGATATAGCTGAGATGCGATTAAATAGCTAAAGAAAACAGTACATAGAATTAAGATCAAAAAGAGTATCAAGTAGTAATATGTCCTGGAGAAGGCAAAATAAAGAAGTTATCTTTATAAAGCTTTTTTTTTTTAAAGATTTTTATTTTTAAGCAATCCCTATATCCAACATGGGGCTCAAACTCAACCCTGATATCAAGAGTGGCATTGACTACCAACTGAGAGAGCCAGGTGCCCCTCTTTATAAAGTTTTTGGTGTGAGATAAGCCATCAAGTTATCCCATCAAAAAGAAATCTTTGAGAAAAGGTCTTTTTGAGAAGCCAAAGTAGAGATTAAATCATTTTAAGATTTTTTCAATTCTATTATTTCACTTGAATAAGCGATTCAATTTTTAATATCTTTAAAGCTGAGCATTAACTATATGCTTTTTATTTTATTTTATTTTTAGATTTTATTTATTTATTTGTCAGAGAGAGAAAGAGAGAGAGTGCACAAGCAGGGGAGGCAGCAGGCAGGAGAGAAGCAGGCCCTGCGCTGGGAGCCCAACTGGGGGCTCGATCTCAGGACCCCGGGATCATGACCTGAGCCAAAGGCAGACGTTTAACTGACTGAGCCATGCAGGTGTCCCGCCATATGCTTTTTATATATTAGCTCCTTTGCATGATACAAAAAGTATGCAGTGTCATATATTTTAATAATGTATGAATGAATTTAATTATTAAAATTTAAGGTAGCTTACCAAAAAATCAAAACTCTGTTCTTCATTCCAGAATATTAAAATCAAAGGAACTAAGTAGGGTATTTACAAGAAGATGTTATCTGATTCCTGATTATATGAGTATGTATTAGATTGAATTTGGATAGGAAAAAAAGGAATGACAATTTGGACAAACTAACTCATCTTCATAAAAATGTAAAATAATGAGCATTCATTGTAAAGAACCAAGAAAAAAAAATAACTATTTGTTGGATAGTCTGAATAAAAAAGGAAGTGGCACCATTGCCTTTCATTCTCTGGCCCACAGTTCTCATTCTTTTATGGGTCTGACATTTTATAGTCTTGAATGGAAGTAGCTGAAGATCACGCTAATGGTTTCTGGAAGTCCATGACTCAGCTCCCTGGGGACTCCCTGTTCCTTTACAGCAATGATTCAGGGAAGTTGAACTCAGGATGTCATCTAAACATATGGGTACAGCCACCAACAGCTGCAATCTTTTTTTGTTTTTTTATTTAAAAAATATTTTATTTATTTATTTGAGAGAGAGAGCATGAATGGTGGGGAGGGGCAAAAGGAGAGGGAGAAGTAGACTCCCCACTGAGCAGGGAGCCCAATGTGGGGCTCAATCCCAGGACCCTGGGATCATGACCTGAGCAGAAGCAGATGCTTAACTGACTAAGCCACCCACGTGCCCCTGCAGTTTCAATCTTGAACTAAGCTCAGACTCCTCCAGACACTTTCCATTAGAGCACAATCATAAATTCCAGGATTTTTTCACATTAGGACTTATTTCACCAGCAATTAATCCCACTGAGAGTGAGAAAATTGATCATTATTGGTTCATCATGTTTATTATACCTAAGGATAAAAACTTTACATATTTGGAACTATAACACCTTTCCAGTCAGAACAAAAGTCACCTGCTTCCTGTCTCTTAGAAAGGCCCTTCTAACTGGACTTAGAATCAAATTGACATGAGACAGATTAACAGGAGATATTAAATTTAATATCATACATATGGGGAATCCACACAGACACGGAAATTCCAAAGACAGTCCTGCAAAATGAGGTATATATGTCATCCCAAACTAAGAAGAAGGGGGTAGAGGTCTCGGACTTCAGAGGAAAGGAATGTAATTCACAGAGCAGTAAGAAGAAGATGAGATGTTTGGTAATTAGTTATTAGTCCTGCATACAGATAGATCACTCAAGATAAAATTTATCTCTGCTAATAACCTTTATTCTGGGAAAGACCCTCAATTTAGATTTTTCTATGTAGTTAAGGGAGGGACAAAATTTTTTCTTGAGGTTTTAGGGTGTTGATTGCCTTCAACTCAGAATCACACCAGAGTGGCCCATCTTGGGGCTGTTTGCGCTGGGGCCCTACATCATTCATGCACTAACATTTTGCTCTCCTTTTCTCATATAAAATTGAGATAATCAGAAGCAGAAAATTGAGAAGACTCTAATATATTTATCTAAACAGAGACAAAATCTGGGACCACAACAGACTTTGAGGGGAAATAAGAAAATTGACCTGACTTTGATTCTTGAAATAAGAAAAGGTAGTATCAACCTGAATTCCATTAGCTACGAATCACAGTTCTAATTTGAATGGTCTCAACTGTCTTTCTATGTCTTTCCAAAGTTCATATACCCCTGCCCATAGATGTCGCATTCAATATGAGTTAATAGAATAATTAGAATTAATAAATAATTGGGGTGCCTGTTTGGCTCAGTTGATTAAGTGTCTGATTCTTGATTTTGGCTCAGGTAGTGATCTCAGGGTCGTGAGGTGGAGTCCCAAGTCAGGCTCTGCACTCAGTGCAGAGTCTGCTTGAGATTCTCTCTCCCTTTCCCTCTGCCCCTCCCCACTCATGCTCTCTCTGTCTCTCTAAATACATAAAATCTTTTAAAAAAGAATTAATTAATTATTTGTATAACCAAAAGATGATAGATTCATTAGAATTAATAAATTATTTATATAACAAAAAGATGATTGATAGATAGATAGATAGATAGATAGATAGATAGACAGACATAGAGAAGCAAGGTCTGCAATGCCATTTTCCTATCTTACTCTACAATGAGTACCTAGAAAGCAAATACAAAAAGTAGGAAAGATAGAAGCAACCATAGATTTTTCTATATTGTTCTCTTTTTTTAATATGGATATTAATAATAATAGAGAAAGCCACAGTTAATATATTTAATTCTTTTTTTTCTCCTCACACCTAAATTTACCGTATTCATTTGTGTGTTTTCTGTTTACTTCTGTTTGGAGCTATTAGCATTAGAAGTTGAACAGAAGTGAATTCTCAGAAACCTTGACTTTGGTTTAGATATAGAATACTAACTTTGTTTTTTCCCTTTAAAGAAAAGAAATGAAAGCAGTATGCTATGACAAGCTTTGCTTTTAACTAAACTGGGTTAGTATGGGAATCAGAGTCACTGTGATGAGGAAAGATGAACTCAGAGAAATGAATGCCACCTTCTTTTGAAAAAAAAGTCTTACAAATTTAACTATAAAACCTGGAGAAATCATTCCATGCATATTTTTCTAAAAGACTTTTGGTTATTATGGGTAAATATATCACTAAGAATCTTTGGTATTTGGCATTATTTCCTTTATTATGTGTTTCTATTTGGTTGCCCTTTGACCACTCTAGTTTTAGTATTAAAAGATTTATATCACATTCTCTTCAGACTTTAAAGATTTTTAGAAATATTTTTACATATTTATATTTTCCCTATTCATAACTTTTAATTATCTCTTTATTCTCCTTCTTCCTCCCATTGCTTTTCAATTTTCCTTCTCTACTTTTTCCGATTCTCTATTCCCTCTTATCTAGCAATAAGAAGTAATATTTCTTATTATTGTTTAGAGGGAGATTGTTTTTCCCTTTTAAAAATATACACACAGAATATAAAAAGATTTTTTAAAGATTTTATTTGGTTTTTTGTTGGGGGGGGAGGGAGAGCGCACAAGCAGGGGGAGCAGGAGGCAGAGGGAGAAGCAGGCTCCCCGCTGAGCAAGAAGCCCATTGCCAGACTCCATCCCAGGGTCCTGGAATCATGACATGAGCTAAAGGCAGATCCTTAACAGACTGGGCTACCCAGGTGCCCCTAAAATTGTTTTTTATTGTTTTAATTGATGAGTTTCTTCTTGACTTATTTTACTTATAGAACTTAGGCTCAGAACAGAGAATAAAAATCCCCTAGTTACAATCTGATGAATGTTAAGTTTCTAGAGATTGTAAATAATCTGAAAATCACTTTAGGGGAAAAAAGGAAGATATTTGCAAGAGTGGGTCTTTCTTGTGAGAATAAAAAGTGCGGTTGCCTTTTCCTTGAATGGTCACAATTCCTATGTTTGAATTGAAGTTCTGCCAATTTGCAAAAGTAAGACTTTGGGGGGAAAAACTGTTTCTGGGATTCAATGTTCTCATCAAAAAATGCTTATCCTTACGGTTTCTTTTATCTCTAACTGTATATAGTTGTATCGCCCTACTCTCCACTTCAGTTTTTATTTATTTTTTTTAAATAAATAGTTTATACATGTATGCTATTTGTTTGTAACATGAAGATATTCACTCTTTCTCCCTGGTGTCACCATTTCCTTTCTACGGGATTTACTTTACTTTTATTTTTTACATTATAAAGGACAAGAAGTTAGGCCTATAGGGTGAACAGCTTTAAATATATTATTCTTAGAAGAAACTTTATAAAATCATATCTGACAACTGCTCCTGGATGTAAAAGCAAGAGTAACAACGCTTTTTATCAATGAGATTGTCACAATCTAAAATAGAGAGAAGTCTTATGATTTGACCCATTAACTAACTTTAGGGAATTTCACATTACACAATTCTCCGGAAATATGACTTCCTGTAATAAAGAGCCAGACCTAAGAGATGTTTTCCTGGAGGATTGGCCAATCTTTAGGTAAACATGAGTGGAGTCAATAGTCTGCAATTATTTCAGGAGATTTTTTTTTGTTGTTTTGGTTTTGTCAACTCTGTGTTTCTAATATTAATTTACTTACCAAGTCAGAATGTTTTGCTTCATTGTTTCCCATATTTTATCATTACTCTGCATATACTTCTAAAACATAATCTAAAAATTTGACTTTTAGGGATTCTGGCTGGCTCAGTCGGTAGACTGAGGAGACCATGCAACTCTTGATCTCAGAGTGGTGAGTTTGAGTCCCACGTTCGGTGGAGAGATTATTAAAAAAAAAAACAACACCAAAAACTAAAAGACAAATAAAACTGTTTTAAAAAAACTTTAAAAATTTGACTCTTTTATAGCAAAACATCAGGCATTATTTTAATGTCAAAACAGTTTTAATGATAAGAAAAGGGATTCTTTATAGACTGATATTATTTTCTCATCTCCTAAGCATCCTCCAAGCAAAAGCAGTTGAAACAAATTGATTAATAACCAGGTTGTGAAAGTAAAAAACAGAAAAATAACTGCCAGTTGGGTTACATTTGACTGGTGGTAGGACAAAACCACAGCACCACTAGCTTAACTAATGAGGCTACTTATCTCATTACGTTGTCTTACTATACGAAGCACAGAGGTGACATGCTTTAAAACTGATTAGCAAATCCAGATTCTTCTGTCATTTTATTTCCATCACTTATAGCAGGTAGTTTTTTCTTAAGATTTTATTTATTTGAGAGAGAGAGAGAGAGAGAGAGAGCACAAGCGGGGGGCGGGGCAGAGGGAGAGGGAGAAGCAGGCTCCCCGCTGAGCAGGGAGCCTGACCTGGCTCTTGATCCCAGAACCCCAGGTTATGACCTGAGCTGAAGGCAGACACCTAACCAACTGAGCCACCTAGTGCCCCTAGCAGGTAGTTTTTATTTCAGGGAATTCTCAATATTACTAGATGGTTGCTTCAGCATAGGTATTACATAAAGACAAGTGACCACAGACATCATGTGGCCTTTCCCATGTGGCTCCATTTAGAGCAAGGATCTTTTTCAAAAATACCCCATCTCCAGCCCTGGAAAATAGCATACTTTCTTTTTCTTATCATTGGCCAGAGAGCTATCATATACAAATAATTAAACCAATCACTGTGAGGGAAGTGGAATCACCAGTTAATGTGGATTAATGAAGAGTTTATTATTTATAAATTTATGCCTGGGGTAGATGTAGGCTATCTTTCCCTGAGAACTAGATTTATGAACATATTCAGGGCGCTAATATCAACCAAAAGTGGTAAAGAATGGTTGTTCAATATACAAACAAACAAGATAACTAAAACAACAGTTTAAAAAGTTCAAAAATATGAGGCATCTGGGTGGCTCAGTTGGTTGAGCATCCCACTCTTGATTTCAACTCAGGTTATGATCTCAGGGTTGTGAGATCCAGCGGAGTTGAGTTGGGCACCTCGCTCAGCAGGGAGTCTGCTTCTCTCCCTTTCTCACTGACCTTTCTCCCACTCACACACGTGCACTCTGTCTCTCTCTCTCTAAAATAAATAAATAAATCTGGAAAAAAAGTTCAAAAATAGATCCATAATCTCACTGGCCTAATGTATATTCCCTTATTAAGACATATTTTTCTGCATGAACAATTTTTACTTAGTTTATCTTGAAATAGACATATATTTTTGTATTTAGCTTTTATTTTACTTTTTTTAAGATTTTATTTATTTATTTGACAGAGAGAGACAGCCAGCGAGAGAGGGAACACAAGCAGGGGGAGTGGGAGAGGAAGAAGCAGGCTCCCAGCAGAGGATCCTGACGTGGGGCTCCATCCCAGAAAGCCAGGATCACGCCCTGAGCCAAATGCAGACGCTTAACGACTGTGCCACCCAGGCGCCCCTGTATTTAGCTTTTAAAATTCATATTACCATGATTATTCCCCACTATATCTTCTACTTATTATCATTACTAATTGAACTTTGTGTAATATTACATCTGGTAGATGGATGTGCTGCCATATCTAATAATTGCCATAATGTTGCATATCTATATTTAAAATATAACATTTTTATGCTAAAATAAACATGAGCTTGCATTCAGCCATTTTCATATATTTAAATTTCCAAGTGTGTGATATTGCTAGCTTAATATATCATCTACCTTTTTGAACAAAGAATGTACACATGCAGGAAAAATTATTTGATGATTAAATAATAAACCACTTATATATTTCCTCTTGCCAACACTCCTCAAAGTCTTGCCCTTTTTTGTCTTTTATGTCTGTCCAACTGATAAATTCCAACTCTGAATCCTTCAAAAGTTTAATTTTTATATCTGGCGAGAAGGAGCACTGATTTTCGAAGGCAGAAATTATTATGAATTTATAATTTTGGATTCCAGAAACCCATAAATCCTTTAATAGGAAATTTTCAGTATCTCCTTTTATTTCATCTCGAGAAAAAAATCAAACCCTCACATTTTTAAAAGTCCACTGTTTCTTGACATTTTGAACAATGTCAACCTCTTATTCACCCAGAAAATTGAATCACAGCAAGAAAATCTACTTTCTACTGGCTCTTCAACTTTCTCACAAAACACACACATGTACATGCACGTACCTGAAAATGTATCATATCCCTCTATCCCCTGACCCCCAGAAAAAAGAAAACCTCTTGTTTTAATGGGATATACTCTTTTCTTCAGGCCAAAGTTAGATCCTCTTTACCTGTTGCCCAGGATCTCTACTCATTTTACAGGATCCTCTATTCATTTTATTTTTATTTTTTTCAAAGATTTATTTATTTATTTTAGAGAGAGAGCATGTGTGGGAGTGGGGGGAGGGGCAGAGGAAGAGGGAGAGAGAGAATCCCAAGCAGACTCCCCACTGAATGTGGAGACTGATGTGGGGCTCAATCCCACGACTCTGAGATCATCACCTGAGCTGAAATCAAGAGTTGGGCGTTCAACCAACTGAGCCACCCAGGTGCCCCTCTATTCATTTTATTTTTGTTTTAGCTTCTTTCTCCCTCTTTCTAATGGCAGAAACATATAAAACTATACCCTCCACAAAGTTTCCCTTAAAATGCTCTCTCTTATTTATCAGGCTACACTTACAAAATGATATCCTAACTTGCTGTTTTCACAGCCTCTGTTCCAGTTCCTTCGATAGCTCACCTGCTGCTGCCCACACCACTGTACCAAATCTTTTGTAATTTTGCAAGGGTGCTGATAATGTCATTGTCACTAAACCCCCTGCATGTTTTTTAGCTCTTGCATTACTTTGAACCCTTTGTGCTTTAGACATTGTCAACTTGCAACAATTTCTTGAAGTCCCTCTTCCCTTAACATTCATGCCACTATAGCTTGCCAGATTTCCTTCTGCTTCCCTGGCTATTTCTTAGTCATCTTCTCAGATCTCTTTTCCTTATCCTCATTCTTTGGACTTTAGTTCTAGGGTATTCCTTTCCAATCTTCACACTCACCTCAAAGAGTCACAGATTACATAAAGTTTGTAAAAACACTTAGGAAGAATGCCTGCTGCATAGCAAATGCTATACAAGTACTTGTTAAATCACTTTCATCCACTCCATAGAAGTAACTATCACTTATACTTTGATTCTCACATTTCTATCTCTAGCAGAGATGTCTGCCCTGAGCTCCACATCTACATATTGGGCTTCTTATTTCATGGCTCCAATGAATGTCTTACAAATACTTCAAACTCAAACTGCCTTACATTGAATTCATCACCTTCCTAAAGCAACATGTTCCTTTTCTTAGGCTTCTCAACTCTGCCTGGAACCATCCATCAACCCTTTTGTTAAATCAGGTAGTGTAGCTGTCCTTGATTCTTCTCTCTTCCTTCCATGTAGTTTTAATCATCAAATTATCTTGATTTACTTTTTAATTTCCTCACAAATCAGGCCACTTCTCCCCACCTCCACTTCCAACAATATCATATATCATATGCACTTCTCTCTCTCTTTTTAAAAAAGATTTTATTTATTTATTTGAGAGAGAGAGAGGAGGGGCAGAGGGACAGAGGAGAGGGACAAGTAGATTCCTTGCTGAGTGGTAGAGCCTGACATGGGGCTTGATCCCAGGACCTTGAATTCATGACCTGAACCAAAACCAAGAGTCAGATGCTCAACTGACTGAACCACCCACATGTTCCTTCAACTTTGGTCTTTAGTCAAGATTTTTTTTTTTTTTTTTTTTTTACTGTTTGTAGATGTGGCTTCTATTTCCTCTAAAGTTTGGGGAAAAAAGAAAATATGATACTTTATAGATTTTCAGTATCTTTTTTATATGTTCCTTTGTGTAGATTTGTTCTAATCTATTCATTCAGTCTTTGACTGCTGGCTGAACTTCTGTGTCCTCTTCTCAAGTGTAAGGGGCAGCCCCTCCCCCCCCCCCCCGGTTTTTTAAGGCTTTGACCTATGCCCTTCTTGAATGTGGTTAGCTAAGGCTTGGGTCAAAAACCATCTTCCCATATATATTGATAGAGTGATGTATTTACATGGATTTACATACACATTTACATAGTAATAAATATAATCACTGATGAAGTATAGAATTTAAACTAGAAATAGAAAACATTTAGACAACTCACTAAATCAAAAATTATAATAATGACCACAGTAAAAACTTATTTTGGTTAATGAATTATACTTATAGGATTAGCAAACCAGAGAAACTGAGTTTTATCCTGTAGTTCCTTTGGTGAGATTGCCTACTCATAGTCTTCAATTCACAATAAAGGTAGTATTTCAAAGACAAATACAGACAGACAGATATAAGTAATTAATATATTGAATTATATTTTCCTGAATTGGATTTAGTCTCTATCATATCAGTTTTGCTTATTTTAAGGAAGCTTTGGGAAAGTCCAGAATCGAGTCCTGACTCTCACTTACTAACCATCTAGGCATATGATGTTGGAAAATAAATCATGTATCTCTAACATAAATCCAGTATACCTGTCCCATTGGCTTTACAGCATTATTGTCAAGATACAGTAACCTAATAGATAAGAAACCACTTCAAAAATGATGTTTTATAATGATATATCTTTGTACTTCTAATATCACTTCTTAAAATAAATATATTCCATATAGTCAGAACCTCAGGACACTTTATCTTTTTTTAAAAATCTTATTTCATAGGTAAATAATCCTGATGCCAAAATAATGCTTATAATGATGACTCCGTGTCCCAAGAATGTGGGACCTGGGGGGAAGTTAGTAAAGAGATAAAAAAGGTTCTGAACTGACTTGTTAGAATTTGGTATGTGGCAAATGTGCAGTTACACAGCCTTAGACCTCTCTTGGGAAACTGCCCAAACATTTGCATTCCCACAATGTATTTATTCAAAAAATACTCTTTTCCTGAGAAAAGTCTTGCTCTCAAACCTCTCACTGAGATGATGCAAGTTTAGAAACTCTGCACTCAGGAACAAGAGTTGGAAGCCTATTAAGAATAGTTTTTAACAAAAATCCATTTCCGGACCCTAGTCATTATGAATATCTGGAAATTTTCCACTGAAAATACTATTTATACAAAATGAACTTTAAAACATAAAGAGAAAAGAGAAAATTATTAGAATCTCTATAGGGTTTTTATCTTTCCCCTTTCCCACCATAAGTTTTATCTTAATTTTTTCTTTCTTCATTCATTATCCTTGATGTTAGTATGTAGCAAATTCACCCAAAATGAGAAACAGTCAAAGAAGCACATAGGTTAAAGATAAAAACAGGCTCCAGATTTTAGTGGGCAGAGGGTAGCTCCCCTACGGATCAGCCAAATTGAGTGGATGGCAGTAATAAACACCAAGAAGATAACAACATTAGCCACTACTGAGCAGAAAATTGGAATTATTCTTCAAGCTATTTTTTTTTTTTCTTTTCTAGTTGTCAGGTTTTGTCTCTCCTGTCTTTCACTGGTACACCACAAAGAAGCAGCCAAAATGAAATTTCTTTCTTTTGGATAGGCAAAGTATGCATTGGTATCAGAAATTAATAGTAAAACTTCAAAAAAGAAGTTCAACAATATGTGAGAAAGAAAATTTGAACTAGGAAGTTTAAATTACATAAGCACCATGCTGATAACATATAAGGAAACACAATATGTAATTTTTCCAGATTAATTTAACGATAATAAAATAAGGGGCTCCTGGGTGGCTCAAGTCAGTTACATGTCTGACTTTGGCTCAGGTCATGATCCTGGGGTCCTGGGATCGAGGCCCACATTGGGCTCCCTGCTCTGTGGGGAGTCTGCTTCTCCCTCCGTTTCTCCCTCTGTGTACTCTCTCTCTCTCTCTCAAATAAATAAATATTTTTAAAAGATGATAAAATAACGGGAGTTATTAATGATAGATCAGTGACTGCCCACATGTTGTTTTATGCCTTTCCCCAAATAATGTATTAGAAATCTAATGCTGTAATTCCAACCTACTATTGGTCTCTTCCATTCTCTGTGAGCCTTTTGCTTTTTGAATCCTGCTGTAAGTTCCCATCCTTATCAATATCGTTTGCCATTTCCTCTGAGTTCTCTTTCAGTCACCAAAGCCAAATCGCCAACATGTTTCCAGCTCCAATTGACTGTGATCCTTAGAATATTCGCTTTACCTTAAGATCTGTACTGCTCACCTTATAACTTGTAGCCCAGCACTTCTTGGCTTCCATACTTACCCAAATTAGAACAAAAATGTCTCTCAGTTTGTCCCTAAACTCTTCACAAATCAGTGCTATAATTTCAGTTATTTTTTAGACCTTCAAAGGAGTCTGAGATAACATTCTCAAGAAAGAATTAACTCCATGAATACTGAGCTGCCATTTTTACAGTATAACATCTTGTCAAGAATTACTTACATAAATTGTGATAGCTACAATTTACTGAACTAGACACCATTCTAATTCCTTTACAATCTAATCTAATCTAATCTAATCTAATCTCTTTTTAATCCTCACAGCCAATGAGATAGGTTCTAGTAAAATACCCATTTTATAGATGAGTAAACAGAGGCAAAGAAGGAATAAATGTACTATCAAATTCCAATAATTGATAAGTTACTGAAATAGTATTTGAAGTTTTACAGTCTGTACCAGTTTTCCAGGGCTGCCATAACAATGTGTCACTGACTGGGTAGCTTAAACAATAAAAATTTATTTCCTCACAGCTCTGAAACCTAGAAGTTGGAGATCAAGGTGTCAACAAAGACTGATTTCTTTTGCGGTCTCTCTTCTGGACTTTTAGGTAGGAAGTCTTTACTCTGCATGTATCCATATCCTAATTTTTCCTCTTTTTAAAAATAAGGACACAAGTCATATGGATTAGGGTCCACCTCAAACTTGTTTGTCCTCAATTAGCTCTTTAAAGCCCTCATCTCCAAATATGGCACAGCCTGAAGTATTGGGGGTTAAGACTTCAACATACGAATTTGTAGGGGGACACACGACTGAGTCCATAACACAGTCTCACTCCAGACTCCTTCTGTTAATCACTAAACAAACCTAAAAAAGAGAAAAGAAGTAAGGGGGCAGCAGTGGAGGGTAGAGGGAACAAGGAAGGAACGAAGGAAGGAAAAAACAGAAGAGAAAGAGAAAAAAAGGAGGAAGGGAAGAAGGAAAGATATTACTTGGGATTACAGCATGGAACATTTACTTGGATTGATTTGCTGGTTCTTGGTTTCCATAAGGAACCAGAGTAACCTTGTAGGCAGAGTGCTTTGTAGACATTGCTGAAGACAGATTAACCAGTTTTGGGGAAGGCAGCTTAGTATGGTGATATGACCATGAGCTCTGGAGTTACAGAGATATGGGTGCAACCTTAGCTCTGTCTCATTCTATTTAGAAAATTTATACCCTTTTCCTGAGCCTCAGTTTTCTTAAGATGAGTATAGTATTTCATATAGTATAAGATTTTTAAGAGGATTATAGTTGATATGAAGTTTATAGACAAGCTTACATCGTCAATAAGTGAAAATCTCAAGGTTCTTCCCTTTCACTTTCCATTTTTGGCTCCTCGCTTCCTAGATTCATACAGATCACTTCCCTTTCTTTCACATACTCTCTCAAGAATATTAATATAAAAAAGAATGTTAGTATCATACTTAAATAGTGAAATAACAAATAATACATTTCTTTCACTTAATTACCTCTTTTCTAAGTATACCTTTTGGCATCTCTCCTATATACTACCATTTCTTTTGATTGGATTTTGGCAATCCCTCTTGTTCCTCTTTTGATTTAGAAAATACCTACCACTTAAGCAAAATTTTATAAGCACAAAATCTACTCTATTCACCTTTTCTTTTAAAAATTTCTTTTTAAACAAATTTTTCAATTGAAATATTTCATACTTCCAATACTTCCAGAAAAGTGGAATAAGCAATGTAAAAACACTGTTAGAAAAAGAAATATTGATGGATGACCACTCCATCACGTTTGCTTCTAATCTCTTTATTTTTTGGTGGGACTGGTAGAAATAAATAAAACTGCATGGATATATCCAAAGATCCATATTGTAACCTAATTTTAGCCCACAAAGTATATCCTAATTAATTCATTTATTCACCAAGTATTACTTAGTCATCATTTCAGGTACTAAACATAGAATTGTGAATGTTTATATAAAGTGTCTATGCTAAGAATGGAAAATGCTTTAGTGATAGAGACAGCGAACATGTACAAAAATAAATATGTAAGTGATGCTAAGTGCTATTCAGAAAACAAAGCAAAACATTACTAGTAGGAATGTGAAATGGTACAGCTGCTCTGAAAAACAATCCAGCAGTTCTTTAAAATATTAAGCAGAGTTACTATATGTTACAATAATTCCACTCTTAGTTACATACCCAAGAGAAATGAAAACCTGTGTCTGCACAAAAACTTGTGCACAAATGTTCATAACACTATTCATAATACCCCCAAAGTGGAAAAAGCACAAATTTTCATCAACTAATAAATGGATAAATTATTGTGTCTCTATACAATCGAATATTTTCAGCAATAAAAAGAAATGACATACTGATATGTGCTATAGCATGGATGAACCTTGAAAACACTATGCTAAATGAAAGAAGCTAGACACAAAAGGCCATATAGTAGATTATATGAAATG
The DNA here is from genome assembly GCF_017311325.1 of Ursus maritimus. NCBI lineage: Eukaryota > Metazoa > Chordata > Mammalia > Carnivora > Ursidae > Ursus > Ursus maritimus. The sequence continues at coordinate 45,377,476 of NW_024423343.1, forward strand.
TCTAGAATTAAGTGATACAGTGACAGAAAGGAGATTAATGGTTACCTAGGGATGTGGAATGGGGAAATTGGGAAGCAAGGAGGTGATGGCTAAAGGGTGGGAAGTTTCCTTTTAGGATAATGAAAATATTCTAAAAGTGACTGGGGCAATGTTTGTACAACTTGTAGATATACTAATAGCCTCTGAACTATTGAATTATTTTTAAAAATCAAATTTACTAAAAATAAAAACTTGTGCTTAAGACACTTACATGAGGGCCGCCTGGGTGGCGCAGTCATTAAGCGTCTGCCTTTGGCTCAGGGCGTGATCCCAGCGTTCTGGGATCGAGCCCCACATCAGGCTCCTCCGCTGGGAGCCTGCTTCTTCCTCTCCCACTCCCCCTGCTTGTGTTCCCTCTCTCTCTGGCTGTCTCTGTCAAATAAATAAAATAAAATCTTAAAAAAAAAAAAGACACTTATATGAAAAAGAAGAGATAAGCCATAAACCAAGATAAAATATTTGTAATGTATATATTTGACAAGGAATCTATATCCATAATAGATAAAGAACTTCTACAGTTCAGTAATGAAAAGGCAAAGAACCTTAAAAAAGAAAAACCAGGTTATTGGGATATAAAATGATGAGGAACCGGTAGTGGTAACTTTTTAAATATGGTGCTCCAAGAAAATCTTTTGGAAGAGAGAATATCTGGAAAGGGTCCTAACTAAAAGAAGGAGTCTGCTATTCCAGCATCTTGTAGAAGAGTATTCTCATCATAAGAAATAGTGGTTTCAAAGTACTACACCTAGAATGAGTATGGTTTATTCAAGAATTAGCAGTTTCATTGAAGCCAAGGGATTAGTAGCCCAGTGTTCATGAAGCCAAATAATTACAGGAAAGACAGATAGGAAATAAAGTTGAAGGGGAAGCTAGAAATGACTTATTGGCACCTTTTCCCTTGATGAAATGACCCTGCCTCACGATGATGATGATTTTATCAAACATTTCCCAGCTCCTGTCTTACATCTTTAACTGCATTAAACAGGTCCACTTAGAAAACATAGCCTCAAATACAATCTGTCCAGACTGAATTCATCCCTAATATGCACACCAATCAATACTTATATTAATTTACCTATTTGTATGACTAGCACAATAATTCACTCAGGATATACTTGAAATCTCTGTCCTTCATATCCTGTATTTACTCAATTACTCAGTTTTATCAATACTTAACTCAAAAAGTCTCTCAGACCTGCCCTTTTCTCTGTAGTTCCACTGATAGTTCCCCGTTCATAACTTCGGTCTGATCCTCTGCAACATTCTAGCTGCCAATTCCACTTAAATTTGCCCTCTCGACATTTGCCATACATCCTGGATTTTATTAAAGCATAGATCACATCATGCTTTTTAATACTTTTCTAGTTTAGAAAATCTACTGACTTCTCCCCAAATGTAACATTATTTGTTAAGGTATTTTCCAAAAATATTTTATGGGAAAATAGCCCCTTGTCATATAAGTTTGGAAATGCATTTACTATATTCTCCCATAGAATATACAATTGCACATACCATAATAAGGATCCTATAAACATCCTACAGTTGAGAAACCTATATAAGCTTTTTAATTCAGACATAAATATGTATTAATGTATGAATACTATTTTTATGTAACAGCTAATAACATCTTGCTGAACTTATATTCTGAGAACACGTCTTGACCTAAAAGGATAAAATTGACACTGCAGATTAGCATTAAAGTGCATGGAAAAGTAAGTGATACAACATAACTATAAATTATTCTGTGGATTGTATAAAATATGTTAATTAAAAGGCATAAATTTTTAGAACTGGAATGGAATTTAAGGACAATGTAGTCAAAGTCATCTATTTTATAAATCGGGTTCAAAAATATGGGACACCTGGTTGGCTCAGTCGTTAAGTGTCTGCCTTCAGCTCAGGTCATGATCTCAGGGTCCTGGGATCAAGCCCCTCATTGGGCTCCCTGCTCAGTGGGGAGCCTGCTTCTCCTTCCCCTCTGCTGCTCCCCCACCTTGTGCTCTCTCACTCTCTCTGTCAAATAAATACATAAAATCTTTAAAAAATATATATATATATAAATTTATTTCCAAAGGTTATTTAACAGGTTGCTGGCAGAACTAAGTTTAGGATTTTTAGTTTGTTACCCCAAAATATAAATACTATTTTTATTCAAGTTAAACAATTTAACATGTGTGTATTTCCACTACTATGTGCCTGGCATATACAAAGATACTCTGACAATTTATCTAGGCATTTAACATTGTGTTTTTATTTAACTCAGTCGGTTATATGTAAATTCCTAAGGTCAAGGCTTCCTCTAGATTTCTTAATCTCTCTTAGTGTCTAACATATTATTACATACAACTAGTCACTAACACAACACATTTATATAATATATTCTTGCTTAAATAACTTCTGATGTTGAATTAGAAATTCAAAGGGATTAGCAAGAGTGAGGGCCTTCTTCCTGGTTCACAGTTCACACCTCCTCGCATGTGTCCTTACATAGTGAAAGAGATGAGGGATCTCTGTGGGGTCTCTTTTATTAGAACCTGAATCTTATTCCCTAAGACTTAATCATTTTTGAAAGACCCTACCTCCTAATACCATCACATTTGGGAGTTAGGATTCTATATAGGAATTTGAGGAACACAAATAATTCAGATGACAGCATAATCCCACCAACAATGGTGAAGGTTCGAGTCATCAACACTTCATAGTATCAGTTTTTACTAATTGTTGTTATATTATCTCACAATAGTGTTAATTTTAATTTTTATGATGACTAATTATGTTGAGTATCTTTTAATATGCTTATTTGCCATTTGCCTATAATCTTCTGAGAAGTGTTCAATCTTTAACCATTTTAGTTGGAAATTCATTTGTAATTCCTCATACATTTTCAATGTATAATCTTCAGATACATGAGTTTCAAATATTTTCTTTTCAGCGTCTTAATGGTGCTTAACTTGGTGAGTTGATTTTAATGAAATCCATTTAACAGTATTTTACTTTATAATTGGTGGTGTCTGTATCCTGATTCAGAAACCTTTGCCAACTTCATCATGAACATATTCTCCTATGTTTCTTTTATAAGATTTAATGTTTTATCTTTCACATTCAGATCTTTGAATTCCTTTGAATCAAGTTTTCTCTATGATATCAGGTAGGTAGTAGGTATTTTTAATGGGTTCAGCTATTCAAAAAAATGGAGTCCAGAAGGGCATAGTCAGTTACCCAATGCATAGCTTCAGTTTGGGTTTGCTGTCTTGTTTGCCATTTTGCAATGTAACTTAGTGATGCATTTGGAAATCTTAAAAAGGAAATTAATTACAATGATCTGTAATTAAGTCAGTTCACTCTAATTGATCTCTACGGGTTACAGTTTTATCAGGTCATAAGAAGTTGTGCTGTCTTTTCAGTGGTGTGCTGAAATCAATCTTTTTTTTTTTTTTTAAGATTTTATTTATTTATTTGACAGAGAGAGACAGCCAGCGAGAGAGGGAACACAAGCAGGGGGAGTGGGAGAGGAAGAAGTAGGCTCCCAGCGGAGAAACCTGATCCCATAATGCCGGGATCACACCCTGAGCCGAATGCAGACGCTTAACGAATGAGCCACCCAGGTGCCCCTGAAATCAATCTTTTGCTCTGGGAGGTTGGGCTAACTTGAATTCAAGCTCTGGATCAGCCATTGCTTAGCTCTCGCTTGCTACAATGCATACTCAACCTTTTATCTGTCCGACACCCTTCCTTTTTCTGGAAGCAACAATCCAGTCCTCCTGAGAGCCACACTTGTCCACTCCATCATAAAACCGTATACTTATGTTGAGATTTGCAATGTTACCACATTATCCTATTCCCCAACCCTAAGCAAGTCTGTTTCAGCTCCTCCAGATCGATTCTCTTAACAGCTTTTCACCTCAAATGCATTGATCCAAAAGTGAAATGCACTTCCTCCAAATTGAAACCATCTGTTTTATTCTCAAGCTGTTTGACACTAGTCCATAAAGACAAGCAGTCACACTGTTTTGATGGAAGAATCTTTTAAGGTTTAAAACCCTGGAAATATCAGTGCTATGCATCCTCCTATGTAGAGAAAACTGGATTGCACTGAGGGAGACTAAAACTTGTCTAAGGAGTGCAGTAGCTGTGAGAGACTTCAAGCGGCATTCAGTTCCCCGACTCTCAGATCCAACCACAAACCTTCTTTTCTAATCCTAGATTGTTCCACCTTCTCTAGAATGAATAAGCTGATGGCCTTTTGACCCAAACTGTCTGAGCTGGCTTCTAATCCTTGCAACCAAGGAAAGTCTAAAACTACTAAAATTAGGAAACTCTGTAGGCCAATAGTTTTAAAGAAAGTAACTTCGTGGGTTTAGAGCCCAAGTTCTCATCAAGATCTTTGGGCACCCAACTTTAGCCTGCTCCCTAAATGATGGGATAGAAAAATAGGCTATATTTTGCACTCAAAATATAACAGGGTTGTATATCTCAAAGAAACTAATGGAAATAGAAGAGTCCTTGAAAAATATTTTCTTTTTTTTTTTTAAGATTTTATTTGTTTATTTGAAAGAGAGAGAGCATGAGCAGAGAGGGGCAGAGGGAGAGGGAGAGAAGCAGATCCCCGCTGAGCAGAAAGCCCAATGCAGGGGTCCATCCCAGGACCCTGGAATCATGCCCTGAGCCAAAAGTGGATGCTTAATCCACTGAGCCACCTAGGAGCCTCAAAAACTACATTTTCAAAAATAATATACAGACTAGAAGTTTAGCTGATTGACTCTTCAAAAATATATATATATATATGCATACATATATATACCTATATATTTGTGAATTCAAATAGTTCATGGTATGACATAGAAAGTGTATAACATGGTTACTGACAGAAAATCAAATACATGTTAACATTTACAAAGTGTTGTGAAAAAATAGGCTGTACATTTCACTAGTGATTTTAATGAAGCTTAAAGCAAAATGGCATTACTTTATTTTTTTTATAAAGCTACATACACCTTAATGGTGTATATTGCAGCTATGATTCACTATAGGAGTAAACAGAGAATTCTCTAAATTATTTTAGATGGAATATCTGTTCTTGCATTTGTGAATGCTTACTGATAAGATTTCTCTTTCCTTCCTGACTTTGATAACATCAGTGGCTGAACATGTGCATGTGTTCCCTCTTTCTCTCTTCCTATGCTATACGAACACATTTCCTTTCACCTTTGAATCCAAAGTAGAAAGAGCCTTAAAAAAATTTCAGTGTGGTTTTCCATTATTTTTTACTGTGGATCTCTAAATCATTTTGAAAGAGGAAGTCTCACTCTCCTGTTGAAATCTGTTTCCCTTAGAGTGTAAATGTGTTGGTTTATCACTTAAAGTCACTCTTCTGTGAAACTCTTTTGAATCAGGTAACTCCCTAAATTGAGGGTGGAAGACTGGGGTAAAGGACTTGCTAGAATGCTAAAGATTTATTTTTTTCAGAAGTTCTGTCTGCTATTGCATAGAAAATCTGGTTAAGAAATTGGTTATAAGGGGCGCCTGGGTGGTGCAGTCGTTAAGCGTCTGCCTTCGGCTCAGGGCATGATCCCAGCGTTCTGGGATCGAGCCCCACATCAGGCTCCTTGGGTGGGAGCCTGCTTCTTCCTCTCCCACTCCCCCTGCTTGTGTTCCCTCTCTCGCTGGCTGTCTCTCTCTGCCAAATAAATAAATAAAATCTTAAAAAAAAAAAAGAAATTGGTTATAAAAACAAATATCTTTTAAAGGAAACAAAGACAAAATTTGGAAAATGTATTTCTTTTTGAAGAGAAGGACTGAAGCCAAGGGAAGGAGAAATCAGGAATTGAAAGTTGCATTAATGAAATAATAGAAAAATGCCAGAAATATTAAAATATAATTAATTCTGACTGAGAAAGAAGAATAGCTGTGAGAAAGATGTGGGAAATAGAATTGTATATGAAAATGGATCTTAATACATACTTAGGCATGTTGATCAATTGTTGCCATTTTAATTTATATTTTCAAGGTTGAAATATGAGCTCCATACTTGAATATTAGACATATGCACTGAACATATGTGTGTCTACAATATTAAATACTACATACACATGTTTTAAATATGACTCATGGAATTTGTGGACAGTACACATTAAGTGTCATAGAAATTTACATTTGAGGTACGCTTAAGATTCCTACTAGTCTATAGATAATTCGACATTAACTCTTAATTAAATATATCTGGGTTCTGTATTTCAGGGATGATTTATACAATGAAGAAAGAACAGATTTTTTGGGTGTCTGTGTATCTGCTGCTTAATTGTGCCTCTGCCCCCCTTAGTGCTGTTCTTGAAGCTGAAGAATATACAGATATTACAGGTAAAATATTAGAAGCATTCATATTTTTCAGCTAGTTAAAGCTCAATTTTAATCCCAAAATGTAATATATCTTTCTCCATGGTATGGGAAAATTAGCTTTTAGTTGAGTGACATTCTTCTTCAGAAATGTCTTACATGAAATTTGTCAAAAAAACCCAAAAAACAAAAAACAAAACTTAGACCAAAAAAAAAAGTTACTTTAGTAAGGAAGACTACTTTTTCAGGCTGTAAGATTAAACACTGAAGTATTTCTGGACAATTGCTAGGAGCAACGTGCTGTAGAAACAGCCGTGAACCTTGATGCCATCCTTTGGCTGGGAAAAGTATGAGAAAGGAAAGGAAACTACAGACATTCTCTCCTTTTTGCCTTATTCTCAAGATAAGAACTTCCTAGATGAGTCCAGTGTGAGAATTTAGTAAGGACATTAGGAGATTTGGCCTCATACAAGTTAGTTCTAATCTCATAAAGCTCTGTATCTAAAAATAAAATATTAACAATCAGCAATAGAACAAGGAGAAGATTACGTGATTGTTATTATATATTTCTTTCTTAAAAGTAATGTTTTGTGGCAAATTAGTAAATTATTGATAGAAATCTCAAGTCATTGGTAATAGTGAGACAATATGAACAAAGTGATAGCGTCTATTGGTATGTATGTTGATGATATATCGAAGACTTCCATAAATACATTCTTAATTCATATATCTAACCACCCTTGAAAGGGATTTTGTTCAATGTACCTCCCTTTGATAAAGATTGAATAAATAAGGTGCTTGAAATTGGTAGGTACTAGGGAAGCAGCGATGACTCAGACCAAGTTCTTAAGAATCTGAGTTTCACGGGGGAGACTATTAAATTGTCACTGGAAAAAAATACTGTTATAAAAACTTCCTAAAGATGAAACACTATTTAATAAACACTACAATGTGCCTTATAAAATGAGAATTTGGGCATTATGAAATAAGCTCTAATTCTTCATTTGTCTCATTTGTCAAAAGAGATGGTTTCTAATATTCTGGAAGCTGAGAAGAGAAGGAATGTAAAGAATAAAGTCCCAACATGGAAAAAGCATGCAACCCATCTTGGAAATTGGGAGAAAAAAGGATCCCCAATATTCACCAAATCTAATGTCCCTCAGTTAGGCTGAGAAAATGCATGCCAGGTCATCCGAAGTTTCTTAACATTGTTGCTGCTGATACAGTCAGCCAAGAAACCAGAATTAACCCATCAATGATTAAGCTGGAGTTTAAAATCTCTTGATAAATTCAGAACAAGCCAAGCTGGCTAAGAAAACATTTTTGTCTAAAAGCTAGACTTGAAGATCACTAACCTGACTGGCTGCATAGTCTTAACCAGTTTTGGGGTTTTTTGGTTTTGTTTTGTTTTTAATCTTGAAATAGCATGATCCCACATCAGAATCAATTCAATTTTGAAGACAGCATTTATCACACTGTGCCAAGGTCATGCCATCTTTTTATAGAAGTGTACCATTTCATTGAATATGTACTATCATCTTAGAGAAAAACATACAAGATTTTGTCATTTCTCTCACAAGGCAATAGTAGGCTTTTTCTTAATCAGTCTAACCAGCTGAGAGGATGAAATACAATAAACTTTTTGATAATAAAAAAACAGTAGTGATGAGCTCTTTTTTTTTTTTTTTAATTCCTTTAGAGTGAGAGAGAGAAGATTCGCAGGGAGCATTTAGAGAAAGGCTGGTGTCTTTCATAAGATTTAGAATCAGGCAGACCTAAGTTTGCATGTGGGTTTTGCCACACAGTAGCTTTGCAAAACTAGATGAGTCATGTAAACCCTCTGACTCCTAGTGTCTTAATCAATAATCTGGCATGGAGAAGGCAGAGAGTGTGTGGCTGTATTCTTTCCTGCCAGAGAAATCGAATCTTTTCACAAGAGAATCAAACAGCATGTAGACCCTTAAATAGTAAGTTATTTTAAAGCTCTTGGCTCCCAAACAAGTTCCAGGAGAATGAGGACTCTAAGAGTCAGGGACATGACATGTCTCCAGATATTATCATGAGCCTACTACATCCAACATCCCAGGACAGGGGAGGGGTGAGTGAGATTGTAATCCTCAGACTGTGAGACATAAAATGCAAGAAATCAACTCTAAAAATGATACAATAAAAACCATAATCCTGTTCATCTGGCTGCATCAGATTAAATCCTATTACACTGTCCTGTATATGTTTCCTGGTTACATGGGGTTAAGCAGATCCTTGTCACTAACACTTTCTGTAAGTCTCAGTTTCAAGTGTCAGGAAAACTAGCCCTGACCCTCCAGACAAGCTTAGCTATCTTATTATGCACAAACACAGCACCTTGAACTTCTTGAATGTTTGTAAGTCTTCAGTGTCTGCAGGCTACATGAAAGTGGGAGGGGGGCTACTGACACCCAATCTACTATCATATCTGCCATGACCACACAGTGCCTGACCCATGACCCACACAAGATTAACTTTCAAAAAGATTTATCCAAGGTAAGAAATGAAAACCAAGAGAGACTTCCATCCCCTTTGGGTTGAGGGGCATGGCACTCCATCCAAGAGACCACACTTCATCACTGCCCCACTGCAGGGATGCTCTGCCAAGGGGGGGGGCCATAAGCTGACTGCACGAAAGAATATTCTAATATGTGATTTATCTAAGAAATACATTAAAATGTGGATGGCAAAGATTAATAATAAAAATAATAAAATATTGATAAATATATTATTAATAATTAATGTTTTATTAATGATATTAATAAAATTAATAAATTAACAAAATTAATTCTAGTGTTTCACTTGGGAACTTGCTATAAAATCACCTACCTTTCATAGCTGAAACATTTTCAGTTTTTATAAGGTGAATTTGAGAAAAAATATATTGAGTGTAAATTCTAGAATTAAATCTATGTGCTTGGCCTAAATGTCAATCTAGGAATTTCGGTCATACAGATCTGTGACAATATCACTCAATTATTAAGAATGTGTGAGATAAACCTGGTATAAAACTAGGTGGGGGTCAGTTTTAAAGCCAGTACTTATGGTGTGAACTGAGCAATTCATTTCTACAGCGCTGTATTGTAATTTGTAAATGGAGAGAATACCTTTCAGAAGATTGCTGTGATTACTAAATAATATAGTTACAAAACGTCTGGAACACAGTAATTACTATAGTAAACAACATTAGCTAGTATTACTACTACGAGGACCACTATGGGAAACCAGCTTTCATTTCTGTGGCGGACGGCCACCACCTGGTGGTGTAATTCCTAAATAGCAAGTTGAACTCGGGGTGGTAGTTGCTTAATAGAGAAAATGTAAAATAAGTTTGGCATGATGAAAAGGATTACCAAATATACCAAAAGTCGAAGTCAGAGGAATCATCAATGAGAAAGAATCTTACACAAATTTTTATAAGAACTAGTTCTCCTAAATATCTGTAGCAACTCAGGTATTAGGTAAAGCTCCCTGGGTCCTACAGGTAGAGAATTATACTGCAGGCACCTGTCTAAAGTAGTGTGTCTATAAAGATCTGAAGTCACATTAATGTGGGAATCAGGAACCATCATATTATCTAAGGAGTGCTATTGGAACTTCTGAAGTAACGGTATTTAGCTATAAGATTCAGGATATCAGAATAATATTATTCTTAGCTCATTTCTCAAAATTGTGTATGTGACTTCTGAGATTCTGAGATCTGATTCTACAATCAGATATTTATAGAAATGACAGGTCACATTTTTATCAGTCGCATAAAAATGTGTCTAGAGTGTACAAACGCATTGTGCTAATGCAATGATACTTGTCGTGGGCCTGCTCTCGGTAAAATGCACTGCTTAGGGTCTTAGATGCAAAGTCTTCTAGCTTCTCACAACTTTTAACAAGTCAGAATGTCAGGGACAGTATTCTAAATCTTTAAGAAGAGACTGTAAGTAGCATTTACAATTATTCACAAGTGTACTACTATTCAGAAAAGGCTGTGAGTTATTTCTTACTTCAAACTGACAATTGTAATTTCAGTGATGAATGGAAAACATCTTTTCATAAATCACTTTTCTGTTTATAGTCACATATTTATGGAAAATATTTTTACCAACTCTCTAAAATGCTATTTCATATATAATGTATATATAATATATATAGGTGCTATTATATATATAATATAAACGAATTTCTATAGAGAAAAGTACTTGTGTATATAATTTAAGAAAATTAATAATTTCAGGGAAGTCCAAGAACATTTAAGGAAAATTATAATTCTAAAGTACCCATCTTATTAGGTGCCAGAAACTTTTGATATGCCTTGGGAGACAATTTAAAGCCAATCATATTTAAATAATTTCTTCAGCATAAAATATTAGGTACATAATTAAAAAGAAAAGAAATGAGAAAAAAATTTATATATGTCAATGAATAGTTATTTACTCATTTTGGTAAACTATTTACATATATATTATAGAGATTGATTGGCTTTAGGGACACTATATAATTGGTGTAAAAATTATTTTTAAAAATCATATAAACACCCAAATTATATTTTTTTGATTGCACATAACCCCACAGGAAGCTGAACACAGACAAGTGCACAGGTGCATAAGAGTCAACATTAGTTAACGGTTTGACCAGTAGTAATTAGCTAACTTGCTAATTAGCCAATTCATGAAAGTTGTGTTTGGTGCTAAAAATATCTATGTCTTTTGTAGATGTCATAATAAATAAATCTCTGTTTTATGTTATTCTACCCTATCAAATTTGGGTCTGAACATTTACTGTTATAACATTTCTGTCAGCTCAATTTATTTCAATTGAGAAAAATTGTCAATTCAGTTATCAAAGAAATCAAAATGGTGATATGGCATTTTATAGATTAAACTTCCATTTTAAGTTTAAAAGTTGGATAAGTGGTTGAGATAAAATTCACATGCTCATAAATAATTACTGTCGAATGAAACAGCATAATAGTTTATGTATAGAAAGCTATATTTTAACCCTTCTAAGGTTTCAGGGCTTACTTACCATTTTAGACCCATGTAGAAAATAAAAAACAATATTCCAATTATTTTATCATAAAGAGTTTTAACACTACAGAAATGTGGCTAATATTTGACATTAATTCGATACAGATAATTAAGGTAACAAAAGCTGAAGGGTAGAAGAGATTTGATAAAATTATCTAATCCAACTTTTATGATACGTGTATCTTCTCTTTCAAAAAATTCACAGAAGTTTCGAAACTATAGGACATTCTAAATTGATTTCCTTCTAGATGGTTATATATTCACAAACTTGTTCTTTTATTTAATGCTTTTAAAATGTTTTATATATTTTTAAATGATGACATCCATTCATATTTTTTCAAAGTAAATTATTTTATAGTGCATTAAAACCCTTTTTTGGAAGATACCTGGACTTAATCAGTTTCACTTTAGCAGCATACTGCTGCCCTCTAAAGGGCAAACTGGCTTAGGTCATTTTAAGGCTTCAATGTTCTCAGAAGTGATCATAGTGAATACTGAAAGTCTTAGAAAATACGTTATAGACAATACTCAAGGAGTATTAATGACCTTATTTGTTCTTTATTATGTTGACAGTACCAACCACAATATTCAGTATCTATCTTACTGATAGATTCTATAAGCAAATGCAACTTACTTAAAATTAGGCCCCTATTAATATTATTAGACTCTATAAAATTTAAAATTTCTAATTGAGTTTTCTGTATATACAAGTCCATTCCCAAGATATGAAATTCCTCTGTGACTAAAATAAGTGATTGGATATTGAGGGGAAAAAATTCTAACTCAAGATCAAAAGAATTGCCTCAATTCTGTTTTAAAATACAGACAGCATTAAGTTTTTTCAACATTGTTAAAAACCAACCATCGTAAATAAGAATGGACCATGATATATACGTATTTGTAATACCAAACATGGCTTAATACAGTGATATATATATATATATATATCATATATCACGATTATATCACATATAATCATATATATATAATACAGTGATATATATATTTATATGAGTATGTATATACTGCTGCTTTTAAAGAGTCATTTATGTGTAAAAAATGACACAACTGTGGCTGAGGGAGAGCAAATCAAAGAGTTGTCCATTAATGTCTGTCCTTAAAAACAGCTGAATTTAAAAAGATCTCTCTACTTGTAATGTCAACACATTGGTTACCGTACAACTACTATGCATTTCCATACTGGTCAAGTGGAGTATGTTTAAGCCAAACCCCTAACACGAATCTAGAAAATTATTCTACTCTTAAAGTTTAATTGTTGATAAAATCTGTTTCATTTGGTGTGTTTGTAAACTTTATTTACCTTTTTGAAAATTTTTAATAATTTGTCATGGTTTCTTCAGCCTGTGCTATTTCTGTCATGCTTTTTAAGAAACATTAGGACCTAATGAAAAGGAAATAAATAACATTATTACTGTGCGGATGGAAGGTTATATATCTTTTATTTTTGCCTTGTAGATGTTGAGTTGCCACCACTGAAACTTTTACATTCATTTTGTGCTTTGAAAGCGGATAATGGACCATGCAGAGCAATGATTACGCAATTTTTTTTCAACATTCACACTCAACAGTGTGAAGAATTTATGTATGGGGGATGTGAAGGAAATCAGAATCGATTTGGAAGTATGGAAGAGTGTGAAGAAAAATGTATAAAAGGTAGGTTTCTGGAGACATTTATCACTCAGGAGCTTTTAGGCTCCTTTAACTTTTTAAAAGCTTATGGTTATTAGATCTAATTATGGATTTGATAATTTTAGAAAAAGAAGTTAGAACTATAGCATTCCAAGGAATATTTTTTTCCTTCACATTTTCGGCATTCATGTTCAACTACTGTTTTTCATTTTTTACATCAGTTATCACAAGTTATATGAAGCCCCATTTGTTATCCTATATTTTTCTCCATAATAAAGAAGAAAAACCTTTAAGTTCACTGATTTTATATCTGCGGTAAAGTGGGTATAATTCAGCCTCCTGGGCAGCTATGAGTTGGCAGGAAAGAAAGCGTTAGTCATACTGACTTAGTCGTCCCTTAATCAGTACAGTGATCTTATAGCTATCTCCTGTCAAAATAATGAATCTGAGAATCCACTTTGAGGCTCTCAGTAGCTACTAATTAGAAAATTCTAAACTGCATCAGAGAGCAGAAATATATATATGAAAATTAAGTCATTCTCTTTAGGGCCTTGGAATATTGTAGAAAAGAAAATATGAACCTTACTGACCCAAATAGACTTTACCGCGCCCAACTTCTCATATTTTTACTAATTTATAATGTTTAAAAGTGTATCGTATTATATTGTTGGTAAGTTTTATGGAACACTTCTATTTTGCTTTAATCCTATTAAAACAACATTTCCCCCTGAATTTTACAAACTATAATGTGGTTTTATCTCATCTCACTGAAATAAATTCCAGATAATCGTTGGTCAAAATTTTGAATGCTTTTATGTCTGTTTAATTCTTCTGAATTGTGAACTACTTAAGGGATAGAAGTATCTGAATTGTCTTTGTCTCCCCAGCATCTAGCCCCAAATTTCCCCATAGCATGTTATTAGAGCTAGTTGAATTAAATGGTAGCACTATAGAGATGGTATCTTTAATTAGCAACACTAGGTATCTTGCTTTTTGCGAAACAGAGGGCTCTGCATTCTCACTTTGGTAATGCTTTCCCAAACAGCTTTTACAAAATAGCCTTGGCATCATGGTGCTCTTGGCCTGTGGGACAATCTCAATGTTGTGAAAAGAGAAAATTTCTCCACTGTGTGACTCTGTGAGGTGCTTTTTTTGTATATTCCAGAGCTGACAGAAAAGGATTGATATGAATATATTTCTTTGACCTTGAACACTTATTTCCTTCTTTTTTCTCCATACAAGTGCTGGGAATGTTACTAGCACATATTTGGCAGCTCAGTGGTCCTCTGTGGGGCCTCTGGTTTTGGTGACTGCCTGGTCATTTTCCATTTGTTATACTCGTTCTCATCTATACTGGGCCAAGTACTCTTTTGTGTTGAGTTGAATAGCACTCAGGTTCAGCACCTTGGCTAGAGGCCTAGTTGCCTCATTCTTTGTAAATTCTCGCTTTTTCACATTTTCATCAACTGGCCTCTTTCCCGAAATATATACCTGTTTCTCTTATTTCACCATCGTATAAAAGTTACCCTTTTCTTTAGAAATTAATCAAATATAATTATTTGGTTCTTCAGTGACCGCCTTGCTTGTAGTATCTTCTAAAACATCATTTCAACCTAGCATATAAATAGGAGTCTCTGGCTTCCACCTCCTTATTACACCTTCAAAAGCCACTTATTGTTTGACTCATTGTTTTGTAGAGTAAACTACTGTTAAGGATATAACTAGCATATAGAAAAAGGATTGCTAGGCTTTTAAAAAATCACCTAAAGAGAAAATTCCATCTTCAGCTATGATGGAGTAGCTGAAACTGAATTTTCTCTCATAATATAAATGACTAGAAAATTGGACAAAATATGTGAAGCAACTGTTGGCAAACATGGGTCAAAAGGCAGTGCAGGATTGTGATCTCTGAGAGAAGGGAAACGTGAGGGGAGTCCAGGCTCCCCAGCTTTCTGCATGAAGGCACTTCTGAACCACAGCCAAAAGAGGGGAGCCCAAGCACAGGACGGTAGTCGCCCTTGTAGAGAATACGGAGATTGGAGATTAGGAGACTGAGGTCAATGGGTTTTGGGGCATAATATATGGGAGAGAATGGACATATGTAGAGATAAAGCTAAAAAGTCGGAACAAGAGTCCCTTTGAGTTTGTCACGGAACAACAAAACTTCATGCGTTTGGTGAAATTTCATAAGTTTGAGAAAATAATTATACGGATTTGTAAATGGAACATCTCCCAGAGCACCCACATGACTGAGAGAAAACCCGATTATACATATGAAAAATTTGGGGAACTTGCAGATGATTTTAGAAATCTCATTGGATAAAAGGACAGTGTAAATACACACATACTGGCAATGAATAAAAAAAATAGGCAAAAGTTTTAAAAAAACAATTTCATTTAAAATAATAGAACATGAAATTCTTAGTGATGGATTTAAATAAAAAAATGCATCACATTTACAATGAAATCTATAAAACATCATTAAAAAGTCATTGGCAAATAAAGAAGACTTTACTGAACAGAGATATAAAACAATAGATTGAAAGACTCACTTTAGTTGAGATGTAAATTCTCCCCCAAATGGATCTGGAAATTTAATCCTATACCAATCAAATTCGAGCACATTTTTGTTTGTATATTAATTAGTCAACTCTAAAATTAATATGCAATACAAAGGACCTAGGATGGCTAAAACAATTCTGAATAAAAGCAAATTTGGAGGACTTTATCTGATTTCCTTTTTAAAAAAAAGATTTTGTTTATTTTAGAAAGAGAGAGCACACGCACACATGTGAGTGAGGTGGGAGAGGGACAGAGAGGGAGGAAGAGTGAGGAGAGATAGAACCTTGAGCAGACTGCGCTGAGCTCAGAGCCACTGTGGGCCTCAGTCTCACACCTCTGAGATCATGACCTGAGCCAAAACCAACAGTCAGATGCTAACAGCCTGAGCCACTCAGGCGCCCCAGATTTTATCCAATTTCAAGAGTTATAGCACAGCTGCCGAAATTGAGCAGAATGATGTGAGAATAAGGATAGACAGAAATCAATGGAATAGAATAGCCCAGAAATAGACTACACCATCAGAGTTAACTGATTTTCTATGAAGATGGACACATTATGTTATGAATAGAATAACAGTTTAATAAAAAGTAATAAATGGGATAAAAGCTTGCTGTGTTTCAATCCTGAATGTTGTTACTCTCTGAAGCTGTTTCTTCCTGTGCACATTGAGGATGTGATGATCACGCAGACCAAAATCACTAATGTTATGTATACTAGTATTTATATTACTTGTTCAAGGGAAAGATCCTTTCAAATAATAATGCGACTGTAGGCTTGAAAGCACTTAGAAACATTGGAAAATAATGACATCAACATGTTGTCGTTTTATCCTTCCATGCCTGTTAATGTCTCTATCTGCTAAATTATATATTTTTTTCATTATGCTCATAGTAGTTTAAATTTTTATGCATGTGTGTGTAAAACATGCTGCTTAGTTATTATGATAAGGTATGAATATTATGGAAGCAGCCAGTGAAATCTCTCAAAAGTGGCCCTCTTTATACTGAGAACCTAATTATTTTATAGCTAACCAAGATCAATGTATTATTTTGAGGAATTCTTGGTTGTTTTTGTTTAATATGTGTTAATTACTTACCATTCTGTTGAGAGAATGTTATTGTTTCATTATTCATATCTTTCTCTCTTTTTTTTTTTTTTTTTTAGAGAAAGAGTATGTGACTGAGGGGGGAGAGGAAGGGCAGAGAGAGAGGGAGAGAGAATCTAAAGCAGGCACCACGCCCAGCAGGGGCCTGACAAGGGGCTCCATCTCAGGACCCTGAGATCATGACCCTAGCCGAATTCAAGAGTTGGATGTTTAACTGACTGAGCCACCCAGGCGCCCCCAAAATTGATATCACTTTTTAAGTGCTTTTCCTAGGTAAAGGGAAGATGGTATAAGTATAGGAGACATAAAATCAAAATACGATTTATGTCTTATTTATTAAGGCTTGAAAGCTGAAGTTTTGTATTATTTGGGAAGACCAGTGAGAATTCTCTCTTGTAAACTACCATGCTTGAGAATAAAAGCAAACCAAATATTTCAGAAAATAGGAACTATGAATGTAAGCACAGCTCTCCATTTGCATGTAAAGTTGTTTTATTAATTTTTTCCAAATATATATAATTTTTTGGTGTATTTACCTATGTAATAATAGAGACATGGAAATAAGGTTAATAATTTTTTTTTAAATAAAAGTTAAGTTTGTAAAATGGCTTCAAATACATGGCTTTCAAAATGTTTGCCTTCTGGGTTAGCTGCTTTTTTCCTATAGCCTAAACAACATTATCTTTGATTGTTATTTTTTGGAAAATAGGTGTAATGTAGTGTGGGAAATTAAAGAATTAGATGAAAGAGATCAAATTATCAAATTCTCATTCAGCTTTCTAGCCAGTCAGCCTCTATAGCATGGTTAAAAGTAGTACATTTAATTTCATAGAGTTTCATCAATTCCTGAAACAGGTATAAAGGCTCTAGAAAATATGCTGTTTATATTAATTGCTATTTTATTGGTTCGGCTAGTTGTGACTTGTGGCTTTTCATGGGGATTTAGATGGGAATTTTCCCCACAGAGAATTAAAGAGCATGTTAATACTTTTTCCATTCTCTTTATTTTTAACTTTGTCATTTCATGTTTTATTTATTTGGAACCGTGAAGACCTATGTAGTTATGAGAATCTTCTGCCCATACAGTCATTTTCCCACCTGCTTAAAATATTTTCTAGACCGACTTCAACAATATAGTCTTCAAAAGTTAGTCTTAAGCTCCTACCCACTGCTCCCCAATATAAGAGAAAAAGATGAAGAAAGAATGGGGGTAAAATTACAATTACTAAAATGTGTCATATAAGTATGAATTAATTTGTTGGATATTAATTATATTATAATATTCATAATATAATATTTAAAATGTGAATTCAAATATGTTGGGGTTCAAGGAATTACTAAAATGGGAATTCGTAAAACATACTCTCATTACTCCTGAAGACATCATTAATAAATGTTATGTTCTAAATAAATCTAGGAAAAGATAATTTGGATAATAATTTATCTGTTTTTTCAGACTATAATTGGTTGGCATAAATACCAATTAAATAGGGTGCCCATGTTATTTTCAGAATCCTCAAAGATAATCATTGGTATTACAAATACATTTAAATTCCAGTGTGTCAAAACACATATCTGCTTTAGTTCACATGCATGCCAAGTAAATTAATCCAACTTGGAATGGAATCAGAGAACAAACAAGCTATCTTTTTTAATATTGCATGAACATTGAAATCAAGCATTTCTATGTTCCCATCCAATGGCTACTGTCAGCAGGCAAAACAGTAAAAACGATTATTTAGCACTCTAGTCTGATGTACTATTTATCTGAATATATTCCTTCTTTGCCCTCCTAATTAAAACTAAAACAAATTAATTACATTAAAATATTTCAATATAAGCTTATTATGACAATCTACTATCTAATTGAAACACATTGACGGTTACTTACAATGAGAAAGACTCCTGAGGTTCCTTATTTCCATGTTTCTATTATTACATAGGTAAATACACCAAAAAATTATACATATTTGGAAAAAATTAATAAAACAACTTTACATGCAAAAGGAGAGCTATGCCTACATAGAAAACTAAACACATTTATATTTCCTATTCTCTGAAATATTTGGCCTGCCTTTTTTCTCAAAATACAATTAGATATATATGTATATATATCTTTTTAAAAAGACTATTTAATAAAACTTAGAAAAATTTTAAAAAGAGGCCTCATTACTTTCTTTTTCAAAGACGTTTTATTCTCCAAAGAATAACATAACTGCTGATTTTTGGCTGAAAGGGGCATATAAGCCAACTCACTCCCCCAACCCCCTATTCTCCGGCCATACAACTAATTATAAACTGCCTTCACCAAAGCTTTTTTCTGCAAAACAAGTGATTATACAACAAACATCACTCAGCCTTCCTAATGTTTACATGAGCAAATTAAAACTTCACATATTATATTGATTTGAATTCTATTACCTATCATTTAAATGAATCTATACTTGAATATAGTGAGTCAAAGACAAGTAGCATTCTAGTTTTTGAGTGGAGTAATTCCACTGATTCTTTGAGGTTAAATCAAAAAATATGTCACAGACACATTTGCTTCATTTCTCTTCTGTACTTGGAAATAATAATAAAACTTGTGATTGGGTTGAAAAATGCAGCGGGGAAGGAATCAGGAAAGGAGATAATTCTGATTTCTTCCATCCCAAATACCAATTCCCTATAGAAATTATCTGTTTTGATATGCAAAGTATGCTGCTTGAATTACTTTTATATTTCACATTATCTTAACGATTTTCAGTCCTAGGTGTTTTGAATAGTAAATGTAGTTCACCATGAATTCTTACTTTTGTCAATGTGTTAGAAAATTTCAACACCAATTTTGAGACATTATTATGTTAAAATGTAGATGGACTCATATTTATAAAAATTAAAATGATTTAATCTTTAGAGAAAATAAGAAATTTAAGCTATTTATTGACATTATGTATAAGAATAATTTTAATGATAATAAATACATCATCCTAGTTTGTTAAATTGAAATTTATATATAATTTATTTATATAAATTGTGGTAATTGATGCACATACTGTTTTTTCTTGCAGTTTATCCAAAGACTAGGACAGAGACAACATTAGAAAAAGGTAAACATTCATTTATATGCTAATTAGAATTTATGTAAGACACTTAGAAATTCAATTCTTAGTTTTCTTTGATATGGAGTTCATCATAAATCCATATGATCTTTGAAATGGTGCTATTCACTGGACATAAGGAAAAATTTAAAATAACATATATGATATTTGGTAAGGAAGTCTTCAAACACTATTATTTACTCTCATTCTAATGCAGCATGATATTTAGTATTAGATCAGTCTAATTCCACAGCCAAGCACATTCTATTTTAACATCTCCTGAACGGTAATTTAGATGTCGCTAATCTTACTTTAGTTCTCAGATCTCTACTCTGTTGATAATTTCAGCATTGTGTATCTTTAGCAAGTTATATCCAGTATTTCCCTGAATTGATATATATCTTTGAGTTGTCAAAGTCTATATGCAGAAGTAAATGGATATATTTAACAATAAGTGATTGCTCTTGTCAACATTTAGTGTTTGCATACTTTTTATTTTGTGATTTAAATTATTTATTGGATTTAACTAAAAATAATTTTCTGATTAATGTGTTATATTGGCACATGAAAATATATATCAGTAGATCAAGAAAGACACTCCTTTTAGTGAAGGTCTATAAACTGACTTGGTCCAATTACCACTTATGTCATTTACATTTGAATGAGAAAATACTGAACAAAGAGATCAAACTATTTAACTTGGGAAATGAAAGAGTTACAAAATTCAAAGTGTATTTTAATTTTTCTGACTTAATTTTGTGAGAAAGAGTTGAAAGCTTTGTGACTGATAAACTTAAGGTTTACTAGACTTTGAATCAAAATTTGTAAAATAAATTCAATGGCAAAGTTTGTACAAACACTATCAATGGATGTATTTATTTACAAATTTTAAAATAGATTTCTATAAATATTGAATTAATCTTTAAAGAAATGTTCAATGTTTCAATTAAATGAAATTCATTATCTGTAGTATCAAAGAATGCGGGATATTTACAAATAGAGGGTTTTATCCACCAATTAAAAGATGATATTTTCATGAAAGGAAATACCAACATTTAAATGTTAGGGTATTTTTTCAAAAATGTGAAATTAGGAAAAAAATTTATGCAGATAAAATTTACTATAAAGTTATGCTATTTAATGTATATTTAATGATTTGGAATTTGATCATTCTTTTTCTTCTACTAATTCATATTAATTGATATTTTTCCAAAAGTGCAGTATTTTATTTTTACCAAAGTTAATTGGCTCCAAACAGTCAAAAATTGACAGCGTATGGAAAACAATCTTATAAATGATAAAGCACAGTATAAATTACTAGGTGTGAGGCAAAAGAATAAGGTATGCACTATTTCCTTGACTGTAAAATGAGCACATTAAAGGAAACAGAGCTCTTTTACCTTTAACAAGTTCTAAATCTACATTTTTTTTAATGAGTTTTGTCAGATTGGCATTAACTTGATTAAGAAAAAAATATAACATTTCCTTAGATACAAGATAAAAATGTTCTCCATTCTGAGTAGGTTTATGGATTTCTTAGTCATCCTAGAATAGTGGTAGTATTCAAGAGCAAAATAAGGTCTCCTCAATTTTGATTATAACCTACTCAGTTAATTACATTGCTTTGCTCAGTGAGATCACCAAGTCTCCAGAATCCCCAGTCTGTAGAGTTCAACTTCAGCATTAATAGGAGATATGACAGTAAGTAGGAGACCAAGGATGAGAGATTTGCTGTGTCAAAGGAAGAGCAAAGATCAAGAGGCAACTTGAATGAATACATTTGTCAAGAGTCAGGGAGGTAGGTTGGAAAGTCGCTTGGCTTAGCAGGTGGTCAGAGGGCAGTAAGGTAGATATGTACTTAATTTCCTAGTTAGGAGTTCCTCTTCTCTTCATTCTTAACTGATATTATATATGGAAATTAGAAAATAAAGCTGATCTATCAATACTATTCACAAGTGTTAAAAAATGTTCAGATGCCAAAACCCATTCATAATAAAGACCTCTAAACATAACCACTTCAAGCTAACTTTGTGATATGCTTCTTAGTATCAACATTGGAACAGTTACAAAGACAACCTCTTTGAAATAGTTTGGGTTAAGACAATTGTCAAGTATGCAGCCTCAAACAAAAGTTAATAGTAAATCTTAATGTGGCTTGTGGAAGTTTGTCTGTAGCTGAAAATCTGTATTCTGTGTTTTAACTGAGCATTAGTCTAGAGCAAGGATTGTATATCCAGATTTAGTATGAAGGTTACTTTATCTGAGGACTACGGGGCATGAATTTCTTGATTTGTAACCTTATTTTAAACTGTAGGCCCAAGTGGAATTATTTTACAAGTGTGCAATTTCAACTTCGTCCTAAAATAGATTTATGTCCTAGAATGGGGCCTCATAAATAATAGCAACTTCTAGTTGCATAATTTCTTAATTATACTTCTCAGCATAATTTCTTATTGTTTTCTATTCCTTACATGCAATAAATTTTACCTACTCCTTTTTGTTAAACATAGAATTCTTATATTCTCTGGTAAGATGATTTAAAATGTCATAAGAAGTACATATTAAGGCCAAAACAAATCAAAATGATAGTAATTGAATGTATTTTTTCCTCATTCTCTTTTTAAAAAGTATTATAAAAATTTAAAGAATTGGTTTTTTTCCTTGTCCCATAAATTACACTTAACCACAAATTGTTACTATGGGGATAATAGTAACATTCACGTTGAGAAACATGAGGCAATAAACAATAAAAAAATAACTTTCAAATTGGTACTTTGAGACGTTATAGAAGATAGATATTTTACACTACATTAAAATAGGATGTTTTATTTAATAAAACAATGCTCTCATAGAAGATCAGTCTTTCTGAAGATTTGCAGTTGTTGCAGAAATCATTAACATTATTAAATATCTGCTCTTTTTATAGTAAAACACTGCTAAGTGTTGCTTCCCTGAGATAGAACGAGTTGCTTTAAAATGTAAAAGGATACTACAGCTCATTTTTGTCACTCTGATAATATAGTTGCAGGGGGAAAAAATGGGGAAATTGTAGCTTTGCCTAATTCCAGCCCCATGTATCTTGTAATCACAATTTGAAAATAAGTTTAATTTTCTTCTTTACAGAGTATGCATGTAGACAAGGCTTGTAATGTAGATCACAGTGGCACAACTTGTGTGACAGCTGTGTTTGATCTGGTTTGGAGCACTATCAAAGAATGGGCATTAGATTTTTTTCAAAAGCCTCTCCAATCCCTGAACATGTATTTCCTTTCTGCCTTTGCACTGTTGGAGTCACTCCAATGCCGGGAAGAAGAAAAACAAGAGACGCAGTGGTGGAGGATGTCATGCCTAACCTAATACAGATTCCAGCATAAGAATTCAGGAACTTCTAAGAATAGCCATGAAAGCTTCCATACGCCTCAAAGCTTCTACTCCAATATTTTTTAAATTGAAACCATTGTAATGAAGCAACACATTATACTTCTTTCCCTAACGAGAGCCTACACCTGAAAAATATGAAATATTTCTAGATCATTCCTAAATGTCAATGCATTTAAGCCTAAAAAAAGAAAAAAATAACTGAACCAAAATTTTGCCACAGTATTTTGTAATATTATGAATTTTTGAATATTTCTTCCAAACCAAGGGTAAAATAACAATATCTTTTACTCTTTCAATTCATGAAATAGTTGATAGTTAGTGCCCTATAAATTTACTATGAGAAATTTAGAACTTGAAATTCCAGTAGTAACAATGTGTGACAATAGAAACATCTTCCTTATTCTTAATGTCACAATAGATATAGAGGACAATTTTAATATTGTCCGGTTGTGGATAAAGTTCTGTTTTTACCTTGTATCTTTAACTTTTCATGTTTACTCCTTAAATAACTTCAACTTAGTTATTTTATGTATTTAATCAGCATAATTAAATTATTCACAAAAAAGAATATTGCTTTCTGACATTTTTATAATTTCCAGAAAAGCCAGATTACTGCTTTTTGGATGAAGACAGTGGACTCTGTCGAGGTTATATGACTAGGTATTTTTATAACAATCAGTCAAAGAAATGTGAAGGTTTCAAGTACGGTGGGTGTCTTGGCAATCAAAACAACTTTGAATCACTGGAACAATGCAAGAAAACCTGTGAGGATTCAGGTAAGTTTATTTCCCATCTCATTTCACTTCATTTACAGGCATTCTTTAAAAAATAAGGCATCTTAAAGGATGTTCAAGTTTACCTAGATTTTGTTTCAGCCAGACAGATGAAGATACATTAGCATCCACTAAATTTGATAAAAATTAGTCACTGTGTTAACTTAAAAAAAAAAAAAGGAACAGAAAATTAAGAAATGTATAAGGGAGCTTATTTCCATAGATTTATTTTAAGTTACATCATTTTTCTTTCCTGAGAATATTTTAGTACAATGTAAGCATAAGAATAGGGCTGCTGACCAGTGATGGGTATTAAGGAGGGCACGTACTGCATGGAGCACTGGGTGTTATAGGCAAACAATGAATCATGGAACACTACATCAAAAACCAAGGTACTGTATGGTGACTAACATAACATTAAAAAAAAAATAGGGCTGCTGAAATCCGTTAGGTTTATAACATTTGAGGACAAATAGTTCTTTGGAATCTACCACCTAAAATCAATCAGTTTTACCTGACCATAAAATTTATTAAAGGATTGCCTTGAACTTTAACTGTTACCTTTTTTTGACCAAGAACTACAAGTTACTCACATTGAAATATGATCTTATTAACGATATGTATAGAGATTTACTGCTCATTAATTTAACATAACAATGTGAATAAAATTTCTAGAAGTCTACTCTTTTTTAAGATTTATTTGAGAGAGAGTGTGTGTGCGCGGGCACACCCGCGCATGGGCTGGGGGAGGGGCAGAGGGAGAGAATCTTGAAGCTGACTCCCCGCTGAGCACCAAGCCCAATGGGGGTCTCAATCTCAAGACCCATGAGATCGTGACCTGAACTGACGTCAAGAGTCTCAATGGACTGAGCCACCCAGGTGTCCATAGATGACTACTCTTCTTAACACAACTGCTGTGCTTTACTTTGTGTGTATAATTATGAACTTATGACAATGTTGTATTTTAATTGGCTGTATTTGTTTTCCAGAGAGTGATCTTCGGATGGAAGAAACTGTGACTAATACAGTACTGCCTGAGTCTACGGATAGTATGGTACCACTTAGTTCTGTGCATAGTATGACACCACTTGATTTTACGAATAGTGTATCCTCACTTGATTCTGTGAATAATGACTCCGTCACTCCCCAGCCTACCAAGGTTCCCAGCTTTTTGGGTAAGGATCTCTTTTTTTTTAAATTGCTCCCAGAAAAATATTATAGTAACAATAGAAGTGGAATGTATATTAGAACTTTGCTTTTTAAAAGAAATATAGATCTTGTTACCTGATAATAGGTGTGTTGAAATACTGAGATTCAAAATGTTTGTCTTTCAATCCCATAAGGATGATAATTTTCCTCTATTTTAAAGTATGCTTTGAAGAAGGCTTTTAATTATATATCACATGAAAACTTTCCTATGATATTTAACTCTATGCCAAATTTATCTTATAAAATAATGCTCAGAATTATCAGCATCAATGTCTGATGGTAAATTATTATAATGGCAGCATTGTGTCAAAGGCAGTAAAGTGCTCTTTAATTGAGCATGGCATTGGGCAAGGTCTCAGGTGTTTAGTCACAGGACAGATTAGGAATTTGTTGAATAACCATCACCAAAGATTGTGTCACTCTGAAGGGAATTGTCTTTTGGATTTCTGCAAAATTCTTTCCTGGGCTATACCCTGTCAATGTATTTATCAAATTTAAACAAACATACAGGAAACATGCCCACAAAAAAATGCAGAGCTGGAAAAATAGTAAAAATATTGGAAAACAGAACCAGAAACCACAAATATCTGGGCAGTTAAAAACAACCGAGAGAGGTAAAAGTTAACAGGATAAATATAAGCTCCTACCTAAATTTAAAAAATGGAGTGTGCTCATTCATGAATTGGATATTTCACTTAGAAGCAGTCCATGTGAAAGTTTCAAATGTAAAGTTGAAAAAAGTTAGAAAGAGTTCTGTAGCTTTAAATTGTAGCCCTAGGGTAAAAAGAGACAGTGTGTGGAGCAGGGGTTCTCCACAGCAGCCATGTGTCAGAATCAGGTGGCAATCAGAATCAGAAAGTCTTTGAGCATCTCTCTTCACAACAAACAAATAAGCAAGCAAGCAAACAGCAGACAGAAGTTCTGCCCAGATGTATTTAAAGCACTGCAAATGTTGACTCTTCCCTATCTGGAATGAAGGATGTAAATATCAAGTTCAGTGCCACACTGACCTGAGCATGTCTGTGGACTTTGCCTTCAGCCCTGAATGCCATACCTCAGAAGTCACAAAGAGAACTGGAAACATTTTACAGAAGGACTGGAAAGTATAAGGAGATGTGAAATCCAAAGAGGGAACATTATATATGTTCTCAGTACTTGTAGCACTATCATGTGAAAGAAAAATTAAGTCTGTACATCCCTCACCCTCAGTCCTCTCTATTTCAGTCCCCTCCTCCCCACATCCCTACCCTTCCTGTTTCCCTCAACCCAGCCTAAAGATCAGGATTAATTTGTGAAATCTAAAGTAAAGGTTTCTTTCTGTAAAGTGTTTATTTTTTAATGTGAAGTCTTAAAAAATCAGTGGTTGCCATAGGAATTAAATTTCCTAAGTTGCAGGCATTCGAGCAGTGTTCCAATAGCTCTTGAGGTGTCATAAATGGCATGTGAAATTTCAGAGGGAGTTTGAAAACAGTATATTCAAATGCCTTCAGGTCCTTAGATTAGATTAGATTAGATTAGATTAGATTAGATTAGATTATTAGAGCAGTGAATTCAATGCCAGATGAATTTGAGTCTAGTTTTTAAACACTACTTTGTTTGTAATAATGATAATAATAAATATCTTTGTAGTTCTGATTTATTATCTGTGAAATTAAGTAATTTCATTGCATTGTTTCTTTGTGTCCTTCCAGCCCTGTGTCTTTCAGTGACATTTTGTTTTATCCAGTTAAGTATCACATGTTGAAAAGCATGCTAAATCTTATTGTGTGAAAGATGTGAACATTTAGAATAACAAACTTAATGGGTTTAAAGAGACATGTGATACAATATACCTACTAATAAAATTAATGCATGAAATCAGTTTCCAATATGTTTCAATATTTTTTGTTTGGATTGCTTCACTAATTCAAATAGAGATCTATATTCATTTATCATTATAATGAACGGAGTAAGTTAGGAGAAAGTTTTTATCAAGTATAAAAATCATGATTTTGGCATGCACACTGCCAAAATAGAAAGGAGGAGACAAAATAAATGTGAGAAAGTAAACGAGTTTTAAATACTGTCTGATTAATGTCCTAAGTTTTTATGTAGCTGTGCATGAAAAGTATAAAAAACAAATTAATGGTTATAACAGTAAATTATTAACTAAGGAAACATTAAAAATTGACAACATGAATTTAAAAGAAAACAAGATTAAGAGGATTTTTATTTAAAACAATAGACATTTAATGCTTTCATAGTAACTACATTTAAAATTAAGGAAAATCTTCCTCTTTTCTTTGTCTAGAAAATTATTTTCTTATTGTATATATTTGCCTCAAAACCTAAATTCCTCTAGCCAATTTGACCCCTTTTCTTCTTTTCCTAGGAATATTCATTTCTCATTCTTTTGTTTTGTAACATTCCTAAGTTAAAACATGAAATAATGTTGCAATAGCTGCTATAGAAGTTTGATACGAAGAGTGGCTAACAAGAAAAGGGGGACAATGAAGCTGGGCCCTCACTCTTTTTAAGATCTACTCGATCCCTTGTCCACCCCATCCAAGATGCAGAAGGTGGAAATGCAGCTGTCCCTCTTCACTAAGACCTAGATGATCCCTTCTCTACCTCATCCAAGTAGCATAATGTTGGAAGGCAATTGTGCCCCTACTTTTCTTATACCCAGACTATCCCTTTCTTACTCCACCAAAGGCTTTTGCTGAGGTCAATGAAGACACTGCTGATATTCCAGCTCAAAAATAATTACATCTGCCAGTCTTGCAATTATATTAATCTATTTTATTATAATTTAAGAAAATAATGGTTCTAAGTTTATATAAAACCTTGTTCAAGGTTTTAGCAAATGCATAAGGTTCTCTGGATTAGTTTCTTTTGAAAAGACGTAAATTGTTTTAATTATGATTCAGTGCATAGGAATAACAACATGCCCTACAATAAAAATTGTGTATAAGCTTGAGAATTTTTTTCCAGTGAGCCCTTTGACTGAAGATATTTGAATGCTTACTAAGCACAACTAAGGTTTGATTTTCTCCTTTTATTTCTACTTTTATTTCCAGATTTCATTATTAGCAGGCTATATAGGTGACCTCAAAGTTTGAGCCTTGCTCTTCCTTAAAGAGATTTTTATAAAATCTTTTGTAAGCACATCCATATGTACAAGTGAGAACAAATTATTTGTGTTTGGATTGGCTGAATTAATGAGTATATCCATGTAGGTAAAAATAAATGTTTGTTCTCACTACATGTGTGAGAGGAATCATTCTAAAACAATCCCTCTAAGGATGTGTAGTTCTGTGCATTATCTTCAGAATGAAAAACGACCACAATTAGTTTTTCTTGACTTTCCCCTTGTGATTAGGACTATAATATAGTAGTTAAAGACTGAGTCTGAAGAGTTCGGGTCAAATCCCAGTTCTTCCACTTATTAGCTGTGCAACCTTGAGATATTTTTTAACCTCTCTGAACCTTATTCTCCCATTGTAAAATGAGGATGGTAATAATATAGTACTCACCTTATAGGTTTTGTTGTGAGGTAAAATCAGTTAATATACATGGCTAACTTAGCACAGTGCCTGATACCTATTCCATGCTATATAAATATTACTCATTATTATTACCTCTGGGATTCAGAGCAATACCCTTAACTTCCTAGGCCTTAATTTCTCACCTGCAAAACAATTATTTGTAAGTTCCTCTTTGCAGAAGTTGATATTTCAGACACTCATAAGATCTCTACTTATTCAGATAAATGCATCAGTTCACATCCAGTCACAAAACTACAATTAACCTTTAAAAGAGAACTCACAATAGACCTAAATTAATGCATATATGGAAACACACACAGTTCAAATGTGTTTTGTAGAAACAAGTTGAGAATATTGTCATGTAGAAGGATCACAGGGCTTTGAAGCCAAAAGAACTTTAACTTTCCTTTGTCTTTTTAAAACTTCCAGCTTTCCAAACTTTCAGAGTTCTGCCACCATTTTCCAGGTATTTCAGCTTGAGCATTTGGTATTCTCCTCTGATTACCCCCTCCTTCTAGTCAGTCCTTCTATTGCTTTTTTCTAATAAAATGTTCATTCCTGTCTACTCTGTTTTCAGTCTACCTGTTTTGTTCAGACTATCAGTCCTGTGTGTTTTGATTATCTCCACAATCTTATGTCATCTGAACAGGGACACTAACGAAAATGAAAGGGGGATGCTAAAAAAAATGATGTATTTTAAATATACATATATTGACAGAAAACTGGGTCTGTCATTTTGGTGGATAGATAAAATAAATTATTTTAAAAGTTTTTCAATTTTCAAAAAATCACATATTGTTGGGACATGATCTACGAAAAAAATGAGCTTGGATTAATACTGGCTCAGGCAAACCAGGTGTCATAGACATGGGATAGATATCAAGGACATCAGATATACTATATATATATATTATATATATATATATAATATATATATTCCTATATCAGACGTGTTAAATAATACATTTGCTGTATGTACGGATATAGACATGCATATATATGTGTGTGTATATGTGCATATGTGTGTATATGAAGAGACAGAAAAGACAGAGACAGAATAAGGGGGGCATATATGACATGTATGAGATATAACATTTTTGACATTACTGTCCTACTTTCATACATCCATTACATTAGGGTCAGAGGATCTTCAATCAAGCAAGTTTACATATTTCTCTTGCTTTACAGAAAAATAAAAAACAGATACATTCTTTGTGTTAATTTAGCCTCATCCACTTGTCTTAGATTTGTCTGCATTATCTGTTAGCCCTCTAACTATTCCAGATTTTTGTCTCACAAAATACAAGATTTTTCTGTCCCTTCCAAATAGACATTGCCATTAAGTAGAACTTACCTACTCTGTTATTAGTAAACACAAATTACCCATTCTTATGGCTCCTGATGTTTGGTTTCTCCTTCCTAAAATTCACTGGCCCTCCTCATGTAAGCTGCCTTTTCACTCCAACAAGGAAGTCTTCTTCCTCTCCCTTTCTCCTGGCTTCCTATTTTGATTCCCTTAATGCTTATATTACTTGATGCTGTTTTAGCTCTGCCTCACTGACTAGATTACAAGTTTTTTGAGGAAAGAGACCAATGTTTTATATGTTTTGCAGATCTTCTCTCCTTAGTATTCAGATCAGTGTTACACATAGGACAGGTGGCTCACATTTTTTATTG
The DNA here is from genome assembly GCF_017311325.1 of Ursus maritimus. NCBI lineage: Eukaryota > Metazoa > Chordata > Mammalia > Carnivora > Ursidae > Ursus > Ursus maritimus. The sequence continues at coordinate 45,407,863 of NW_024423343.1, forward strand.
ATTTTGTGATCCACAGTTATAAAAGAACAAATGATAGTTGAAAGAATGTTGACCATATTTACCAAGTCCTTCTGACCACCTTCTGCATTCATGCATCCATGTCCATTTAAGGGTAAGGTAGCATTTTATGCACATGTTAATATTTCTGCTTTATATCATATATGTGATGCCTTTGATAGCATACAATTAATAAAGTTTTAATATTTATGTGCATATAATTAATACAGTCCTCTCAATAGAGCTCACTGGTAAATATCTATCAAGAAAAATTAATGTTCTCAAGTGTTCATACTGATTCTGGGCTTTTTTTTAAAGGAATTGTTTATTTGTTTTTCTGTAATTTTTTATTTAAATATAATTCAGTTAATATATAGCGTATTATTAATTTCAGGGGTTAATTTTGTGATTCATCAGTTGCATATGATTCTGGGCTTTTTGAATGGACCTGACCCATTGATTAAAAAAGTGATTTGGAGTGCCTGGGTGGCTCAGTCCGTTAAGCAACCAACTCCTGCTTTCGGCTTAGGTCATGATCTCAGGGTCGTGAGACTGAGCCCTGCATCAAGTTCTGCGCTCAGCGGGGACTCTGCTTGAGATTCTCTCTCTCCCTTTCCATCTGCTCCTCCCCCCCCCATATGCTCTCTCTCTAAAATAAATAAATCTTTTTAAAAAGTGATTTATTTTCTTGGTTCTCATAGCATCTTTACTTCTCTATGTCAACTCTTAATAGCTTCCTTGGGACTACATCAGCTATATGCTATTTTGGAAAAACAAAATCTTGAGATAGACTTCAAAAGCCTACCAGCAACTCATTCTCGCACTTGGTCTCTAACACAGAAAAAAAGAACACCTGTATATTTGACCTAGTCCTTATTGCTTCCTGGCAGCCACTAAGTCAAGGGAAAATGATTGGGTATCATTCTGCAAACCATTTAGGTACTTGAGGCCCTGTCTCTCCTCACTGTATTCAATGTATAACCTACTGGCCAGATTCCATACACGTGTGAAAAAATGGAGAGAAAAGAAAAACATAAAACATAAACATATATACATAAACACATACATATACATATCTTTTAAAAAAATTTTGGTTATCATTGGCCTTTTACAAGAGATGTTATATAAATGGCCTGAATGAAAGTCAGACACCACCACTGATACAGTTAATTTATAGATTTGCAAGAAAACATTGTTACCTATTTGGCCTCTTGTTGAAGATTTGCTTACACTTCACAACCACGGAAAGTTTCTGCAAAGAAAATATCCCGCATAATCTAAAGAGTTCCACAGTTAATCACTAGCGCTGCCAACAATTCTGAAAAACCCCACTTCATCAAAAATCCACTTAAATAGTCCCCCAAAAGCATCCTGTTTTTCATAATGTGTCCTCAGACCCAGAAGTATAGAAACTTCCCTCTTAATTTAAATATGCCTGCATGGTGAATCTGGTGCCTTATATGCTGATTTTCTGACAAGCTGGCTCTCTAAAAATAGGTAACTTGTGGAGAGGATCCATAAGACCTTCTACTTCCTGGCAGCAGGGCTGGTGAGAAACAAAAATGTAGCACTTCCCCTCTGCCAAGACTGCTGCCAGCCAGATACAGTCACCCTAGGTGACCACTGACTGACTACTTTTGCTAATCCTTTTCTTCCTGGACCATCTCTGCTTTTAATAAGGATACATTTTTCACCCTAGTCATGCGATTCCTCCAGAGAAGTGTTTCTGAAATTTAAATATACAGATACCTTTAAAAGAAAAAAAACCACAGACTTCAACTTTGTAAATCAAAATATTTTGTATGACCTTAATTATATATCAAGTAAAATACTGTATCTCATTATGTATCTGACCATTATACAACCATCAATCAAAATTTATTCACAAATACAACTACAAACTAATGAATTAACAATACTAATTTGATTATACTTTTAACTGAAGTATAGTTGACCTACAATATTATATTAGCTTCAGGGGTCCATTTATAGTGATTTGACATATTTATTATAAAATGATCACCATAAATCTAGTTACCATCAGTCACCATACAAAGTCATTACAATATTGATTATACTCCCTATGTTGTACTTTACACCCCCATGACTTATTTTATTTTATTTTTTTAATGATTTTTTATTATATTACGTTAGTCACCATACAGTACATCCCCGGTTTCCGATGTAAAGTTCGATGATTCATTAGTTGCGTATAACACCCAGTGCACCATGCAATACATGCCCTCCTTACTACCCATCACCGGTCTATCCCATTCCCCCACCCCTCTCCCCTCTGAGGTCCTCAGTTTGTTTCTCATAGTTCATAGTCTCTCATGTTTCATTCCCCCTTCTGATTACCCCCCTTTCTTTATCCCTTTCTTCCCCTACTGATCATGCTAGTTCTTATATTCCATAGATGAGAGAAATCATATGATAATTGTCTTTCTCTGCTTGACTTATTTCACTTAGCATTATCTCCTCCAGTGCAGTCCATGTTGCAGCAAATGTTGAGAATTCGTTTTTTCTGATAGCTGAGTAATATTCCATTGTATATATGGACCACAACTTCTTCTTTTTTTTTAAAGATTTTATTTATTTATTTGACAGAGATAGAGACAGCCAGCGAGAGAGGGAACACAAGGAGCGGGAGTGGGAGAGGAAGAAGCAGGCTCCCAGTGGAGGAGCCTGATGTGGGGCTCGATCCCAGAAAGCTGGGATCACGCCCTGAGCCAAAGGCAAGACGCTTGACGACTGAGCCACCCAGGCGCCCCTGGACCACAACTTCTTAATCCATTCATCTGTTGAAGGGCATCTCGGCTCCTTCCACGATTTAGCTATTGTGGACAATGCTGCTATGAACATTGGGGTGCATATGGCCCTCCTCTTCACTACATCTGTACCTTTGGGGTAAACACCCAGTAGTGCAATGGCTGGGTCATAGGGTAGCTCAATTTTTAACTTTTTAAGGGACCTCCACACTGTTTTCCAAAGTAGCTGTACCAACTTGCATTCCCACGAACAATGTAGGAGGGATCCCCTTTCTCCACGTCCTCTCCAGCAATTGTTGTTTCTTGTCTTGTCTATTTTTGCCATTCTAATTGGCGTAAGGTGGTATCTTAGTGTGGTTTTGATTTGAATTTCCCTGATGGCTAATGATTTTGAACATTTTTTCATGTGTCTGTTAGCCATTTGTATGCCCATGACTTATTTTATAAATGGAACTTTGTACCGCTTGATCACCCCTACATACTTTGCGTATTCCTCCATCCCCTTGCCCTCCTACAACCACAAGTTTGTTCTCTGTATTTATAGGTTTTTTGTTTTTTTAGATTCCAATATAAGTGAAATCATATGGAATTTGTCTTTTTTGGACTTATTTCATTTGGCATAATACCCTCTAGGTTCAACCATGGTCTCACAAATGGCAAGATCTCATTCTTTTTTATGGCTGAATGATATTTCATTGCCTGTGTGTTTGTGTGTGTGTGTGTGTGTGTGTGTGTGTGTGTGTACACATATACCACATCTTTATCCATTCATCTAATGATGGACTTTGGGCTGCTTCCATATCTTGGCTATTGTAAGTAACACCGCAGTGAACATAGGGGTGCATATATCTTTTCAATTAGTGTGTTTGCTTTCTTTGGATACTCACTAGTGGAATTATTGGATCATACGGTATTTCTATTTTTAATTTTTTGAGGAACCTCCATATTGTTTTCCAAAGTGGCTGCATTAATATACAATCATCAATAGTACATGAGGGTTCCTTTTCCTCCACATTCTTGCCAACACTTGTCTTTTTGATACTAGCTATTGACAAGTATAAGGTGATAGACAGCTCATTGTGGTTTTGATTTGCATTTCCTTGAGGATTAGTAATGTTGAGGCTCTTTTCATGTATTTGTTAGCCATCTGTTGGTCTTCTTTTGAAAAATGTCTATTCGGGTCGTCTGCTCATTTTTTAATTGAATTGTTATTTTGGTGTTGAATTGTATAAGTTCTTTATATATTTAGAATATTAACCACTTTTTAGATGCATCATTTGCAAATAGCATCTCCCATTCAGTAGGTTGCCTTTCAGCTTCACTGTGCAGAAGCTTTTTAGTTTGATGTAGTCCCACTTGTTTATTTTTGCTTTTGTTGGTTTTGCTTGAGGAGACAGACTCCTACAATACTGGTAAGACCAATGTCCAAGAGTTTACGGCCTATGTTTTCTTTCAGGAGCTAATGGTTTCAGGTCTTACATTTAGGTCTTTAATCCATTTTGAGTTTATTTTTATATATGGTAAAGAAAGTGGTCCAGTTTTATTCTTTTGCATGAGCTGACCAGTTGTCCCAAAACCATTTATTGAAAAGACAGTCTTTTCCCCATTGTATATTCTTCCCTCCTTTGTCATAGATAAATTGACCATATAAGTTTCAGGTTATTTCTGGGCTCTTTTATTCCATTGATCTGTGTGTCTGATTTTAGGTGGCACATCCCTATTATTATATGAATTTGGTATTAACTGCTATAGAGCAGATTAGGAATGAGGAATAGGTTAGAAAATCTTGTGCTACATTATGTTGTAATTCTCTGACTACCCTACTTCTGTTTGAATAATGACCAGTTTTTGCAGGAATAAGTTTGAAAAGCATTTTTGTAAAATATATTATTAGGAAAATCCCACTTCTGTCTTTTCTAGGGACACAGTGGAATGTGGTTTCTGGTCTTCTATCACATCTTATTGCTATTATATGGATATCTTACTGGCCAATGCAAATATGATCACAGAGTACACAAACACCTAGAAATAGAAATAGAACTTTGGTCTATTTCTAGAATCAGTCCACATTGAATATGCAAACACAATTATTCTTGCCTTTAAATATTTGAGCTTTTTCAATACTGTTTGGTTCAGCGCTCTTACTCCCAAGACTTGTTTCCAGTTTCTTCATTTGATGACCTATTTTGATTAGATATCTTTTTCCTGTTCAAACTTGATAAATTCCAACTTCACGCATGTAACTTAGGGTAAGAAATATATAAGACATTCTGAACCTGAGCTCCAAAGAAGAGAATTTGAAAATTGGATATAAAAGGGAAGTTGTGACAGCTTTCTCTTTATCTGATAATTATTAAATTATCTTTGCTTAGTTATTTTTACTTTCTAATTAGTTTTCAGAGGACATATCATAGTGGTTAAGAGCATTGGCTTATGGACAGAAAGATGTGGGTTTAATTCCAGTCCTGCAATTTGCCAACTCTTTTTGTGGCCTTGAAAGAATCACACAACTCTTGGCCTCATGTTCCTCATTTGTTATATGTGGAGAGTACCAGCTCATAAAATTTTTGATGATTATGATGACATGTATAAAATTCTTATCCCCATGTTTAATATACAATAAGGGCTCAAAAGTATTAATATTTGAAGTTTTGATGATGATTACCCAGTGTCAATGGAAATTTATAGTAGGAAAAAATACTCAGGAGTATTATTTGTATACATTTTATTAGTGATAATTTTTTAATATAACTAAAGCCTGTAACCTTGATCTGAAGTATCTTCATTCAATATACTTAATGCTATGATTATCTGAAATGATACAAAGCCCTTCTAAAATTCAAACATAATTATAAAACACCAATACATATTTTGTGTCTTTGGATCATATTCTCTAATCAGAGGACATGTAAACCTGTGTTTCCAATTTTATCTTATGATCTGAGGCACAAATCAATTATACTTTTTAATGTCAGTCCAGTTCAACAATACTGAGTGGCTCCTATATAATGGGAATTGTCATAGGGACTAGGAGTCTGAATAATAAATAAGATGGTTTTGTTCTTTACAGACATGCCTGTGAAATGGGGTGAGGGGATAGATACAAAGATGACTTCAATGCCTACACTATATTGCTAAGACAGAAAGCTGCACAAGTGCTGTGGGGGGACAGAGTCATGATATTGTACTTTCATTGAAGGGTGTCAAAATTAAAATTTTGTTCTTTTCTAAACCTGGGATCTATCTTTTATCTAACATCTTGGATATATTTGTTTAGATGCTGGCTAATGCATGGGCATAGTTCACAATTCTGTCTTTATTCAGGGATTTTTCTAAGTAAAGCTACACTGAAAGAAAGCCAAGAGTCTTTAGAAATATCTGCACCAGTGTGCAAGGATGCTCATGAGCCATTAATGTGGAATTGAAAAAAAAAATCTACATCCATATGAGTAATGGGTTGATTAAATATACTGTAGTCAATTCAAGAAATGAACACTGTACATATTAAAAAGAATGAAATATATATGAACAAATATGGAAACATTCACAGAATATTATCAGGTATAAAAAGACACAGAGTAGTACGCTAATATATTTTTGCCCATGCAAACAATTTGGAGGAAAATATACACCAAAACATTGATAATGGTTAAGGGACAGGGGTCAAATTATTGAGAACTTTTGTTTTATATTTGTCATACTTTTGTATTAATTCAGTGTCTTACAGTGATAAATTATAATTAGAAAGTTAAAATCTTTATATTTTTCTTTACTAGAAAATTATGGGAAAAAAGAAGGTATTATTCAAAGGAAAGATTTATTCAATTCCCTAAAACACTCTGAGAAGACAAAAAATTTTTCAGCCATTCATGCGGTAATTCATAAATCCTAAATTCGTTGGTAAAATAAAAGTCTAAATATTAGGTATGTAAAATGGGAACAGAAAGACACCATGGTAAGGATTCAAAGTGACTATAAAATTTAAAGTTTATAATACAAATTTCAGAGAAAATTTACATAAACTACTTTAAATATAAAACTGATTTTGGAGTGCCACCTTACAGTTTAGCAGTCATACTAGATCATGGCCGTTCCTGGCAGAATATAAGTGGATCCTGAATTCTGAAACCTATCATAGACCCTCTAAATGGAAGCTATCCAACTTGTTATTAATGGCGAGATCAAGACAGAATGCATTTGGTTATTAAATTCCCTTTGGAAAATGAACAGAAGTCAGGTTAGTGTCTTTTTATTCTATCTTAAATACCTGTGAATAATTATAATCTAGACCAAAAAAACTACATGTACAACTACTTCAAAACCTTTATATTTTCTTTCATTGTAGATATCATTGTCTGGATTTTGAATAGGTGAGTGCCTATGTTTATCTAGAATAAATACATTAATTGAAAACAGTCAAGTCTATCTCCTCATGAGGTACAAGAAATTCAATTTCTTCATCTTTGGGGATTGAACTAGACTATAATCAAGGACTCAAAAAAATATTAGAGCTAACATGTCCTTGAGAAACTATCTGCTTCATTATATTAATCATATTGTTGTTGTCTATGCTAAAGTAATCTAATGATAGTCTTTTTTTTTTTTTTTGAGAGGGAGAGAGAGCGGGAAGGGGAGGGGCAGAGGGAGAGAGAGAATCCCAAGCAGGCTCCATGCCCAATGCAGAGCCCAATGTGGGGCTTGTTCTTACAATCCCAAGATCATGACCTAAGCCAAAATCCAGAGTCAGATGCTTAACCAACTGAGCCACCCAGGTGCCCCGATCCAATGATAGTCTTAACTACTTAGAGTTCAAATGATTTTAGGAGAAATAATTAGTTTACATAGCAAGTATAATTCATGTTCTGAAGAATAATGGCCTTATAAAAACTCCCCATCTGATAATTATTGTATTAAAAAATGTTTAAAGTTAACTATGATACAACATTCTTAGTAATTAATTTCAAACTTTAACCCACTATCAAAATACTTGTATTCTTAGTGTTAGGAACCACAATATTTACTGGGTAAAAGGTGAGTTGTATTTGATAATCTGTGTAGGTAGTGATTAAAATCAGGGCAAACAAAGTGAGATGGATGAACAACTGTCATCAGGTCAGTCATGGACAGATGCTTTTTGAGTAGAAGCCAGTATCGGGTAAGAGGGACAATTCAAGTCTATAAACCAATACCCAGGATGTCAGAAGCAACACACCAGACATCCTCTGGTTGAGAGGTCAAACAGTGTCAGGTAGAGGCAATCTGATGCTTGGGACAAATTAACTGGTAGTGAAACTCTCTAATGGCATCTGTGCTGGTCAACTATCTGTTTGCTTTCAAACTAATCCCCTGCCTTCTTCTTGCTCTGTCCCATACATATGTTGTACCCTTTCCCTTGGCTTTTAAGTAGATTTGGTGAATGGCAGACATTGTTGGAAGACTCGGTGACCAAAGGAAGACAGAAGCTAGGGTACCTCTCCCCACCAAACCTATAGTATATCCTCCATGGTTTCAGAGCCTCCTCCATTGTTACCTTCAGTCTGGATATTGTAGCCCCACATGTAACAATCTAGCTTGTTCTCTTTTGAAATAGCCTTGATTTTGTTATGGGGCTAAGTTTACTACAGGGTAAAGGAAAAGAAGGATGAATTTACTTCATGTCATCAGAAAATTCTCTCTGTCCTGGAATAAGGAACTTCAGGTAGAACATTGCTCTTAAGACATAATTATTAACATTTGTAAAGAAGAAGTGTACAACTTACAGGTACATATATATATATATATATATATATATTATCTTCAACTTACTGTGGGCTAATAAATCTTGTATACAAAATGCAGAAGTGAAATTGAGGTATAAGTCATATCATCATACTCCTATATCAGCTATGAAGTATCTGTGGGTGCTTGCTGAGAAATAAAAAAATAGCAATTTTCTCAGTTTCTCAAATTAGGCTAATTGTTTGAGGAGTATTTCTTTTGTTTCTAAATACACATGATGACTTTGGAAACTCCTGGAGATAGAAGTGGTAGCAACTGATAGCCATCTCATATTCTAGGTTCTGGATTAATGAGAATCCAGAGCATATATATTGGAAGAGTTTGCACAATAGTAGGGCTCTATCACAGTATATCTCTATTATACTGTTAGAAAATTCCTCTTAACATAAACCATTATTGGAAGCAGGAGACTTCAATAGTTTCTAGAAAGTTGAGCATACATTCTCACCAAAGAACATATTGATTTTGACTTATGATGGCAATAATCATGCACTATAACTCCCAAATAGAATGATGATGATGTAAAAGATAAATTAGGCTACGTGATTTTGAATGTTTTAGTCTTACAGATCCGAAGGTTTTCTTTTAAAAATTAGTGTTTGTAGACCTAATCAAAGACCTAAATAATACAGTATTCTTTAGCTGATTACAGTTCTTGAATTCTGACACAGAATTTTCATCTCTCTAAAATGTCTTATATGTTCTTTCTATAGTATTCCCACTCCTGTTTTCCAGAATTTCTCTATTATATGAGCCATTATATCAAGACACTCTAATCTTCATTTAAATTATCAAGAAGGCAGGAGATAAATGCAGATTCCTATTTTTTCATGTCTAATTAGGATTATTGTTCATTAATTCGGATTAGATAAAATAATTTCTGCATTTTCCCCTCAAATCATTTCATTTTATTTCTTTTCTAGTCTTTTCATCTGGGGTTCACTTGCCATCAAACCATTTACAGCTTTCTGCCCAACCTATTGGCCTTCATTGGCTGGATTCCTCCTGCCAATTTTGTATATATAGCATACCCTCTTTGTCTGCATTTGCTGTGCCCCATCTCACTATTTGGCAAAGCCACTAAAGTTTTCTTATATTGATTTCTCACCATCTACCAACTTGCCTGCAATATTGGTTTACTAATATCAAGTGGTTTAAGTCTGTTGCTAGAGTACCAGCTTCCCCTCACTGACAGGAATTGCCAAAAGAGCTAAAAACTACCATTGTACTGAAACTATTTCTCTGCTTTGCCTTAAGAAAATGAGTGATCCTTTTATTACCCTGGTTGCATTTTCTTTCTTCTGTTCCTAAAGTGGTTGGTCCCATGGTCATCTGGTTTAAACCTGTAAATGTTCTATCTTACTGGCTTTAGCAATATTCCTCCTTTTGCAAAAACATCTAACTCATTGAGAACTGATACTTCAATTCACAAGAAAACTATTACTAAATCAAGTAATCTCTTCAGGGATCCTTCTCTGAAGATTAAAGTTAGAATTTGCTACACCTGAATTCCTATGCTTAAAATTGTGAATACATTACATCATTTAGAACTTTAATAAAAAAATAAATAAAATAAAAATAAAAAAACAAAAAAACAACTCTTCCTCAGCTTCAGTGCGCATGTCATTATATGACATATGTATAAGGATTGCTCATCAGGACTTTTAACCCTGAAGTTGAACATTCATGAACAAAAAGAATGTGTAAACATTGATAATTTGTTAAATTTGTTAACGTGAGTATGGTTAACAAATTTTTATAAAATTTTTTATTAAAGATTTTATTTATTTATTTGACACAGAGAGAGACAGCCAGCGAGAGAGGGAACACAGGCAGGGGGAGTGGTAGAGGAAGAAGCAGGCTCCCAGCGGAGGAGCCTGATGTGGGGCTCCATCCCAGGACCCTGGGATCACGCCCTGAGCTGAAGGCAGACGCTTAATGACTGAGCCACCCAGGCGCCCCAAAAGTTTTCTAAATTTTTTAATAGTGGTTTCTTTTATGTACAACTAGTTTTTTTTTTTTTTCATTATAAAGAGTTACCATAGCATCTCCCTTTAACAAATAGATCTACTTTTTTATTTATTAGAGATAGGTCTTACTGTAGTGGACAGTTGGAGATTAATAAAGCATTTTTCTGGAGTTGAAATACATGAATTTCACTGGGTACTACTTTTATTCATTCAGATTGCTGTTTTACATAAATATACTATAAGAGCATAATCAAAAACAATAAATAATATGAAAGTTTCAGATTAACTATCATATGATTTACCATATTTTCTTGATGTTCTTAGAATTTTACGGTCCTTCCTGGTGTCTGACTCCAGCAGACAGAGGATTGTGTCAAGCGAATGAGAACCGATTCTACTACAATTCAGTCATTGGGAAATGCCGCCCATTTAAGTACAGTGGATGTGGAGGGAATGAAAATAACTTTACTTCTAAAAAAGCATGTCTTAGGACTTGTAAGAAAGGTATAAAGGACATTTTTCCTATTAATTCACTAGTGTTTAAGATAACAATTGCATTGAAATTATGAACAAATTTTAATATGAGAAAAATACACAATTCTATTTATAATAAGAAACAAAATACTATAAATTTAGGTAATACATGTCCCCTTTTCAACTACATTTACTTGATATTGCTGGAGATGTTAACTACAATTCCTCATAATATGTCTTTCACAGAAAAATAATCTATTTGAAACAAAACAATTTATTCTTTTAATATTTACATACTAAGTTTTCATTTTAAATGATTATACCAAAATATTTTTAAACTATCTTATAATACAACATTTTAATGTAGTTACTAGTTTTCTTCTGAATATAAAAATGATGCATGTTTATAGAGTATTAATATATAAATAAAAATCACATATAATTCCACCAACCATATTTAGCCACATGTTTGCTTTAAAAAAATGAGCATGTATTTCTAACTGAAGATGAGTAATAAAAATCAGAAACATGCTTATTCATTTTTGCTAATTCTTATATATGTGAAATGACTTCCTTAGAAATAGCTTGTTTTGCATAAAGACAAATTAAAGCCTTAAGAATTTTTTTTTGGTTTTATATATTAAAAGATGATTTGAGAAAATTTTAGACAAATGTTTTATTGTATTACTTTATTATGCAAAATAAATTTGTTTCTCTTCCTTCTGTAGGTTTCATCCAAAGGATATCAAAAGGAGGATTAATTAAAACCAAAAGAAAAAGAAAGAAGACAGTGAAAATAGTATATGAAAAAATTTTTGTTAAAAAAATATAAATTTGTTACATTATTACATCAGTTCTAAATATTTTGGATGAAACTTTTCACTATAATTTTTTTTTCTTTCCTGAAATCCTTTTAATGAATATTTCCATGAATTTTCTATGTATGTATTAACCACTATTAATACATTTGTATCAGAATTAATTTCTCTATCTAATCAAAGTGCATATTCAAGGGGTGACTACTATGAATTTACTTATTCTCAATCCCTTTCTATTTCCCATTGACTACAAATTATAATGCTGGCCATATCAAATCAGTCCATTTTTTCATTTGGTGATCATTTGAGAATGTGTTGTCATTTATTTGTTTTGATCATGTAGACGATGATCTCCTTTATAGCCTATGCACAGATTAAAACATACAGCTATTAAAGATGAAGCAGTTTTTGGATTTCACATCTAAAATGGTGACAAGCACTTTCTTCTGTAAGGTTCACTCAATTATGCATTTAACTAGAGCTGGTAATAATACAATTCCATCACGTGCTTCCCTTCCTGGACATACTTTTTCCTCCTTTTTTATAAACCAGTACCTCAGATCAATCTTGAGCAAAACCATTATCTGAACAAAGAGAGTCAACTCTATCATGTGCCTGATTTTGATTGATTTAACCACTTTTTGTTTGCTTATGACCCATTATATTAGTAAAAATGGTTGAATAGTTGTGTGTTAATTACAGATCATGGTAAGAAGCAGCTTGGTGGAAAGGGAAGTTTTTAGTGGCGATCAAAAGGAAATCATTTATGTACTTTCCAATTTTATTGTTTAACAAAATTTTCCTCTTACCCAAAATACTAAGAATATTTAAACCTACTGAAAACTATTCATTTATCATTACGCTTGCACATAATACAACCCAGTAAGTCATCTTTAAGGCAGAGGGGAAAAAAGTCTATTTCTGTAGAAGAGGAAGATTCTACTAGAAAATCTATGTGCTATTCACTCTCAGTGACCTAACCTTTCCTTGGAGTTAATTCACTTTCTCCAGATCTATACCTTTCCTTCTCCGATCAGCTATTGCAGTCTGGCATCTCAACAGCTTCCTGGACATTTCCATTTCTATAGTGTTCATCTCTAACTTTGCATTTAAATTTGAACTTGTCATCTAGAAATAACTAACCACTTCATCCACTTAGTTTAGCTTCATGACTTTTCTCTAGCAATAGTACTAGAATTCTGCCTGTTCCTCAGCCTTGAAAGTTTGAACCCAACTTTGACTTATTTTTCTTCATATACATATCTAATCAGTCTCTAAACACTATTGCTTCCTTTTTCATAAACTTAAGCTCCAGGCTTTTTGCCTCTACTGCATTCTTCACATCAGTATTGATTTAATTCCTAAGAATTAATTCCATATATTTCTGTACCACTCAAAAATCCATCAAGGACTCACTAGTTGGTACTTAACCCCACCCCATTCCCCACATTTTTATTTTGTTATATATATTTTTGGACTTAACTAGTGCTCTCTTTCTTGACTATTTCAATTTAGTTAAAAGGGTATACACTGTTCACTGAATGCATCTTTAATTACTCAGCTTATTCATGCTGATTTCCTACCTAAAAATATGATCTCTTCCTGACTATCCACATGAATTCAGGTCCAGCTGATGTGAGCTATAAAATCACTATGTTTTGAGGCTGAATATGAAGTCCTAAGATACAATTAAAAATCATTTTCATCCTATGGCACAAAATTGTATCATTATAAAATAGTGTCAATTTGCTCACTTAAAAATTTTATATCTTGATTTCAAATATAATACTTATACATAATATATACATAAGTAATTGCCTTAAACTGGATCTTTGCTGTGGAATTTGGGACTTTTGGAAATCAAAATCCCTGTGAAATATGCTTTGTTGTCATTTATACATGGATAGCAACACCTTTAAATAAAGGGCAATGTCTCCTTAGGTCAAGTGACTAGTTGCCACCAATGACATATAAATAACACATTAGTGAGTTGAATGTTCTCTCCAAAAACCATTCGTGGATTCATTATTTAATCAAGAGAGACTCACACTGAGATAGTTTGCAATGTTTAATTCATGAGAATATTATTTTTACTGTGTTTTTAGATAAGAAGCTCTCTGGTGGTACTGTCTTGCTTTGTTTTACATAATCAAATACATCTAACTGTGAATTTTATAGAGAATTACATTATACAGCATTTATATATATTTACCTACTTTGTTTTTTCTATGTTCAAAATTAACAGATCATGCTGAAAATTGCTCAAATGATTTTAGTTTTTACATTATAAGAAATAAAATATTATCCTGGATAATATAGTATAACTGTTATGAAGTTTTATACTTTAAAAAAATTTAGTGTCCTTCAGTTATTACAAAGATTGAGTTCTAAGACAAAGAAAAAAAATTGTTCCATAAGCTCCAGTTGACTTTCACCTCTTTTATTGGAACTTGCTAATAATCTCCTTTCAATTACAAATGTGCTTTCATATACTAGGACATCTTATTTGTCGAACAAATTAATATACTATGCTCTACCATCCATACTCCATTCCATATGTATTTCTACCAATCACCTCACACGATTATATAAATATGATGTGTATATTTAAATATATTTCATGTAACTATACATTTTATAAGTGACTTCCAGTCTTGACTATTGAAGGTGTCCTGGCCCATTTCTATCCCAGAAGAAGGAAGAAAATGACATTAATCAACTATTTGGGAGAAATCTTGAGTTCTTTTAACAACCACTCCTGTTTTTGTCTCCTTTTTATGAAGTTAATGTTTGAACTTCATTTCCAACTTTTGACTTTCAGTTCTTTCTCGAGAACTTTAGCATGAACATACCTGAATTGCTTTTCCTGTATTCTGCTCTATGGAACAGAGCAGATCTTGTTAGTCCCTTAGGACCAATCTCTGAACTACAACCACACAGCTACAAGACACATAGGTGTCTTGGCTAGAATTATTCAGACCACTTTTTAAGGGAATAGTGATGCATGGTAATTCATTTCACGAGAGAGAGAGAGAGAGAGAGAGAGAGGTGTGCAGGCATTTGGTCATCAAATATAATAAAAATAGAGCATTAGGAAAATGAATAGGATTTCCTCATCCAAAAATTCTAGCCAAAATTCCTCATCCAAAAAAATTCTGGTCCCCAAAGTCTAAAACAAAATGGGGATAGATTTGATTGCAAAATTAGAAAGGCCAAAGGTATTTTACTTCAGTAATAAATGGACTCAGGGGCTCATATTGTCAAGAAAAACTCAGTCTTTCGTCCTGATTCTTCTGCCCAACATTTTTTGCCTTTATTTTTTAATCTCACAGGGTTTCAAGATGACTTCTAGAATTTAAGGCCCATATCTTCTCAGATTAAGTTTTCTAGAAAAGTTTAGACTCTCTTACCTCTAACAATTGAAGTCCTGGCCTCAGGCATGATCCATGAAATAAATAACTGATAAGCTGGACTTCATTAAAATTAAAAACTTCTGCTCTACAAAAGATAATGTCAAGAGATTAGAAGACAAACCATGAACCTGGAGAAAATATTTCAAAAGACAACTTCTGATAAGGGACTGTTCTATATATAATATATAAAGAACATTTAAAAGTAAAAAATAACAACCCTATTAAAAAATAGGTCAAAGACCTTAACAGACACTTCACAAAAGATCTACAGATGACATAAACATATGAAAAGATGCTCCACATCATAGGTCATCAGTAAGGAGCTACTACAACACATCTATTAGAATGGCTAAAATCAGGTACACGGACATGACCAAATGCTGGCCAAGATGTGGATGGAGCAAGAACAACTCTTATTTATTCCTGGTAGGAATACAAAATGATATAGCCACTTTGGAAACCAATTTGGCAGTTTCTTATAAAAGTATATAACATACTCTTACTACAACATTTAGCAATCATGCTCCTTGCTATTCCTCACCCATATAAGATGAAAATGTTTGTCCACACAAAAGCCTGCACAGATATTATAACAACTTGATTCATAATGGCCATAACTTGGAAGCAACCAGGATGTCCTTCGGCAGATGAATGGATAAACTGTGTTACATCCAGATAATGGAATATTATTCAATGTGAAAATGAAATGAGCTCCAAAACCATGAAAAGACATGGAAGAATTTTAATGACTATTATTAAATGAAAGAAGCCAATCTGGAAAGGCTACATGTTGTAGGATCCACAATATATGTTCTGGAAAAAGGCAAAACTATGAAAATGTTTAGATCAGTGGTTACCGGGGTAAGTAGGAAAGGGAGGGTGAATAGGCAGAGCAGAGGATTTTCAAAACAGTAAAAATACCCTATCTGTTAACATAATGGTGGAAAGAAGTCATTTATATATTTGTCCAAATCCATAGATTGTACATCAGGAATGAACCAATATAAACTATGGGCTTTGAATGATCATTATGTGCCAATGGAGGTTCATCAATTGTAACAAATGTACCACTCTGCTGGGGGATTGGTGACAATGGAGGAGGTAGTTCATGTGTCATGTTAGAAAATATATAGGAAAACTCTGTACGTTTCCTTCAATTTTGTTGTGAACATAAAACTCTAAAAATTTTTTCTTATTAAAAAAAAAAAATCCTGGCTGTACTCTTTTTGACCCAAATATCTTATGGCCAGCCTTGACCCAAATATCATACTTAGAGAATTTTGACTTTCTGAGTAACCAGGTTTGATTCACAAGTCCACTCCAGACATCCTACTGGCATAAGCACTATCTGAAATCTGTGATCTGACTGTTAGAGTTGGGCCTAGAGTGAGGCCTCAGGCACAAAATTTGAGAAGACATAAAAAAAAAATCAGTAACCAAGATAAATAGTATTGTAATGCAGCATTTTTAAAAAATAAAGCAATTCATGGTGAAAATATCAAAATTATCAAAAAGACAGGCTCAGTAACAGCCATATTGGAATCTGAGGCAAAAGGAAAAGAATCAATTAATACCGATGATTGTTAAGAATATAAAGTTGGTTCACATTTGGTCATTATTTAGTGTAATAAAAAATATTAACAGAAAAAATAACCAAATTATCATTTAATAAAGAAAGTTCATTTGGCCAAATTCGACACTTGTTTCAGGATTTAAAACTTTGAGCAAAATAAAGATCTTCCTTATCTAATGAAGCAAATCTACCGAAAACATACAACATGATAAGTAGTAAAATTTCAGAAATATTCCCATTAAACTCAGGAACAGGACTAAGGTGTTCTCCATTACCATTATTATTCAACATATCCAGATAGTCTTAATTTTACACCGAAACAAAAAGGAAGAGAAATTAGGCATAAGTATGTTATATCACAATTATTTTCATATAATATGCTTAGCATAAATGAAAATCCAGGAAAATAAAAAACAGAAATAATAGGAGTATAGCAAGATGGCTACATACAAGTTCAATACATGAAATCAAGAGCATTTTTGTACACTAAATAGAAAATTAGAAAATATGTACTAGCCACAAAAGAACAAAAACCCTAATGTACGTAACAGCAAAGCCCACAAAAGATGTATACAAAAAAAAATTTTTTTTAATCCTTTAGAGAAAATTCAAATATGTTGAGGGATATGAAAAGGGCTAAACGTTCTATTTATTGTAGCCCTTAGTATTTGCAAAGAAAGGACACAAGAACATAAGATTATGAAGGAAGAAAATGTTAAAATACATGAGTTTGGTTTTCTTGGGTTTTTTTTGTTTTTTTTTTAGAGAGAGAGATCACATGAGCAGGGGGCAGGGGGGGCTGGGGGGAGGAGTAGAGGGTGAGGGAGAGAATCCCAAGCAGACTCTGCACTGAGCAGAGTCTGACATGGGGCTTGATCTCACAACCCTGAGATCATGATCTGAGCTGAAATCAAGAATCGATCACCTAACCAACTGAGCCACCCAGGTGCCCAAATACATAAGCATTTCTCAAATTAAGAAATAGAAGAGCGAAGAAAATCTCTAAGCTAAAAAGAGAGAGACATACAAATGAAAACTGGATAATAAAAAATAAGAAAATTAGGAAATTAATTCAGGAGCCCAACCTTGAAGTAGTAGAAAGTCCAGAAAAATAGAGTGGTGAAAAGAGGGGAGAGAAATTTTAAAGACATAAACAACATAGGTTTCCTTTATTGAAATGGTGTGCCATAACCAACAACGGGAAACCCACCCAGCACACACCTACACACACAGGAAATTTCAAATACTAGTGATGAAGAGAAGATTCTTAAAGGACAGAGAAGAATGTGGGGGAATAATCACAGAGCAGTTGAAATAAAGTGGAATTGTATCTCTAAATGGCAAGAATGAAGGAAGCCAGAATAAAGTTGGATGTGAAAGTCTGAGGGAGGATAATAGTTGTTTACTCGTTAAAAGGCTTTAATGCCAATTGATCTTTCAATGACATGCGTGTAGTGCTTTCCCAGAAAAACAAACGTTAATTAAAGTAGAGTTGTGTAATGCTTTCACCTCCATCAGAGGCTTTGGGGAAAATTCTATAGTGTGACCTAAGATACTGTTTTTTGTACCAATACTGACCTTACTTGGTGGTGAGTTTGTCATCTTATTTCTTTAGCCTCACATTTACTCATATTTGAAATGAATGACTAGACTAGACTGTCTATAACAATTCTTCCAATTTTGTCATTTTAGGTTTTTATGGGAATGTTGTCTATTTAAAAGCATTCAACTCCAACACACAGTATGCCAAAAAGGGTAAAGATGCTCTGTGATCAGAAAGACAAATAAAAATCAACATTGGCCAGGCTCTTCTCTTGGTAATAACCACGTCTCTTCTAGCATAGGGTGATCCTTTTCAGTGGTTGGCTATATTCCTTCAAAACTGGCCTATGTTGATACTGCTTGCCATATCCAAATTGACCACATCCCTAACATTTTCTTTTTCAGTGCCTGATTGATTCCCAGACATCAGAAGATTTTAGGAGAAGCTTCCAATTTATTATAGATTCTGAATGCCTTAACATTGTGGTTTTGCTTATGATTTTTAAAAGATTCTGAAACATCAACTTTTTTTCCTCTCTCAAGATTATACGCATACTAGAGAAAATAATTCATGTGCTTCTGATTTACGCTAAATCATCAAGGCATTTTAAGCTCATGAAAGCTTTGAAATAATTATAAAAGTGTTTAATCTTTCTTAAATCATTCTTCTTTAAAATTTATTTATTTTAGACAGCGGCAGTGAGTGCATGCAAGAGTTGGGGGAGGGCAGAATGAGAGAATCTTCAGGCAGACTGACAGCTGCCCGGGGGCTTCTCGCGTGGCTCCACCTTAGGACCCATGAGGTCATGACCTGAACCAAAACCAAAAGTCAGCTGCTTAACTGACTGAGCCACCCAGGCAACCCATTTTTTAAAAATCATTCATAAAGGAACTAGCAAAAATTAGTGAAAAGAAATTATCCCTAGTACCCAAATCTTTTATTTCAATATAAAATTTATTTTAACAAGTTTTAATTAAATCCAATTGTAGACAGAATTAACTCATTCCTGTCAGCATTACTGATGATTTGCTGTTCTTCATTTCCTGTTCTTCTCATTATGAGATAACATCAGCTAAATCAATTATGAACCTGAGTATTTGGGGGGGATTTTAATGTATTTTTAATCTGTATTTTCACAAAGGTTGTAATTTTATTGGACTGACCCCTTAAGCTGCAGGTGCTCTCAAGTTAGAAGCCAGAGGAAACTGCTACTTCCTTCTTCCTTCACCAATTTTTGGAATTACAAAGCAAGAATTTTTACTTTCTAATAGTCTATTTTTTAAACATATTCCCAACTCTTAACAAATGTTCCACAAACTTAGCAAATCACTCTAGGGAAATTTCCAGAGTTTCTAAATGTGAACAGCTGTGAGCTACCTAAATGATCCATCTCGCCAAGAAATTGCTACTCCAGAGAAGAAAGAAACAATTACCATTTTTAACTCAAAATATCTGACATTATTCAATGAAAAAGGCTTTGGAACTGTAAAGCTAAGTAAGCATGTTAGGAAAATTTTTATTTAACTCTGCATATTCTCCTTTTCCCCCTCACAAATTACACATATACACAATCAGGGAGGAAAATCTTTAAAATGTAGTAAATCTCACAGCTTCAATAAACTGTCAAACACAGATGAGTAATATCTTAAAGGCTGTGGAAAAAATAAATAAAATAAAATAATGAAGAGCATAGAATCTGGATTCAAATCAACTTGGATTCGACCTTATTAAGCCTTGGTATCCCTAATGGTCGCTTTATTGTGATATGATCATGAGGGTAAGTGAGAGCATGTAAAGTACTCAGTATAGTGTTTGTTACATCTTAAGCCTTTAATAAAATGGTTAACTACTCATACTACAATTTGTTAAATATTTAATATTTTAAGGCTTCAGAATATAGTCTCTGAGCTCTAACAATTTCTCAAATAAGTCAGATAGTAAAAGTTAAAGTGGGAACTTTAAGGCAAATTTTTGTTTGCTTGAACCACGAGAGACTATGGGCTCTGGGAAACAAACTGAGGGTTTTTGAGGGGAGGGGAGGTGGGGGAATGGGCTAGCCCGGTGATGGGTATTAAGGAGGGCATGTGTTGCATTGAACACTGGGTGTTATACACAAACAATGAATCATGGAACACTACATCAAAAACTAATGATGTACTGTATGGTGACTGACATATTATAAATAATAATAAAGTAACAATTTTATAAAATGAGAAATGGAATTAACATAAGTGGTTTTAAGATTAACTGAGAAAAATGTAAAAATTACAAATTTAAGAATTTAAAAAACTTTTAGGAATTTGTTTTTGAGATAATTGCCTAAGAGGTGCTAAAAATATTTTTAATAAGTTCCATAACATGGATAAAAAGGGGGTAAAAATAATCAGTGAATATTCTTTTTATTTCTCTGCAAAATTTACCTTTTACAGAGGTAAAATTTACCTTACAAAGTTTAAATGTCTTGTTTCTAAGAAATTTTGAGTTTAAAAAATGACCACCCTTATTCCGTGTGTCATCCTTTCAAATATTCAAACTTATACTAGCATTCATATATGAATAATATTAAAAAATGCATGATCTGGATAGAAACCAAAATACAAATATTTTAAATAGAAAAATAGCTAAGCTAGTGGGGAAGCTTTAATGTGAATTTGCTAAACACTGTGCTGTGTTTTCCTATCTTGCTAATACTCATTTTTTTTCTATGTGGAATTATCTCACTGAAGCCTCAGTAGCCAACATCACCTGACTTATATTCCATACAATTTTCTTCCAAAAGTATCTGAAGTAGTTTGCCAGATTAATTATTTTGCCAGTAATGTTGTAAAGAAGGAGGGCGTTTAAAAACTAAACCAGTTAGGTTTCAAGTTCCAGTTCTACCAATTTCCAGTTGTATAAACTTATTAAGATTCCATTCCCTTACCTGAAGAGTCAGAATAAAATCCTCACAGAGTTAAAGGAAATATCTAAAGCATATAGCAGATATCTGAAAAAATGCCAGTTATCAACATTACTTTTCTTCCTCAACTTCTAAAACAGCACAGAGACCCAGCAGCACTACTAGATGTTAAGTACTTAAAGATATGCTAATCACTACAAATCATTATTGAACTTGTTTTTATGCTTTACAACTAATCCAAAAAAGGAGATTTCTTCAATTGTAATATTTTTATTTTCTGAATATCCACAAATCCCATGAGAAGGGAATTTTAAGGATACCTTATATAAGGAACCATGGTTAACACTGTGGACATTAACTTTATTAATAACTGCAGAAAGACGTGGAAATATTTCACAGGAAGTTTTTGTACTTGCCAACTTCCACCAGCCCCACCACCCCAGTCAGAACCAACCACACCAAAACGAAGCATAAAACTCGATTTGGATTGTATGACCTGTCACACAAAGAATAAAATACAAATTCCTTACCATAATTTACAAGGTCCTATAACTTATGTCCTGATGGATTCATGCGGGATTCTCTTTTTACTGACTGGTCTCCAGACTCTACAAATAATCTAGGTGCAGCACTTGGACAGGTTTTGTTTGCTTGTAATAGTTTTCCAGCAAACTCTATTTTGGTGACCCCTCCCATATGCCTTTTATTAAGCCAGTGTACTCACTTCGCAGTTGCTGGGAGAATTGGCTGCTCATAGCCCTCAGCTGCAACCTTCTCCAAATTGTCCTCAGCTGGTGGTAGTTCTTTCTCTAGAAATTATGTTCCCCACTCCCAGAGTGGCTCGCACAATGACTGACTAATTCGGAGTCAGTAAAGACAGATTCCCTGGCATCAAGGGAGGCCAACTCTGTCATGCAAGTTATATTCCAAAGCCCTACCCTGATCAAGCAATTTATTGCTTAGGTCAAAATCAGATTTTACTTGAGACCACATGTTTGCTCACCTCATCCTTTTCCCAAATCGGCTTTGTTCCCTTAATGCTTTTGCCTAAAGTCCAAAGAGCACTGCTTCAGTAAATTACTGGCATCCAAATCCTTCTTTCTAATCTATGGAATGTCTCATATTTCTTCCCTTCCAGGTTCCAGAGTAATTCTTAGCTTCAGAGAAACGCTTTTCTACAGGAAATATGTTCTCCCTCCACCCTACCTTCCTATCTATTCAGCCCGATTTGTTTCAGTCATTGAACATACTGCTTTTTAGCAATCTGAGTTATTTAAGCAATATAAGCAAAAAATAAGTGTATTTTTCTAAATGTCTACCTGAGGATAGAAAATAAATTCCTTAAGATCGAGGACCATATCTCTTGTACATGACAATGTAAAAAGGACCACTTTGTACTTCTAGTATCAGTCCAAATGTTTGGCACATGGTAGGTGATCAATTAATATGTGTTTAATGGATGGCTGTTGTTCAGAAACCTTGCTTTCTTATGATACGAATGTTTATAGAGAGAGATCTTGGCGGTAATAATTATGCCCCCAAATAATGTCTCTCTCAAATGTCAGCTGTATTTAGCCAGAATAGGAGTATAGCCAATTAGTGACTGATTTTTTTCTAACACATAGTGATGGAATATATATTTTTTATGCTTGCATATAGTGAAGGACTGATTTAACAGATGTTAGAGACACTTTCACTTTGTTGTAAGCTTTTGAAGATTTGATTTGTATTCCTGGTCAGATACATAGGAGTTAATCCACTCTAGCCTAGCCATAGTCTTCAGAATTGTCTAGCTTTAGATCATTTCAAATATTTAAATATATATATTATCTATGTGTGTAATATATATATTTATTGGGAGGCAAAAGATGGTAGGTCTTTTTAATTTGTATTTTTACTTATATTATGTTTTAACATTTAATTATTTTGCCTTTGCTTCTAAATATTTTATGATGTAATTTTTCACTATATATAAACTGATCCTTTAATTGTATAGTCTACAGTAAGCACTTGCCCATTGTAACTCTGGTTATCATGTGCTTCAGGATATTTTCTTCGTAATCTTCCCTAGTTGTTGGGATTTTTTTTTTTAATCAGAGAAAAAAAGAATTTCATTATTGAGCTAGAGAGCAATTTTTTGCAATTTGAGAATACTTAACACTAGATGGCAGGATGAGACCATAGATACATAATTCCTCAACCAAGCATGAAAAGGATCTGCTACTTTTCTCAAAGTGTTGAGAATTCTTAGGTAAATACACTGTATTATTCTTTAATATATGCACTACATATAGTTTCACATTTCTTTTTGTTTAAAAACTCTAACTGTAAACACCCGAGTGATGTTAAATATGAGTAAATTATTGAAGAGAAAAATATAAATTATTAATAACTTTACAAATTATATCAATATTACAATAGCTGAATAAAAAAGTCTTTGGTGGGAAAACATTCATGCTATTTGGCATCTTTAGAACTTAAGACATGGGCATTTAATCATGTGCTACTTACGTCAACATGCATAAACTCAAAGTTAAATCATTTATTCTGGTAATCAAAATTGATATTCTGCAAATAAGAAATTCAGCATAAAATCACAATAAATACATATGCAGAGACGAAAAGGGCATCTTTTCCAATGCCAACTAAAACTATCTTAGAAGTAGGAAGAACCATTTTAAACTCTTGTGGCAATTGGAGACTCAAGTTTCCCAAAGGCATTACTCACTGCCAATATTTATGTTACCACTTGTCAGTGCAATATGGATAAGCATGGCTACAGTGATCATATATTTTTTTCCATTCAAATCATCACATTTTTGAGTGTGGAAATATAAACTGGGACTGCCCTAGCAAACTAGGGCATACAATCACCCTAATTAACAATGTTCACTCTCAGAAAGTTCATTTTGTACCCTTATTTAAGTGAGCATTTATAATTTTGTTGTATTGAAGCATTCATTTTGAATTCATCCATGATGTATCTCATTTGCCAGTGTTAGCCCTTTCTTTTAGTAAGCGCTATTCCTTTTGGAGGAGGAGAGGCTCAAACGATCATGAATATCTATAAAACATATTGATTTTCTTGGGAGATCCAAATCCATCAGAACTGAATAAGAATAATGAATGAGAATAATGAAAAGAATAGGCAGATTTTTAGACAACTGTTTTTGATACATTGTTTGAATCTCTTGGGGGAACACATTATAAAATACTAAAAGAAAAACTAGCTATAGATTAGTAAAATAGTTTTATTTACCTATATATGGATGTAATGTTACTCATTTCAAATTTAAAGTTTTCTGCTCTTTTCAAATTTGTAGTCATAGTAGATATTTTAAAAATAACATTATAATTTCCTTCAAGATGATAAATTATGTGCACAAATAGATTTAAAGGTCAGCTCTTTGGTTTTAATAACAGAAAACAGCATATTCACTCTTAATGGCCCAGTCATCGGATCTGGTCCTTTTACTGAATACAGTTCATTTTGTAATGAAATAACTTTAAATATACTAAGCAATTGTTAGGTAAAATAATAACAGGTCAGGTCAACTTATTACCTTCCTAGAATTTTTTGATGCAAAGATTATAAAAATTATGTGTTTCTCTTAAAATTATTGGTGAATTTTTAATAAAGCAAGGTATATTTGGTTTGTTGACTACATAAATTATCTGTGAGTGTAACAACTTTCAGACAACTGAGAACACAGAGGAATTATTAATGTACAACATAATATATTCATTCACAACATAATCATAGAAATCATTTGTAAAGATCTTTCTTACATTCTCCTCAGTAGTCTGTCCATAATGTTTTAGGTAAAAGTGTTTTGTTTTGTTTTGTCTTGTTTATTTTTGTGGCAGAACCATCCTCCAAGGCTGCAGCTACACAAATTCAGAATAAGCGATCAGTGCAGCTTGTAGAGAACTAAATTTGCCAAATCACATTTTTGGTCCATTTGACTAACTTAGTAAAATACTATAAACAGTAATCCAGAGATTTTGAGTTAGCTTCCTCCTGAGTATGTGTCAAAGTGCATTTCACATGGCAATTGGTATTCATTACTGTGGGACTACGGTACTTGTGAGCCTTACCTGGGACTACAAATGTAGGTACAATCCTGTGTATAGGACTCTAAAATAGACAACTATGACTATTTATCATTAAATATGTCATTTTTCAATTATACCTTATCCTCAGTTCTTTTTTTAAAGATTTTATTGATTTCTTTGACAGAGAGAGAGACAGCCAGCGAGAGAGGGAACACAGGCAGGGGGAGTGGGAGAGGAAGAAGCAGGCTCCCAGGAGGGAGCCTGATGTGGGGCTGATCCCAGGGTCCGGGGATCACACCCTGAGCCAAAGGCAGAGGCTTAAGGACTGAGCCAACCAGGCACCTCTTATCCCTCAGTTCTATAGAAAACCCTATTGACATCTCTGCATGGCTACATCTAGGCTCTGTCTGTAGCTTTTGCTGCTAACTGCAGAGAATTTGGTGCTTAAATCCTCATGTGTAGCCAATCTGTGCTTTAAACAACTACAGAGCAGGACACATCCTATCTTTCCTTAACTCCCCAACACAACTATTACAGTATGTAGCTCAAAAAATAAGCTTGATCACTAATCATTAAACGGTCGCCAGTGTCTTCAATCTGCATGGAAAAAGATTATTTTATATGTATATGTATATGAAACACATAATACTGAATTAATTGATTGATTAATGTCACATTGCCTAAGAATCACCTCATTGATTACTGAAATAATTCATTTTGTTCTACAGCATTTTCTTAAATATTTGTCATCATATTTCAGTGTGTACTTGAGAAATTTGCTTCATCCATCTTTTGTCTTGTCCCTCCATACCCAGAGGGGCTCCCTGGAAGTCCTCACGCCATTGATTTCATCTGGGGTTATAAAATGGCAACTCTTAAGGATCTGATTGGTGGGATGCAGTTTACCCATTATGCCTAAATAAGGCTTATAGATGATACCAGGAAGAATTATCCAAGTGTATTCATAGACTATAACCATATGCCTGACCAATCACTTAAAAAGGAATATGATAACCTCCATTAACCTTTAGTATATCACTTGATGTAGAGTAGAGGGGAAAGAGCATTGGTTTAAGAGTCTTAAGACATAAGTTCAAAGCATAGATTTCTTATTCACTAGACTTCACTAGTGTTGGGGAAATGAAATAAATGAATCTTTGAAAAAATACTAATGCTTTCGCAAACTTATTGGAAAAAGTTTTAGTTTTTCATAACAAGTTCAAAAGCTATATTAATCTCTTTCTAGGGGTCAGATATTATATAAAGCATGGAAGATGAGAAGACATAGACAGTGATCTTTCAGATATTAAATCTAGTACTTGATTCCACTCTGAATTTTCAGATGGGAACACCAAGACCTAAAAAGTTTTGTCAAAGGTCACCCTAGAGAGTGTCAGAAGCAGGACTGGAATTTCATGTCTCTGGTCCAATCCCAGTGCTTTTCACTTCTTTCTTAGTAGTTCCCAGAGCAGTGTCCTCCCTCCATAGCAGAATTCAGTCAGGCTTTCACTTGGGATTATCTACAGCAGTATTCTGATTAAAGAACCCTTGTTTGTGGAGCCAGACATAATCTGCGGCATTGACTTTTCCTCTAACGAGCTGAAAGAAATAGCTCAAAATGAAGTACGTCCCAGCAGCTTCCCAAAGCAAAGCTAACCATACTGTAACTGAAAATACAATATTCTATAACCGACAATTTAAGTCCTCTGGTTATTTCTGTCTCTCAATAACCAAAGGTGTAACACTCACTTTCTTGCAAGTCTTTTAACTATAACTGACAGAGATTAGTTTATATCCTATTTTTGTATGTACTTATTTTTATTCACCTTGATCCTATTGATCTTAAAATCAAAGATGTATAATCAGTTTCTTCCATGGATCCAGGTAATAAAAATGTCAACAGGAGCGTAATGCTTCAGAACATGGTATCCCTTTAGTTTATGTTGACTTGTCCTCCTTTATTAGTTAAGAAAAAGTGTGAGCATCTCATTTTGTTCCTGAATTTTGCAGTAATTTACTGATTTTTCCAGTGCCTCTGATCTGAAATTTACTAAGGATTGAATAATTATCACAGTATCTTATCTATTTCTGAATGTTACATAATTTGTTGATTCAAATTCTTAGGGATATAAGCAGTTTTAGATACTATTTGATTAATCCCTTCTAGTTTACAGATGAAGAATCCGCCCAGTGCTGTTTAGGTTTCAGCAATTATGATTATTGTTGTATCTCACACACTTACCATATTATCAAAAGACAAGTGCATTTCAAATTTAAAGCATTCTACCCAGTTAATGCCCAACGATTTATTAAACACATTTGGAATAAAATTATGTTTTGAGGGAAAACTTTTTCTAAAAAATTAGAATATGTTACATATTTTACATAATCACTATATTTATAAGTTATCTGCATTTTTGGTAAGGGTATTTTGAGGGATAAATGTGATATAAATTACTTTTTTATTTCACAGGTGATAAGATAATTAAGTTAAATATTTTAAATACATGCAAGTATTTAAATTTATAAATATGTTCTCAAAAGATTATTTTCCCTAATATATATACCTACATATAATGTCAAACTATCCTATACATATGTACACACACACAACACATACACACACAGTGGTTTTGTTTATGACACATACACATGTAGTTACAGTAAACAAAGTAAAAAAAGTTAAAAAAAACCTACAGGATAAAATGTCATCATTTAATTGTGAAAAACTGATCAGGCAATAGCTCTGGTTATTAGAATTCAGTATGAGTTGGATCACAGAGTTAATTATGATAGATGTAGGTATTATTTTTGTGTTCACTTATGAAGAAACACGTGTTAGATAATAGTTCCTCAATGCTTTGTAAAGTATAATTCCACACACACACCACACTCACACACACTCCCCTAACTCCTTTAATTCTTGGAGCAGGATATTATATTCAGATTTCCTTCAAATCACAGGCAGCTCTGTGTGGCAAGTTCTAACAGCACTCAGTCAAGGTGAAAGCCAGCCAGCTTTTGCTGCTAACAATGTATTCATACAGCATATGATCTCTGTCTGTTCAGGCTGCTTCTTGCTCATGTCTCAGAATAAGAAAGGAGTGCTGCTTTCCTGGGGTATGCTATTTGAGAAAGAAAGTAACCTAACACTAACTGCAGGCGGGGTCAGAGTGATGTAACAGGAAGCTCTGATGTTTCCCTTCTGCTGCTGAGCACATACAATGTGACAACACTTCCAATCTACTCAGAACAACCCTCTCTCTCCAGCAGAGAGTCTCACCTCCTGATAGAGGATCATCAAGCCCTGCTGACTGGACCTCAGCCTGCCTGCAGGATTAAATTGCAAGGCTTTCACTCTTCCTCACCTTGCCTGGAGGCAAATCTCTTCTGCGGAATCTCAGAAAATCAAATTCCATCCTAAGAATATTTCACCAAGAATTTCTTTAGAAGCTGTGCTGGGTGAGTACATTATTCAGAATAAATATATGTATTCTGAGTAGTATTCTCATTTAGTTTGGCAGTGTTTCTATGGTAGAATTTAGTGATATTGAAATAATATTGAAACATATTCTCACTTGTTTTGTATGTGAAAGAAACTACAGTGTATTACTCGAAAATGTATACAAAATCTATTACTACTAGATATTATTATGTACAGTGATATTCTAGAAGATAAATTCAGCAAGTAATAAAAATCTAAATGGATTAAAAGGCATACTTCAAACAAATAACTTAATCAGGGAACAATGTCTTTTAAAATTTGCTCTACTGTTAGCTAAGCTTAAATTTTGACAGCTGGAAAACATTTTCCCCCCAGGAAGGGTCTTTAAACTTTTTATAAAGTCAGTACTCTGAGAAAGGGGGGAAAGAGTAACTACTCACGGGGTCCCAGAGTCTTGGTCTCTCTGTAGTTGAACAAAATGGAGAATTAAAAGAAATCACTTTGGATTTATTATGTGTCTTCTACTTGCCTTTCACCTTTCTTTACACATATATCTCTAACTATTGAACTAATAGAATTTTCATTGTTCATTGTTGCCAGACGTGGTTAAGTCTCTATCTTGCTAACCCTGAATTGTTTCCGCTGTATTGGATCATGGGTGGGCTACAAAAGAAAAAGAAAAAAAAAACCCGCTAGGATTGAGAAAATGTTATTTGTACATTAACTGTAATTTTACAACTCTTTAGCTAACAGCGTATTACTTCAATTTGTCTGGTATCCCTCTGCAAGCTTTTGCGGGGAGGATGTGAAATAGAGGTAACTGTGAATAAGGAAAAGTAGCAAAATTTTCCCAAATATGTATGTCAGATTAGTAAACAGAAAAATTAAAGTGTGTATTTAAAAAAAACAAGAATGTCCAGAAAAACTTACAGTAATGTTGAGATGAAACATCTGTTAATGCTTCCTTCACCAGTACAGACTGTGCTGGACTGTTAAGAAACTATTGTCTACTTAAGTGTTGGTATAGAGATATCACATATTTGTTGCTAAGAAAAATTAGATGTCAGATTTGGGTTCAAATTATATTGACTGATATAATTTATTTATATAAAAATTATACATCAGATTTGGGTTCAAATTATATTGACTGACATAATTTATATATATATATGTATATATATTCTTTCTTACCTATGTAATTATACTTTGCAAAATGTCCTTCAATGGAGAAATCCTGTATTTAATCACCCATAATCTGGCACATAAACAGTGAACTACAAACTCATTCTGAGTAACTCCCTCATAATTTTCTACTCAATTTTTCCACAAATTTCTCCCAATAATGGAAACTTCAATTAAGTCTTATTTTTGTGATTCTTAAAAAAATTATGCCTGATTTCCTATTTCCTTTCAATCACTAATTGTATTGAATTCCTTGACACATGTGTAGAAATGGAAAAGGTGTTTTTAGAAGGTGACTTTGTAAATAGTCACTAGATAATTAGGGAAGGAAATGAAAAGAACACATTAAATGTCTAACCTAATGCCATGGATTATTAACAAAAATTAAAATAGCATTATTTTTAGTTTAGATTATTTTCTTAGAAGAAGGTATTATATTAAGTTAATGTATTTTATAATAAGGAACTCCCCATAATTTTCTTACATAATTTAATTAAAATTTTAAAACTGTACTAATAGTATGACTTATAGTTTTTTATTTTCAGAAAATACTGTTAAAAACCACTAGGCACTGAATTTTGAAGGTCATTAGGCAGACTTATTTGAGAAAATAATTGAAAGTTTGAAATAAGAACTCATGTTATTATATTCTAAAGTTTGCTTTCCTTAATGATAAGAGAGTATCAGAGGATCAATGCATGCTTTCAGCTATGAAGAATTAACTTCTCTTTCTAGATGCTATAGGATGATAAAATCAAAGCAGAGTCTAAGGCCAGTTCTAACTATGAAACGTAGGATTCAGAAACCATAAGAATAATGTGAGCTGAAGTACGTTTTACCTGTAATATTCCATTATCTTTAAGAAATATGCTTTAGGTTATTACTACAAGGTCTTTTTTTCCTAGCATAACTTAGCTCATCCCAAAATATTGTTTTGTTCGTTAAAATATGTAAACTTTTAGAATATATAAAACTATTCATCCACTTTGAAAAACAAAGATTGGAAAACCAGGAAAAGAAAAAGAAATCAGAATTGGTTCTGAATTCTAAGAATTGTGTGAAATGAATGACCAAGGTGTATGTACTTTACTCACTGGTGATGCCTAGCGTAAGTTTAAATGGAACCAAAACCCTGGCATATTTAGGAGAACCTTCACATTCATTGTATGGATTTTGCCATTATTTTATGCGTAATGAATTTATTTCAGTAAGAAATTCAAAATAATATTAAGACAAAGAAAGAAGACCTTAGATGCTTTATGCTAATGTGGATAAATTCTTTGATAAACACATAAAACTAATAAAACTTCAGTTAATAGTATTATTATATATTTTTAACTTACATCATTTTTGTGACCATTATAACACTATTTCGCTTTCAATTTTTAGCTGCATGGTTAAAATTTGATAGTAACTTGATTTTTAAGAGTTGTCTTAGAGATATTTATAGAAAAATTAACAAAGCATTTTTTAAAGGATCAAAATAATACATTCACTAAACAAAACTGATTTCATACTCTGTGTATGACTGTCAACACAGCTTGAAAAAATAATTCTGTTTTTAGAGCTATCATGATTATGGTATCAACTTCTCAAAAAACAAATATATTCAAAGGACATTATCTGAAATCATTGACTTTATTCTCTATCTTATCTTTGCTTAGGATTCAGAGATGGTATTAATCCAAAAATGTAAGCTGTATCATTGCAATGGTATTAATGAAAGATACTCAGTGTCAAATTTGTTACACCTCTTGGGTTCTTGACTCAATCAGACTATTAGAGAATACTCTTAAGATTAAAAGTCAGTACATAGCTATTTAAAGCATTTGTCTGTATCTGGGTTTGAAGTCCATGCATGAACTATAAACATTTATAATTTCTTAGGAAAGCTCTCTTTTTCTACCAAAGTACATCTACCATGCAGCACTATTACATTATTTCAAGAAATCCTCTCGTTTAATATAAGAAAATATTCTGATGAAATTAGAAGGAAAATAAAAATTTTCGAGAAACAGATCAGGGCTACATACTAACCAGATATTTCAATGATTTTCCCGTTTATTACCATAGGATTCCCATAGGAATTCCTGCCCAAATTTCTTCATCAACAGCAGTTACACAACGCAAATGATCCAGATAGTTTTCACATCTTAATTTTGGTTTACCTACCTATAATTTGGTTTGTAATTTTGAAGATATAGCGTCTTAATTAGTACAAAATTGAAGCAGTAATAGGTGGAATACATTTAATCATATAACTTGGAATGTAAATATTGAGCTAGTGTTATTTAGGATAAAAGAACATATAATTATATATATAATAATTAAGTCAGCCAACCATTTAAATAATAGGAAATACATTGTTATACATTATATTGCCATTCCAATTTAAACAGAAAAGTCCTCAATAAATCTAGATTGTTATTTTCTCATGTCTAATTAGTATTATAATATTGTGCATTAAATCAATAATTTTGGCATTTCCAATATTTGTGTAATCTTGAAATCAAATTAGTTCTTAATTTAATAAATTATTTTACAAAAAAATGAAATGAATTAAGTTTTAATAACACAATAAAAGTCTTACTATTATTTAAAAATAAAAAAGAATCACTGGCTGTGAACTGAGTTAGAGTCTATGTTTATGAGATTATTAGTATTACTTATCAGATGATAAATTGCAAATATTTTCCTAGAACATGTTTCTTCCTTTTTTCTTTAAATTAGTTTGTTTACTTAAAAGAGACAGTATTCTACAAAACTAACAACTAATATATTATCATTTGCAAAAATGACCAAAATAGTGAATTTGTTTTTAAAATGTAAAACAAGTTGTATCTTTTTATTCCTTTGTGCTTTTAATTAAATGTATGTTTTTTACCTCACTACCAACTTAAAGGAGAAAAATCTCAACTCAACTCAACCCAACACAAACACAAATAAGTAAATAAATAAATAACCAACTTACTCCTATGGTATTAACGCTATAACTCTATACTTTATTGAGATTGTTGGATGGAGCCCAGTTTTCAGAGAAATCTTATTCCCATTAATATGGAATGTATTTTTTAATAAAAATGTTAATATGGCATAAACTTTTGTATAAATCTGTCATTATTTTTCTATTCGGGTTTAGGTGAACCTGAGCTCAGCTGTGTTTCTTATAAAACCACAGTGACTCCTGAGTATGTCCCTTGGTATATTAAATAACAGTGATACAGTAAATGGCAACTATCTGGTTTACGAGAGCGACCCTCTCCTCACAGTTTAGTCACTTGGAGATTCATTAGCATATTCAGGAGCACACAGGCTTGGTTTTATCAAAACTAAGATAAAATTTGTCTTATATCCCAGTATCAATTTCAAAAATCTGCAACTGAGTATTAATCGAATCCATCTCCATGAACATGATACCAATTGTTGCTTAGATATTTTGTGCATAAACCTCCATTTTGCTTTCTTTCCAAGGATAATTTGAAGGGAAAATCAGAAATGTGGTAAGTACTAGAGAAGAATAAAGCATGTTATAACTGAAAATAAGGAGGATTAAGACTATGAGAAAAGAATGTTGTCAAACAAAATGTGTGTGTGTGCTTTTTTTTTTTTTTTTTTTTGGCCTAACTCTGTAGTTGTTTTCAAATGTGAGGCAAAGAGCAGACTTACTTTTACTTGAATAATGGAAACCTAATATTAGACTGACATGTTTAAATATTTTATTAATCAGCCTACATATGTCTTCTTCAAAAAGTTATTTTCAATAAAACTCTTATTTTAAATCTTTTTCAAAACATGCCAATATACTTTTTAGCTAAGGCAAAAAATATAACTCACACATTTGTGTTTTGGAAATGTAGGTATAATCCCTGTTTGAAACAGCTGCCTAAAATGGAGTATACTTCAGACAGCATTCATCCTTACTACAAGGATGCCGCTACATTGTAAATCTGTTAAACATAATTTCATTAAACTCCCAGTTAACTAACTAAAATATCTTTGGACTTGTCAGGCTTATTTGGTAAATATATATATTTATTGTCAGCTTAAGCCTCTGGTCCTTGACATTATTAGATGAGTGCACATATCTTCATATTCCTGAGGGACAAATAATTTTTTTTTTTTTTTTGCCTCAGACAAGAGAGTCTGCCTTCCCTGCTGCAGTTCTCTCTCCCAATTTAGCAGCGGATGAATTTTTCCATACTGCACTAATACAGGAGAACACCTTTTTAAAGGGTGGCTTGCCCTATTGAGATTATTTAGTTGATTTCTTTGAGGACTTGCCTTCGGCCATGTACGTGATTAATTACTCACGTATAATTCATTTAACCTTACCCAAAGCCTCAGGAATTATTGTTGTTGTTGTTGTTGTTGTTGTTGTTGGCAGATAAGAAACTCCAAAACCAAGGCACTGAGCTTCTAGGTAATGTGCCCCAATCACATAGCTATTCAAGTGGAGGTGCCAGGAACTTAATCCTGGCAATCCAGACTCCAGAGCTCACGCTTTTAACCACCCCACTTCCCTTGGGGCACCTGGGTGGCTCAGTCAGTGAAGCGGCTGCCTTCGGCTCAGGTCATGATCCCCGGGTCCTGGGATGGGGCCCCGCATCAGGCTCCCTGATTGGTGGGGAGCCTGCTTTTCCCTCTCCCTCTGCTTGCCGCTCCCCCTGCTTGTGTTCTCTGTCTGTCAAATAAATAGATAAAATCTTAAAAATAAATAAATAAATAAAACCACCCTGCTTCCCTTTCCTGTTGGTGGCTGGTAGTATCTAGTCACCCCTAGTGTGAATGGATGCTCGTTCCAGAACCTTAGGTTAAAGGGCAGGCAGACCTGAGATATGTTGAGGGTTTGGTTCTAATAAAGTGATCTTAATAAAGTGATACCATAATAAATAAAGCCAGTTGAATGAACTTTTTGGTTTCCCAGTACATATAAAAGTTATGTAAATAGTGTAGTGCAATAGCATTATGTTTAAAAAACAACATATATACCTTAATTTAAAAAAAATACTTTATTGCTAAAAGATGCTAACCATCATCTGGAGCTTTGAGTGAGTTGTGGAAGAGGGTTTTTTTTGTTTTGTTTTGTTTTGTTTTTTGCTGGTGGAGGGTCTTGCCTTGATGTTGATGGTTGCTGACTGATCAGGGTGGTGGTTGCTGAAGGTTGGGGTGGCTGTGGCAATTTCTTAAAATAAGTCAATAATGAAGTTTGCTGCATCCATTGACACCTTTCATGAATGGTTTCTGTGTAGCATGAGATGTCGTTTGATAGCATTGTACCACAGAACTTTCAAAATTGGAGTCAGTCCTCTCAAACCCTGCCGCTGCTTTATCAACAAACTTTATGGAGTATTCTAAATCCTTTGTTGTCACTTCAACAATCTTCACATCATATTCCCCAAGAATAGATCCCATTCAAACCACTATCTCTGCTCACCCACAAAAAGCAACTGCTCGTCTGTTAAAGTTTTATCATGAGATTACAGCAAGTCAGTCACATCCTCAGTCTCTCCTTCTAATTCTAGTTCTCTTGCTATTTCTACCACATTTGCAGCTATTTCCTTCCACTGAAATCTTGAACCCCTCAAAGTCAGCCTTGAGGGTTGGAATCAGCCTCTCCCAAACTCCTGTGAATGTTGATACTTTTACCTTTTCCCATGAACCATGTATGTTTTTAGTGGCATCTAAAATGAATTCTTTCCAGAAGGTTTTCAGTTTATTTTACTCAAATCCATCAGAGGAATCACAATGTATGGCAGTTTTAACCTTACAAAATGTATTTCTTAAATAATAAGACTTAAAAGTTGAAACTACTCCTTCATCCATGGGCTACAGAATGGATGCTGTCTAAGCAGGCATGAGAACTACATTAATCAACATTAACCTCATTGCACATTAATCTCATTGTATGTCAGAACTCTTGGGTGACTGGGTGTATCTTTCATGAGCAGTAATCTTTTGAAGGGAATCTTTTTTCTTTTTTTTTTTTCTGAGCAGTAGTTCTTGACAGTGGGCTTAAAATACTCAGTAAACCATGCTGTCTACAGATGTGCCATCTTCCAATCTTTGTTGTTCTATTTTATAGATTACAGGCAGAGTAGATTTAGCATAATCCTTAGGGCTCTAGGACTTTTAAAATGGTAAATGAGCATTGGCTTTAACTTAAAGTCACCAGCTGCATTAGCCCCTGACAAGAGAGTCAGCCTGTCCTTTGAAGCTTTGAAGCCAGGCATTGACCTCTCTTCTCTAGCTATGAAAGTCCTAGATGGCATCTTCTTCCTATAGGAGGCTGTTTTGTCTACACTGAAAATCTGTTGTTTCCTGCAGCCACCTGCATTAATTATCTCAGGTAGGTCTTCTGGAGAACTCACTGCAGCTTCTACATCAGCACTTGCTGCTTCCCCTTGCACTTTTATGTTACAGAGATGGCTTCTTTCCTTAAACTTCATGAACCAAACTGAGCTGGCTTCAAATTTCTTTTTTTTTTTTAAAGATTTTACTTATTTTATTCGACAGAGATAGAGACAGCGAGAGAGGGAACACAAGCAGGAGGAGTGGGAGAGGAAGAAGCAGGCTCATAGCGGAGGAGCCTGATGTGGGGCTCGATCCCATAATGCCGGGATCACGCCCTGAGCCAAAGGCAGACGCTTAACCACTGTGCCACCCAGGCGCCCCTGGCTTCAAATTTCTTATTCAGCTTCCTCACCTCTCTCAGACTTCATAGAATTGAAGAGAGTCAGGGCCTTGCTCTGGATTAGGCTTTGGCTCAAGAGAATGTTGTGGCTGGTTTGATCTATCCAGACCCCTGAAGCTTTCTTCATATCATCAATAAGACTCCTTACCTCTCTCATTATTTGTGTGTACCTTGGAGTAGCACTTTTAATTTCCTTCAAGAACTTTTCCTCTGCATTCACAACTTGGCTAACTGGTGCAAGAAAGCTAGCTTTTGACCATCTCAGCTTTCAACATATCTTCCTCACTAAGCTTAGTCATTTCTAGCTTTTGATTTTAAGTGGGAGATATGTAACTCTTCCTTTCAACTTCAACACATAGGGACCATTGTAGGGTTATTAACTGGCCCAATTTCAATATGGTCGTATCTTGAGGGAATAGGGTGGCGCATGGAAAGGGACAGAGATGGGTGAGCAGTCAGAATACACACAACATTTATTAAGTTTGCCATTTTATATTGGCATGGTCAATGGTGTCCAAAACAATTACTATAATAATATGAAAGAACATTGATCCCAGATCACCATAACAATATAATAATAATGAAAAAGTTTGAAATTTTGAGAGAATTACCAAAATGTGACACAGAGACATGAAGTTAGCAAATGCTGTTGGATAAATGGCACTGATAAGCTTGTTTAATGCAGGGTCACCAAAACCTTCAATTTATAAAAAATGCAATAGCTGAGAAGCACAATAAAATGAGAAATGCCTGTATATAAGAGGTAAAATCTGCAATTTATAATTTCCCATCTTTCTTTCCGTATGCATTTCCTTCCACTAAATTCTTTCATCTATACCTGCTTAGCCCTCACCTTCCTCCAAACCAAATGCCCAGTAGTTACCCTCTAGCCTCTAGTAGTTAAAAGTAGCTTAGAAAACAAAAATTTTGAAGAAATATTTTTCAGAAGACCTCAGTGTTGCTCTTAAAGCCTTCAACTGATCAGATGTGACCCAGACACATTATCCAGATAATCTCCTTTACTTAAGGTCAACCGATGTTAGATGTCAATCACATCTACAAAATACCTTTACAGCAACATCCAGACTAGATCAAACTGGGCACCATAGCCTGGCCAACTTAATGCATACAGTTAACCATTGCAACTAGTTAGGGGCATTCATCCATACTTGCTCTTTTTTGTTTTTTTTTTAAGATTTTGTTTATATATTTGACAGAGAGAGAGAGACAGCCAGCGTGAGAGGAAACACAAGTAGGGGGAGTGGGAGAGGAAGAAGCAGACTCCTAGTGGAGGAGCCTGATGTGGGGCTCGATTCCAGAAAGCTAGGATCACGCCCTGAGCTGAAGGCAGATGCTTAACAACTGAGCCACCCAGGCGCCCCAATACTTGCTTTTTTCCCCAAAATTATTTAGGTTTTTATGTTTTGGAAATTCTTTAAAAATTCCTACTGGAATGATAATTGGAATTGCAGTGAATTCATTAGTTAAACTGAAAATGATTAACATCTTAACATTAAGTCATCTAACTATGAGCATGGTATATATTCTCCAGTTACTCAGTCCTTTTTTTTTTTTTTTTTGAAGAGGGGTGGAGTCTGATTTGGTTCTAAATATAGGTAGAAGAAATATTTAAAACAATTATAAATGAGGGAGGTTGAAAAGGTATAAGGTTTCTACACTCCAAAAAAAAAAAAAAAGGTAGCTTGTTTTTCCTCTACATGATTCACATAAGACCTTCCAGACTGTTCTTTCTTTTATGTAATTAAAGTCTGCTCTCATTGCGTATCTTATTTGGGAAACTTTATGTTCACACCAGAATTTAATCCTATCAAAGAACAGTTGTATTTTAAGTTATATGACTTATTGCTATTGAGGGGGTGCTAGGGTTAAACAGAATGATCCTCTGTTTAGCAAGCACTCACGATGTGCCAGGCCCAATGCTAGATGTTAAAGGTAAGCAAGACAGGACCCCTGCTCTGGACAATGTCAGCTCCACCTCAGTGCTCAGTGCCAATTAAAGTATGAACTCTTCATCTATAGTGCTGGCTGCCACTCAGCTTTTCATCTTGTCACAAGGTCAGGACTGAAAGCCTGAAGTAGGTTGTTTTCTAAAATGACAAAACTTGATAAATCAGATATTTTCTGTACATATTTATTATATTTGGGAAACCTTGTATTACAGATGACACATTAAAAAAAAACGCAACCCTGAAATAAAGAACAGTCTAATGGACTCTACCTCATTGACAATTGTATGTGCTTTGGTTAAGATATTCTGAAATATCTAATTTACAACTGCTTCTAATGTAACTTTGATCATTCGTACGTCAACAGAAAGATTTCCTTGCATCGAAATCAATCACAAACATCATGGTTGGGTATCAGAAACTGTTCATTTTTAAGACAGAAAGAATGTAGTTAAAGAAAGATATTCTAAGAATAAAGCTTTGAAGAATGCTTGGTTTCATTAATTTTTTTATTGAATTAAGTAAATTTATTTTTTTTATAATTTTTATTTTGCTATATTAGTCACCATACAGTTGGTTTCATTAATTTGAACAGGAAGACCTTCAAATGAGATATGAACAAGTATTAAGGTCTAGAACAAACTGACAGGGGTGAAGCCCACAAAATGATTTTCCTAAATATTGTTTAATATTTTAATTAATTGAATTCCTCACATGAGTTAACTTCCTTAATTATACACTTTCCAAAAGGATTTCCTGTGCTGTGTTCCATGTTATCAGTTCAAAATTATTAGAAAACACTTA
The DNA here is from genome assembly GCF_017311325.1 of Ursus maritimus. NCBI lineage: Eukaryota > Metazoa > Chordata > Mammalia > Carnivora > Ursidae > Ursus > Ursus maritimus. The sequence goes on from NW_024423343.1 coordinate 45,447,241, forward strand.
CTGAATCTCTTTGATCATAAAATTAAAATATGTCCATATTTAATGAACCAGATTCCAGCCTACTTCTTTCAAATTAATACACCAAAATTAACAAAGAGTATTTATGTTTGAGTCATTGTATAACTCAAACATCCTTTAAAAATTCACTAATTGTATGATTTTTCAGATTAACCCTGAAAGCTGATTATTCACTAAATTCTCAATGTCATAAAAGACTACATATTTAAAGTTGCAAGCTTGCGACTGTATCAATTCTAGTACTATCTGTACCATAAAGGACTACATGTTCAAAACTTCTCATGTCACATATGGTTTCTGAAGCTAGAGTCCTGAATAAGGTAAAGAAATCTAGTTAATGGGTTTCTAACAGAAATAGGAGACTCTAGCTCTGTGTGTCCTCAGAGGGTTTCATTAAGTGTAACTATGATGTAGATCTTGAAATAGCATCTGCTTTAAAAAAAAAAAAAAGTTAGATTTCTCCATTTAGACACCATTCTGCTCCTAATTACTCAAAGTCATGTAGACTTTAAGGATTGTTCTACATTCTGGCCTATGATTTTACTTCCAGATATAACTGCATAATTTTATAATCAGGGAAGGACACAGACTGTAAATACAATGTATGAGCTTTTCTAGCTTTTCTATCAATTCCTACTTGGATAACTCTTTAGGATTAAATTAAATTTGTAATAAACAACAAAGATTATTGTGCATCATATTTATTGATGTAAGATGATAATAGAAATTAATGAAATAATACTTATTTGAATGAATTAGCTGAGTAACTTTTTTAAGTTTATCGTGTTTCCTTTACTCTTCATCACATATCCACCGTTACAGCACCTGAATATGAAAAAAACGCTAATCTTCCTTATTTGTGGGCCTATAGTTCCTGGATTCCAGATTTTCGTATTTCTTCTTCCTTCACCTCCAGACAAATTTAATTCTCATTAGTACTTCTGATATCAATTAGCATAAAATTAAGGAATGGTAAGCACATTATCTGAAATAAGATTAAAAATTATCTGTGGGGGGGCGCCTGGGTGGCACAGCGGTTAAGCGTCTGCCTTCGGCTCAGGGCGTGATCCTGGCATTATGGGATCGAGCCCCACATCAGGCTCCTCCTCTGTGAGCCTGCTTCTTCCTCTCCCACTCCCCCTGCTTGTGTTCCCTCCCAAAAAAAAATTATCTGTGGGTTTCTCTCAAAGAGCATAAAATGTTCTTCTCTCAGAAATCCATGTCAGCTCCCTTTCCACCCTGGAGTCTGCTCAGATACAAAGTTTTCTTCGGGACCTCACCTAGACACTATTTAAAGTCAGCTACACCTATAGCACCATAACCCCTTTGCTCATCTTCATCTATTTTCTTTTGTCCTAGCTTTTTCCTATAACATCAATCACATTGCAGCAAACCATCAACTATGTTTATTTTCTGTCCATATCTTTAACACATAAACTCTACATGGACAAGCACTTCTGCCTGCTTTTTTTCCACTAATATATCCTAAGCATCTAGATAAGTGCCTGCACCTAGTAGGTGCTTAAATATTGCTTAATAAATAATTAAATGAATGAATATGTTTCTTTGTATCAGTCTCTGAAAACTAGATAGTGACTCTGTGATTTTGTTTGGAGTATAAAATAGATGCTAGAGCTGAAATTTTGAAGGTGTTAGACACATGACCCATTGCCAAAGAGAAAATACTCAGAAACTAATTATCATTTTATTATTCTTAGGTCAACCTAATATTTATCCCTCCACTGCTTTTGTAAAGGGAAATAAATTAGTAAAGATGCTTTCTGTAATGCAGTTAGTGTTCAGGTTTCACTGAATTCCAAGGAATGACCTTTCAAACTAGGGTAAATGAGAGGTTGCTTGGTATTTTAACACAAAATGTTGAAGCATTTCCCCAAATGGCCAAACAATGGCTGAACTTGGCAGAATTTCTTGTTGAAACTGGCAGACCTGCCAACTGTTGCCTCCCAACAAAAGTCTAACTCCATTACTTATTGCCTTTCTGGACAATAGTACTAAAAAGTCTATAGAAAGTTCTAGAAAAAAACTTGGCAGTGAAATTGAAAAAAAAATCAGTCTTTTAAGAAAATATATGTAGAATACAAGTTCATTTAATTCACAAAAAATTACACACCTATTTGATAAGTGATGAGTTACGTGCTTGAAAATCTGTAATTTATTAAGCTTCTAAGTGTTAATTTATAAATATTTAAAGATAATTTTAAAGAGAATACCAACTGTCAATGCCCTTTCATCCTTGTATAGTTTTGGAAATTTTCCAAACATAAAGCCAAAGGACATTTTTATAAATTGAAATATATGTTTGCCCTTAAATAAAGTCATGATTTGTTTGAAAGCTTCATGATGGATTTTCACAAAATATGTCTTCTGAATTGACTCACCTCATAAGTTATGACAATACTTGTCTTTTTACATTTAGATTCTCTATGTGCTGAGATTCACATAGCTAACTTTATTTTCTTTTAAAACAGAGTGCTAATCATTCATTTACCTAGAAATATCATAATTGGGCGATATGCATGTCATAATTTTCCTTTGAGAAAAAGACTGCTTCTCAAATTATGCTCATACTATTCAGAGAAAATATGTACATAAAATGTTTTGAAGTTATTTTGCTGTTTATTTCAACGTATTATCTAATAACACACTGGCTGAATTTTAAACCACAAGCAGCAAAACTAGTCTGGATTAAACAACTCTCTGTCCGAAATGAAGTATTGCTCAAAACATAAAAGCAAATTGTCAAATAGCTTCTTTTTACCACCATCCTTTCCTATTCTTTAACTCTTCTTGAACTTCCAGACTTTATCGGATATGGTCATTATCAAATAATGTACTTATAATAAATTTCTGATTGCAAAACATAAATGATAACAATGCCCTGACAAAAGCTGCATTTTGTTTTAAGGACTAGTCTACATTCAATTTATTTCTGGTATGTTTATATACAGCATCACAACCCAGTATTCTACAACACATTTCCTTTTTCCCAAGAAGCTTAAAACAGACAAAATTAATAATAATAAAATAAAGCTGAGACCAACAGACAATTGACAATTTTTAATCTAGATGAGCTTGGCAAAATGGTGGGAAAAGCACTTAAAAATAAACTTTACATCAATAAAATCCCCAACTGAAATTTCAATTCAGGTACTTTGTACTAAATTATTGTACAGGGGAGCCTGGCTGGCTCAGTCAGAAGAGCATGTGACTCTTGATCTCAGGGTTGTGAGTTCAAGCTCCACATTGGGTATAGATTACTTAAAAATTAAGTCTTTTAAAATAAAATAAAATAAAATCTTAAAAAAATAAGTAATTAATTTAAAAAATATGATGCAATAATGACTAATTTCTTACAGGGAGCAGACACACTTTATGCTTTCTCAAGCTAGTATCAGTCCTTACAATGACAAATAGAGACTCCCAGTAGTCTGATTCAGTAAAAGCAGTGCCAAAATACTTGTTCTTGCTCATCAAGATTCAGCAGAGACACCACATATTCTTGAGAGCCTTTTCTAATAGTGCAACTTGTAGGATGAAAAAGGCTGTTTGAGGTTTGAATAATTGCATGATGTAAAAAATTGCTGTCAATTTAAAATAGTTTCACTAAATATTACAATTGGCTCTCCACTGCATAGTGGAATCAAAGATATATCCTAATATGCATATATATATATATATATTAGTAATTTTTCAGCTTTTATATCAGCTAGATCACCTTGACTGTGTTGAATATCTCTATTCTAGGAGATTGATTGTAACACCAGAGACATAGCTAGCTAGCCTACAGCATAAAATAGGACCTTAAATCAATTTTGTAGTTCATGATGTTGGCCAAACAAACGTATTTAACAATTCTCTAATTAGTCGTATTTTAACTAATTCTTTCTAGCTGTCCTCCCCTCAGACGTCTCTAAAGGAACAAATGTGCTGTGTTTACATGCATCCCATCCTGGAATAAATCCAGAACACTGCATTTTGTTACAGGTCTGGTGACAGTATCTTTGGTAAACGGCAAGATGAAGGGTTTGAAGATTGACCCAGAAGTTGATAAAACAAGACATGAAAGGAACAAGTTAGGGAGTGAAGGGCCAATCTGGAAAACAGAGAAAAGAGAAGATTCAGAAAATTTTTCATCTAGAGAACAGATATATATATGACTGTAAGAATGTAATTAACTTAGGAATTATTGCTCACTGAGTAAACAGACTGACATAAAACCAGAGTGAGAGATGGGTTTTGAAAGTAAAAGAAATTAGATCAAGAAAAGGGAGTGAACAAAATAGGAAAAGAGAGAGAAGATAAAAGGGGAGGCAATAAAAGAAGATAAATTGGTTCAATAAGATATTTTATTTGCTAGAAAGGTTAGAAAATAAAAATCCAGCACTGAACTGCATAAATTAAGATGCAGAGATACTTTGAATACATGGCCATGGACAAAAAGTTAGTATGCAAATGCCTTCCTGCTGCTTGATCTAACAGTTCAGATAGGAAAACTTTATCTGCCTATTCGTTTGGGAAATTGGATTGAGGGTTAAGCCCAGAATTTTTTCCTTCTGATAAGAGGTGAGGAGCGCTTATGAGAAGTTGTGAGAGGCAAACACCACCTCCTGGATGATAATCATGTTCTAAGTCTTGGGCCCTATTGGTCAAGATAATAACTGCACTTTTAACGGTCTTGGGGTCTGACCTCCTGGCAAGTCTTGGTCTGTCTAGGACGCTTTCTCAAAAAGCAGCCCTGATACTGGGCTATATTAATCATACTACACCTAAAGCACCAGAACTATTTGGTAAAATATGAACCCCTTGGCTCATTCCAAATCTACCAAATCAGGCTGAGATCACTCAGCATACAGAGGGAGGAATGCTTAAATGATCCCTGTGTGCCCTGAAAATAGTTTTCTCTCTATTGAACTCTGGATATGGTGAGAATTAAGACATAAAAACACAATTAGGTCCAAATTTACAATAACAAAATAAAAGTATTAACAAGACACATGTTTAACCAAGTGATTCTCTTTCTAAATAATAAAATAACAAGCATTAATTCACATGAACTACATACAAATAATAAGACATACATATTACTTTTTCTTCTAATTTTCACTTTGAGTATTAGTTTTGTGATTTGTGGGTGTATTTTCCCTGTCTGAATCATCCTAACTTAAAAGTCTTGAGAATCTGGTAATAGTCCAAAATACAAGACCCTTCCCTCTTTCACTGGACTCAGAGGTAAATACACACACCCACACCCACACAATTGATTCATGGGCTGTTCATTGTTGGTGTTCCAAAATTTCCTCCATACAACTAGGAAAGTAACCTAAAGTCAAATAGAATTCATACACCTGATATCATTTTTATAAAATTCTAAGTGTTTAAATTGTTCATTGACTATGATTTAACCGTGAAGTATTCAAAGGGGTTCTAATCTTACAATATCTTGACAAAAGTAAGTAAACTTCCAAATTGGATTGGTGATGTGTATGGCAGCTGCATTTCCCTCACCCCAGGGCTCTGACCTATCCCAAATACATTGCATTTTGAAATTTTGGTCCATAAATCAACAAATACATAATCCCAGATTAAGGAATCATACTCTTCAGAGTGTTCTACAAAAATGTTTTCTAACTTTAAAAATCTCGTACATACAAAAGATTATGCATAGCATAAATATATTGTTTAAATAAACAAGTGCCTGTTCATGGAACCCAGCTTGTCCATCATGTTCCTCTTTTTTTTTTTTTTAAAGATTTTATTTATATATTCGACAGAGATAGAGACAGCCAGCGAGAGAGGGAACACAAGCAGGGGGAGTGGGAGAGGAAGAAGCAGGCTCATAGCGGAGGAGCCTGATGTGGGGCTCGATCCCAGAACGCCGGGATCACACCCTGAGCCGAAGGCAGATGCTTAACCGCTGTGCCACCCAGGCGCCCCCATCATGTTCCTCTTAATTAAGTCACACACATGGCCCCAGAAGTAAGCCATTAACCAAAACTTGTATATTATTCCTTAGCTTTTCTTTATGGCATTAACACATACGTGCATGCTTCTAAGCAATGTGTTATTTAGTTTTGCTGTTTTTATGTTTATTTTTATGAGAGTGCAGTCACTCTGAATATAGACTTCAGAGATTGCTTCTTTCATTTAACATTTTGGAGATGCAGTCCTATTAATGTATGTAGCTGTTTCTTTCTTTTCACGTTTGCAGTGTTCCATGGTATGACTATACGATAGTGTATTTCTCTTTTCTACTGCTGAGAGACATTTGGATTGCTTCCACCATTTTACTAATACAAACAATGAAGCAGCAAATGTATTTTTTACAAATCTCCTGGTACACATATGCCCGAGTTTCTTCAAGGAATATACTTTCAAGTGGGATTTCAGGATTTAGGCAATTCAAAGTGCTTGTACCAATTTATACTCTCATCAACAGTGTATGAAGTTTCCACTGCACCACATCCTTTCCAACACTTTCTATTATTGCTAAACTTTTAAATTTCTGCCAGACTGGTGGCAGTAATATAGTATCTCATTGTGATTTTAATTTGCATTGCCCTGATTATCAATCACAGCAAATTTAGATGTAAAAAGAATTAAAATTTTTCTCTGAAACATTTGTCTTTAATTGGGTAGCAGTAACTTGATGTTGTAGAATTATGGATAAGTCACTTTTGCTTGTAATTATTTAAGAGAAGGACTGACTACCTTGTTTCGGTTAGGTGGTCCAGGAAAAGGAGAAAGTGTATTTTATTACTTTTAAAACTGGGAAGATATAAATAGCATTTCTCAGCATGACAAGAACACAAACTGATAAGGCCTAGAATCATATCTCTAACTTCCCATTTCCTTTATTCAAACATCCCATCAAATACACATCAAAACCTCTTTTAAAAATAAATAAAGGAAGAAAATGACTAATTCCATTCAGATGCATGTGCACTTTTTCTTTAATAGACTTTATTTTTTAAAGCAGTTATAGGTTCACAGCAAAACTGAATGGAAGGAACAAAGATGACCCATATGTCCCTGTCCCCGTTCATGCACAGCGTCTCCCACTATCAACATCAACAGTGTAGCATACTTGTTACAACTGAGGAACCTATAGTTGACACAGCATGGTCACCCCAAATCCATAGTTTACATTAGGGTTCACTCTTGGTGTTTAACATTCTATGACTTTGGACAAACGTATACTGACGTGTTGTATGCTTTTTATAATCTTTTGAATAGTTAAAATCACTTATGGAGCTTACAAATGTCTTGAAAGAGAGTGTCTCTCTACTGTGGTAAAAGTTAGTTCTTATACATGAAAACATTAGAGAAGGCATTGAAGTTCGTGTCTTTCACATAATCCCTCATTTTGGAAACCACCTGATTGCCTTTATACACATCAGCTGAATCTAACCAATATACTTTTTCAATGTTTTGATTTCCTCTTACTAAATATACCTAGATTCACATCTCTTTAGCTCAATTGTTGTGCTTCACCATGACATTACATTACGCTTATCTGTTATTCTTATTTGCCACATTTCTTTTCTTTGTTTTTAAGGTTTAGTTGATTTTGATCATTGTCTAATCAGTTCAGCCAATGGCATTATTTGAACAAAATTAACTTTCTTTTGAGTTTTCTTTAGATATATCTATCTAGAGGGTTTATGTTTTCTTTGCATCTTTTCTTCTTGGATATTAATTAACCTTTGGTACTACAGATACAGATATTTTTCAGAGAAGAGTGGAAGTAAGACCATGCTGACATATGCATTATTACATTAAAATGTACAATGCATTGGGGCGCCTCGGTGGCTCAGTTGATTAAGTGCCCAACTGTTTATTTCAGCTCATGTCATGGTCTCAAGTGAAAGTGAGGCCTGCAAAGGGCTCCACACTCTGTGGGGAGTCTGCTTGAGATTCTTTCCCTCTCCCTCTAACCCTCCCCATGCTCCTCTCGATCTGTCTTTCTCTCTCTCTCTCTCTCTAAAATAAATAAATCTTAAAAAAAAAAGACATATACAACATGTTTACTAATCAAAATTACCACATCTGTAAATTTTCTGATAGCTAGAAGAAACTACGGACATATTTGTTTTCTACTTATCCCAAATCACCAAAAGGGTGGAAAGATTCTTTCATAGCATTTTCAGCTGGAGTGAAAATAAAATCTCTAGAGCCATGCAGAAGAAAACCAATAACACTTCATGGTCCTTTCTATTTCATGTGCTATTTTCTAGCAAGTTGTGAAAATACTCAAAATAAACTTCAACTTTGAACCTTCTGAATTCCATGTATATGCCAGTAAAGTCTGAGACTGACAAGAGTTTTTATTTTTCCAAAATAGCTTGTAGAAAATCCAGATTCTAAAAATGTGCAGTGTTTGTTGGCGTAAAAACACACATCTCCTTAGTAAGACTAGTCCATGATCCTAATTGTAACATATACTCCACAATTTATAATAATATATAACAAATTATTAAAAATATGTGAAGTTGTACAAATTCACAAAGTAATCCAAAAATGTTTTTTGTCACAGAAATTTGATTGCAGAGATTGCTTTTAACATAGCTTTCTTAACTTTAGAGTTTTCATGTAAATATCCCTATTGACTTCATAGAAATCCTTGACAATAATTCAAAGGTTGTTGTTAGAAATAGCAACAAATTGATGATCCATAAAAGTAAGTTCAATAAAAGCCTCTCAAATCGCCATACGAACTAATGGAGATAAATAATTTGTGAACACAAATTTGACATTTTTGAAGTTCAGTAAGTTCAAATACCGTGTAATTGCAAAGTTGGATTAAATTTGATTATAGCTATATTTTGCTTTCAACATTTGAGTCTGAAAAGAGGCATAAAAACCCCATTTACATACATTAAGTCTTTGTTCAGTGGTAGGTGAATCTCACGTTTTGGTAATGTCCTATGTTTAAAGAAAGTTAAATGCTAAACTGCCATGATCTAGCCTTTGCCTCCCTCTTTGACAAGGTCTATGACACTCTTTGCCCCCATTCATTCCACTTTGATCACACTGACCTTCCTTCTGTACTTTGAACTGGCTACGTCATTCCATCCTCAGAACCACTGACCAATACTTCCCTTCTTCCAGGAACAACCTTTCTCCTGAACATTTCAGGGCATCCACCTCTTCCTACTGCTAAGATCTTGAACAGCAGGGACCATTCTTCTTGTTTGTGCCCCTTAAAATCTTCATTATTAAAAAATAAGGTGCCAAGAACAAAGTTCTTGATTACCTCCAGGTTAGCATGATGGCAACCTAGTAACCTAAAAGTGCCTGATACATCTCCTACCAACTTCCCATTAAAATTCAACACTTAAAATATAGGGGTTTATGGTTTGAAGAAAAAAACCACACTAGTACATAACCTTAAGTTAAATTCTGTAAAATCCCATTATTCACTAATAATATTACCAAATTCACAGGAATGTTCTCTTGTCATCCAGGGTTCTACGATGATACACCAACCACTTGTGCTGCCACCTGTCAAAACTTTGGATGGCCCTACTTTCAGGTATTGCGTTCATTACAAAAGAACATTCAGGACCTAAAGAAAGGAACATGCTGGATTTCCAATGAGGTTGAGAATAATATGAAATGTTAACAATAGTAAGAAAGATTTCACAGAATGATTTATAACTTAATGTCAGATAACTCCCGAATAAAGGAATGAAGGGTAGTCTAACAAAATACTGGTAGAGATGGACTTATGGGCATCTGGCAACCTTATGAAGTCATTTCCTGGACCTTAGGGTATGCATTTAGCCCCCAAATTCTTGTTCCCTTGGCCAGAGAACTAGGAGTGTTAAATTAATTTGAATGGGTCCTATCAGATTTAGTATATCAGTAATTTGTTAATATTTGCCACAAACATCACACACACACACAAACATACATGTATGTATGTACGTACATATATATAATGTCTGTAGCTCACCTTATTATAACTATAAATATATATATATATATTTCTATATGGACATACATAGAAAACAAGTTATGTTTAATGTTGTTTAATAATAGAGCTAAGTTGCTCATTTGAACAAAATAACTTTCCTCTGTAGATTTCTTTCCTTTCTGAATCACAGAGTCACTGTTCTATTCCTATAAATGATTGTAAAATTTTCCCATAGTTGGTAATAAGAGGATAACACTTATAAATAAGGGAACAGGAAAATGGGAGGTAAGCTGTTCTAAAGATTTAAGTTGTTCTAGAGACTATTTTTAGAACTCCCTGGCCAAACAGTTTCCATTTCAATCCTGGGCATTAATTACAAGCTTCAGGGGCACTGGTGCCTCCAAAAACATCACTGGTGTAGACGGATATGTCTTTTTATTTATATTTAGCATTATACTTCCATGTCAGATAACATATTAATTATGCAATTATTATTACACCTCACAGCCCCCTTCCTGACAAAATTAAAGTAGTTCTCCTGTCCTCACTTATTTTTAGATTGCAAAGTATTTAACAATTCAATCATGTATCATCCCGATTAACTATAATAACATTAATGAAAAAAGGCTCCTAAATAATTTTATCGTAAATTCAAAGCTAAGTGACATAATTCCTTCTTCTGATTTTTAAATTCCCAAGTCATTCTGCTGGACCCAAAAATAGGCCCTCTATAATTATTCTTTTTCCCACAGCATGTCTTTGGGAACTCATCATTGTTGTTCTATCCTTTTACGTGTCAGCTTCCTTTGCACATTACACTTTATATGACTCACTGTTCCTTAGAGCAAGGTTGAATGCTCAAAATGCCTGCTTATATCTGACAGCTGGATTTTTCTTCCTGAGATTTTTTATGTGAAGTGGAGCCAGATCAATTTTTATAAGCCCTAATTTTGCTTAATGCAGACATATAGGAAAGAGCATAAAATGGAAGAAAATTCACTTACTAGGCAAAAACTGATTTTGACCTCCATTGTTTATGTGTACCAGTCATCTTCATGTGGAAATTAAGAAGCTTATATAATATTTTTTCTAAGTGTCTTTCCAACTTATAAATTTTAACATCTATTGGATACTGTGAAGGAGATAAATTGGAAGTGGCTTGAAAATGAAAGGTACAAATTTAAACTGTTTTCTCTTCATTGGATTGATCTCTGACTTGAGTAGTATTGGTAAGATTTTTTGGGAGAAGTTTGTTGCCTCTTTTGTAGTATTTAAAATTTTATTTTTAACAAGTACAGTTGAAAGTAAATATGTGTTTAAATTTCAGCAGGAAAGTTGTTGAAAAATTGTCTGTGGGGAGATTAAAAAATTTAAATGAGAACCAGGATTGCAGTTTGCTATCATATTAGTTTGACTCATCTATGGTTTAATTTTAACCTAATGAAAGAAGCACAGAACTGAAACTTAGGGCACTCCTAGTATTAGCTCATCTACCCTGGCTGTGAGATGGGAGGCAAAAAGTCTCCTAAACTCCTACTTTCCAAATCTGTAAAATGAGCAATTTTCACTATGACTTCCCAGGTCCATTCAGCTCTGAGATTCTCGAACCTCTGAATGTAACTACGCTGAATTAAAGATAGGAACGAGATAAAATACTATCAGAAGTTCTTTGTAACAAATAAACTGATTTGTAATAGCTCAATTCTAACTTTGAATATTTTTGCACTGCTTTATTTAGATAGTCATCGATAAGACTCTGAAACTTGACCAATGGTTAAGAGGTGGGACAAAGAAAAAAATAAGAAGAATATCTCTGGCTAGATTGAATTTTGGCAATAGAAGGATCTGTTTCAGTTATCACTACAGTTTAGTAATCTTACTAAAAGTTCTTTCATGTCCCAACATAGCAACAATATTAATTTTTAAATTTCTAATAATTTGATAGTACACTTTCACATTTAAGTCATAATCTAACTGAAATTGAATCTCTGATATAAATTTTTCCTCCAAATTGATGGACAGGTGTATCAACACTTTTCATTAAATAATCTTTTCTATTACTGATTTGAAATTAAACTAAAGTGTTATATTTACTAAATTCTGTTAACAAAACTATTTTGGATTCTAAGGTCCATTTGTTTTTTGTTACTCGTTCACTTAAACTTTAGAATTATTCATTACCTTGATTACATCACATTTATAGATTATTTGGGAGATAATTAAGCATCTTCATATGTTTTAGTTTTGCATCTACTAATACAGTGTCTACTTATTAAAAATTATTTTATGTTTATAAAATAATTATATATTTTTGTCAAAATGGCTGTACCTGCAGAAATTGTAACGGTAATGCAATCAAATAGGATTTTTAAAAACATTCACTGACAGTCATTTGGACGGGAAATTTTTTAAATAAAATTTCACCAAGGTGCGTATTTTGTTGATAGAAGATTTTGAGCAGGAAAGACTTCACTGAAAATTTTCCTATGAAAAGATTAGAAGAGGTTTTCATAGTAGCCACGCAATCACTTCAAAGGAAAGGGAGGACAACAAACAATGCAGTTCTTAAAATGTCCTGTTCACTCAGTGATCTATTTTCTGCCTCTATCTTTCTGGCTTAATTACAATAAAATTAATTGGATCTGGGATAACATGACTAGATACTGCATATATCATATGGAGGTGAGCTGTTCGTGCTACTAGTAAGCAAATAAATGTAAGGCTTTATAAGCAATGTGTTGGAACATACCCAAAAGGCTTCTCCTTTGTTATTAAGGATAATAAATTATAAGGAGGTTAAGAAAGTTCCTTTGAACCTGGGGCTTATAATTCTATGTGTAATAACTTATATTTGTAATTTATGATCATTAACAAATAGCTTACTTTTATTTTTTGATAATGAAATTTTATTTTTGATAATGAAGAACATTATGCATTTGCAAAAACATAAGAGGTTGCCATTAGATGTGGGAAACCTCCCTAACCTTTTACAGGGATGCATTGACTCATAAAATTAGCAATCAGCTGCACAGAGAGTACTTATATTGAAGGGATTTTTATATTTGAAAAGCTTGTTCAGTGGGAGAGACCCATACTTAATATGATTAAGAATCAGACCCTTCAGGCCAAATCTCAACCAGAGGCCATCAGACTCCAGATGAATTCTAATAGTTGATGCGATGTGGATTTCCCCTATGTAGGAAAACCCCACATTAAAAGAAAGCACCTCCCCACCCCCACAAAAAACATTGTTTGTTTTGCTTAGATATTTTATTATTGTTTCATTTGTCTTCGATCCTATCTCCCAGGCCTTCCTTAAGCTTCCTTTCAAAGCAAATTAGCTATCTTTTTATGGAATATATCGATTTTGACAAAATCTTTCCTCTTCCCAAAATATGCAGACCTTAGCCTGAATGTGACAAAGTAAAATTATCAGTTAGACTATGCTATTTCATTTATACCTATCAGGATTGTAAACGAGCTAGTTCTTAGCTTCCAGGCCGCTCTTTCTAAACTGCCCATCTTTATATCTTTCTGAGATTATCTCATTTTCTGTTTCTGTTATCCCATCCGTCACAATATACTTATAAATGCCAGATGGGGGTTGCTTGGGTGGCTCAGTTGGTTAAGCATCTGCTCTGCTCAGGTTATGATCCCAGAGTCCTGGGATTAGCCCAGCATCAGGCAGGGAGCCTATTTCTCCCTCTCCTTCTGCCCCTCCCCCTGGTCATGCTGGCTCTCTCTCTTTGTCAAATAAATAAATAAAATATTTAAAAATAAAAAAAAAAATAAATGCCAGTTGGGCAAGCCTTCCACTTTCTGGCTTGTTCCGTTAATGTATAGCGTCCTGCTAATATATTTAATGATATATTATTTATATGTCTATGAGCTATTAAAAAACTGAAAAACATTTACATGTATTGCTTCCTGTAAAAGTGAGCAAATTTCTACCTAAAGTAGTGGAAAAATGCCTAGGACCTAGGAATTAGAAAAGGATGTGGAATATGAGGAAAGCACAGTCATTTATTGTATTTTACAGGAAATTCCTGCGGTGGCTAAAAGTCCTTTGCTCTCTCAGACTGCTGTAGATATAAGACAAAGGAAAACCAACACAAACTGTTGTAGCTTTTAATTTGCTGAATCCAAAGTTTGCCTGCCATGAGAAACAGAACCTGGATTTAAAGGAAACTAAAGCTATGATTCAATAAACCTGGCAAATAGACCTGGTGACAATTCATTAACTCAAGCCGCATTTAGGCCCACTTTTATTGTTTTAGGCTGTTTTATAGGACTCCAAAACCTTAAGATGAAAATTCAACATTTCTGTCAAATGTTTTGTTTACATGACACCAAAAAGTAAGAAATTTAAGTAACCAATAACTATCAATTCCCACTGTAAAGAATCACCTCATTGGGCATATCACATTATAAAAATAAAAGTTGGCTACTATTAATGCGGCTTTAAGCAGGATAGCCCCTATCTATAAGGAAAAAATTATGCCATGCTGAATTTATTATTTTTTATTATCTCAAAATACAGTAAACTTCTTTTTCATATTTACTGCATAACTAGTACAAACTCCAACTTTAAATCATTTGGGATTCCACTTTATAGAGTGTGCTAATCTTAGTTACTTATTTCCAGAAAAAGTTTATTATTCCCTATTTACTCTCAATTTTTTCCGAAGACTTTGGACATTTAATAAAGGATCCAGATAACGTTGCTATGACACATAGGGTGCCACATCACTGTTAACACTAATACACACACACATATAAAATCACAAAATGCTTTAGAATGAATTTTCCCATCCTAAGTGTAAATTTTCTGAACCATAGCAGACCTTAGCATTTGTGGTTATATCCAGATCTTAAAAATATTCCTCAACAGTATCCTATTAAGATAAATTTTGTGTTTGCTTTACAAGGGAAAAATAATATTGAATACTTCTATAACATCTCAGATTCTACATTACATTTGCTAGACTATTTGGTGGAAAATTACATACAAACATACATACGTACATATATGTAACTTTGAAGAACATTAGCTGAACTTCAAATGCATTCTGAGAAAAAAATTCATGCAATAAAAACGAAGAGAAAGAAGTGTATTCACACAGATATATGAAGTTAAAAAGCATAAGACTATTTTCTGGGTTTACATTTTGTAATGCCTGGTTTGGAAAGGTCTATGTATCTTTGTAACCAGAAAAATTCTTCTAGGGGTACCTGGGTGACTCAGTCAATTAAGCATCCAACTCTCGATTTTGGCTTAGATCATGATCTCAGGGTCCTGGAATCAAGCCGTGTGTGGGGCTCCCCACTCAGCAGGGAGTCTGCTTAAGGATTCTCTCCCTCTCCCTCTGCCCCTCCCTCTGTGGGGCCCTCTGCCCTTCCCCTGCTTGCACACACACACACATTCTCTCTCTAAATAAATCTTAAAAAAAAAAAAAAAGAAAGAAAAATTCTATTACATTCTATTATTATTTTCTATTACTGTCTTTAAAGGTCAAATTAATCTTTGCAAAATTTTAGAAGTGAACAGGGAATAGCTGTGTTTTCTCTGATAAGCCCTATTACCTGAATATTGTAATGTGAATTGTAAATTCTATTCTATTACAATTCTATAACTTGGAAGTCTTTGATGCCATTTCTGTGCACAGAGCTTTAAAAAGCCTTATATTCAATATTCTAATATATTAGCCTTATAGCTTTGTAGGACCAGAAGTATCCTTACAGATTTTTGATACAACCCCCTACATTTTTGAAATGAAAAACAGAGAAACAGGCAAATAAAAAAAATGGTTAAGAGAAAGAAAATAGTAAGCTGGTGTCACAACAAAAATTAATATCTGTTTCTCTTCAATATACTTGTATTGACTATTCTACAAGATGACTACAAACTACATAATCATGATTTTAGAAATTATCTATAAGCAACACTCCATTCTTCACGTAAACTTACTCTTTCTCTGTGTTCTTCTGGATGTTCTCTTCTATGGTGAACTTGGAACTTGAAGCATTCTCTGATTAAGGATATTGTTATCCTTAGGATCACTACGTTAGAGTTGATAAATCCCTTTCATGATACCCCCAAACAGTCACATCCTGTTCAGTCTGGACTTCAAGAAATCACCCTGTTTTAGGTTTATGTCCAATCCAGTGTCTGCTGAATTTGTCAAGTTATTTTCTAACTGACTCACATCATGTGCTGATGTATCTTAAACTTCAAAATAGTTGTTGCCTCAAGATCTTTCATGTAGTTATAGTGCAAACTCTGTTCAAATAAGTACTATGATTGTATCCCTGTTGAAAAAAATTGACCTATCAAATTTTTGAAATTGCTTTCCATACTCTGACATGAAAATGCTACCCAATTGACAGCACACACATGTGCATAGAGACTATAGCCACTGTGTTTATTCCAGGTCTCTTAATTGCCTATTTTATTGTATTTTTCTCTCTTTATGTAGCAACCTACTTAGCACCAGGGTCTTAAGTTTTATATTGACATTAAGTTTTATATTGAAAAATGTTTGACATAAAATTTATTTTATTACAGAAGATAAAGCCGGACTTAGCAGGGGCATCAAGCTGACTTCAAACACTGGTGAAGTAGACAAAAATAAAGAGAAAGCACAGACTCTGTTCATTTAATATAACTCCTTTAAGTCATTGATTTTTAAATCTGCCTGAACCCATAGGTAAATATATATTTTCTACTGAAATCTCAGTAATAAAGAGCACATGACCATTTGTGGATATAATTGGTGGTTCACATTTTATCTTGAAAATACTGTTAGCTCGGTTCACAGGATTTTGTATATCTGGGATGATTTCCCTGAGACAGCATAGGATAACAAATAGGGATTTGAGTTAGGAGACATGTTTCTAGTTTCTCCTCTGCCTCTGACTAGTTGCATTAATGTGGTCAGGACATTTCACGTCCCCGGTCCTGAGTGTTCTCATCTATAAAGTAAAGGTTTGGTACCTATTTGGTCTTGTTTATATTGTGAAATGATGTTATTTAAAGAGAATAATAAACACAAAATGCATATAATTTGTTCTCATCAAATAAAAGCTTTTGTTACTATTATTATTAATGAAACCATGAGGTCCTTCTAACTTTAATTTCTATGAACGGCATTGAGTTCAGTTTTGGCTGATGGTGTTCCGTTTTGGCTGATGGTGTTCCGTTTTGAATCATTTCAACAGTTTGTGTTTCTCTAGAATTGAATGTAAAAATATGGGGACTTACTGTGTATAGCTAGTATCAGGACAAAATACTGAGTTAAAAGTGTCGTCTATGATTAATTCACCTCAACTGTTAACTGGTCACACATGTATGACTTATCTGAAAGATACCTCACTACATAATCTTCCAAAAATCATGTTACATACTGTTTCACTAATTCTGAAAAAAAAAAAAAAGATACTTTCTGGAGTCAGAAAGATTTCAAATTGTATGTGATTGTTAAAATGAACAATTTCAATGCAGTTGCATAGTATTATTTAATATGGTCCATTTTTTTTCCTTGAAGTATACTTTAATGCTCTTACTATAAGCAAAGAAACCAAGTTGAATGTAAAAGAAAAGTAAGGATTATTTATTTTCATATCGTCTCCCTGTAGGATCTACCGTGGTCGAGGGCACAGAGTAAGCAAGTGCTCCACAAACACGGATCTTTTAGTGATGGTTCTATTGGGGGGAGGGGAGCATATGCTTCATATTAACTTCAGAATAGTACTCATAAATATCCATATAGCCAGTGACTATTTGGGGGAGTGAAATATAACCGGGTCCAGAGGTAGGTCTAGCTAGCAGAGTATATTTAGGAGTCAGGAAGCTCTAGGTTGGAATCCTAGCTTGCTCACTTCACTAGTGAGATGACTTTGAGCTTTAATTTCCTTATCTGGAAAAAATAAGAGAGAGAATGTAATAATTTGTTACCCTCAGAATTGAATATGATAGTATGCTTATAGTGCCTAAGACAATGCTTGGCACACAGTAAACAATAAATGGCAGTTATTACTATGTAAATTATCCTATAATCCTGATTGCAATTGCTATAAATAACATCAAATTAAACCTTGGTTCATAGTTATTTATTTTAGATAGTATTTAGATATTTAGATAGCATATCTATATGTTGATATTTTGATAATAGATTATTGAATGCTACCTCAATGAATTCCTGACAATTTCTGCTTTCCTTTTATTAATTAGAGGAACCAGGATGAGATGCCTGGTCCAAACACCCTTCTTTTGTCCACTTTCTACTACCCTCCACCAGCATGTATATGCTTGAAAAATATACAGAGGAACTTTGAATGTTGCTGAAGAAGGAAATAGGAGGTTGATTTGTCTTGCTGAGACCTAACTTAGGCTGAGGAAGACATAAAGATTCAGAGCGTGGCATGGTGCTTATACTTAATGGACATTTGCACTGGTTTGGAGATTTTAAGGATCTAAGGAAGATGGAGGGAACATTTTCATGAGAAAATTAGTAAAACTCTGGTCAGGAATTGTGCTGTCTTAGGGCCCAGGTGGGCAATGCAGCAGGGAGCAAAGTTAGAGGCCTTTTTTTTCTTTCTTAGAGGTCATTTTCTACCATTTCTGCACAGAACACAGAAGGCACCTCTAGATTTGAAGACTTTGAGAGGATTAAGGTATAGTCTTGGTGATATCATTGTCAAGTTGAAGTACTGAGACATGGCTAGATTAAGATCATTTACAGTGATTCTAAGGGCAGAAGGCACAGACAAAGGAAGTCAGAATGCTAGAGAAAGAAAGGTAGGGATTGGTGCTATGAAAGAGACTGACTTGTGAAGCACCGCTTTAGAGATTTCAAGAGACACTTGAGACTTTGCAAGATGCTGGAGGTCCTATGTTCTAAGGGCAGGCAAAATCAGAAATCTGTGGGTTTACTGATAACATGACTTGATATCCATAGGCTTCCAGGGCCTAACAAGAGTTCAGTCACATGAAAGAGAGTTTATTTAGTCTTAGTCTTTATTTAGTCTTATTGATAATTAAGATATTTCAATAGTATGGAACCAAGAGTAGGTTTCAAAGTGCTTGGATTTTGGAAATAGTAAGTGAGCTGTGGGATTACCTGCTTGATTCAAAGTATCTTGTGGTTTCATGTGAATCACTTGGCAATAAAGGAAGTGTATGATATTTCCTAATAAAGTTATTTTCAGATAGGAAAAAATGAGGATAGCTCCTTCCACTTGGGAGGTCTTGCTACTGTTCTATGTTCTATGGATTAATCTATTCATGGCTAAGATAGTTCTAGCTAAGAGGCAACATGTAAATTCTTGTAAGTCAGCACTCACAAGTCAGCATTTAGTGTGTTCAGAGGAAACTCTCCAATGGCTTTGAAACACTTAACTCAATTATTTCTCAAAACCCATGCAGCATTCAATATTTGATATGTCCTACTTAAAGATTAACTTCTAAGCATGTATGATTGATATCTTTATGTGTAAACAATTTAAGACTAGATATTAGAATTTTTCTTCCATTTCTTGTCTGAACACCAGCCTTTACCCACACTCTACTGTCTTATATCTCTTTCCTGTACATTCCAAAATTCTTTTCCTTTCCTAAAGATACCACTCAAACATATATACTCTTGAAAAGTAAGCTCATATTATCTCCTGTTGAGTTTGGACTCCCAATTCAGCCGCATGAAGCCCTTAATAATTTATTTTCCTCCTGGAAATAGATGACAAGAATTCGTAGTCAGTTTCAATGTATTCTTCCAATAGATTTTTTTTTTTTTTTTTTTTGGCCTGACAAGCTCTTTGTAGCTATAAGCAAATATGTGAAACTTGGCAAAGGCATCATGCATACTCTTCACCACAGAGACAGCTGCCTCTCCCTACTGGTCCACTTCTTTTCTTTTAAAAAATTATCAAAAGAAGAAGAAAAATAATTATCAGTATTAGCTTATTTGAGGTATACTTTCAGCCAGTTTTATTATAATGCTATTTTTACACTTTGAAAAAATAGTTCAATAAATAAGAGATTTTTCTGAGATATGCATTATAAACATTAAGTCATAATGTCATGAAAGAACTTTGATCTTATTCAGAACTAGTTATTTAAATGATTCTTTAAGGGACACACCTGGGTGGCTCAGTCAGTTAAGAGTCTACCTTCAGCTCAGGTCATGATCCTGGGGTCTGGGGATGGAGCTCCATGTCAGGCTTTCTGCTCAGTGGGGAGTCTGCTTCTCCCACTGCCCCTCCCCCCCATTCGTTCTCTGAATCTCTCTTGCTCTCTCACTCAAATAAATAAAATCTTAAAAAAATAAATGATTCTTTTAACCAAACTGATTCTTGATACAAAAGACAAACTTCTATCTTATATTCACTATCTTGGAAAGATATGATCTTTTAAAAACATGAAATAACAGATTTTATTAACTTCAACCACTCCATGAAAATGATTTTCAATGTTCTTATTCTGAAAGCTCTCTTAGAAATGTTAGCATCTATTAAATTTTATAGATTTTGGAATCACATCTGAAGGTTCAATGATTAGTAGGGCAAACAGAGGGTAAGTTGGCATTTGAGCCAGTCTCTGCTCCCAAAAATGTGAGCATGTGACTCCAGAACTAAGAGTTATTAATCATAGCATTTTTTAAACTGCTATATTTAATGGCTTAATACTATGCTATTCATCTTTCTAATGCCTTCAGGCAGATACCATGGATCCTCTAGAGATAGATTTATGCCACTAGTTAAAATAATCTAAGGAAGGCCTTTTGAATGCATTTTAATTTAACCTCACAAATTGTTCTTCTGCAAATTAAAATATATGTCTTTGTTCTAAATTTTGAATAAATGAAATGGCCTATTCATCAATAAGAAAGTGTTTAAAGTGAGATAATTTATAATAACACCATTTATAAAGTTCTTGGAAATTTTTCTCCTGGTTTCACTTTAGATTCAAGTTCTGAGAATTGACTAAAACCTAACTGTATTAGTCTGCTGGAGCTGCTATAAGAAGATATCACAGACTGGGAGGCTTAAACAAATAATTTTCTCACAGTTCTGGATGCTGGAAATTCAAGATCAAGCTGTTGGCTGGTTTAGTTTCTCTTTCGGCCTCCCTTTTTGGCTTGTAGATATCCACCTTCTGACTGTGTCCTCACATGGCCTTTTCTCTGTGTGTGCGCATCCCTGATGTTTCCTCCAGTTCCATACTTATGACCTCATTTAACCTTAATTACCTCCTTAAGGACCCCTATCTCCAAGTATAGTCACATTGTGGGGTAGGGCTTCAACATGTAAGTTTTTGGAAGAAACAATTTAGTCCACAATGCCAATTTCTAAGAAATTATTTCAAAGAAGTAGATGTAATAGGTAAGAGTTATTTTAAAAATTTAAAGTTATCCCAGATAATAACTGAGTAGAATCCCTAAGTAGAAAATAATCATCATGTCCTCTATATGTCAATAACTCCCCAATTTAAATTGTTGTGTAAGAACTTCTTACATATCAGTCCTTCAAAAAGAATTTTCAGCCAAATATTTCATGAACTAGACATAATTAAAAACCCTTTTATGACTGAATGTCAAATTGATATCAGAAATACTACTCGTTTCCTCCCAGGGACACTATTAAATGCCACAATGGTTTATGAAAAGTTTTCTATATATTAGGAAGCATACTTTTCAGATCTATACTCTTCCTTAGATTCTTTAAAAAGATTTCTCTTTCCCTAGTTCTTCAATATTTTTCAAGCATGCCCCTTTAAAGAACAAATTTATTTTATTTTGTTTGCTGATCACGGCCTGAAGATAGACCTGCATGCAGACATACACATTTTGAGAAATGCTCACTGTTCTCTAGGGGTTCCCAAAACGTCTTTTCTGGTCAGAAATTCAAAGGCAAGCCTATAAGTACTGATTTTAGCCAAATCCCCAACATTTAGGAAGCATTTTTTTAAACATTTATCTAGATTTTTCTAATGTGGAATTGTCTCATATCCTATATATATCATATCTTGTCATCTAGAGCTCTTACACTTTGAATAATAGAATGCATAATAACCTCTTCTCCAGGAACTTCAATATATTGCTACTGGGGCTCTTGCTACTTCCTTCCTTCCCTATAGGGCTTGATTTGTCAGATTTAACTCTTAACCACAGAAATTATTGGGACATTACCAGTGTCTAACTCCTAACCAAATCAATCAATCAATCAACAAACAAAATGTATTTTATTTTCTAGGAAGTGGAATTCCAGAATGAATGGAGGTGGGGGGTGGAGGATGGGGGAGTGGGGGGTAGAGGGTGTGTACAAAAGGAATAGACTCATTTCTCTGGCTGCCTTAAAAAAACAAAACCACTTATACTTATTAATTTCCTGATAAGCACAACTCTCAATCGTATGAGCTTCAGAAAAGACAGTAATTTGGGGATGATGTGTTTGTCAGCTCTGTCTGTTGAGTAGGTGATGATTGTTTCTGAATCCCATTCTACATTAATTAGAATCCCTCCATAGTCCTGGAAAAATATGTCTTAAATGTCAGTGTTTCCATGGGTTTTTCTTCAGCTTTTGTGTAGTCAATGTGGAGTGGGCATCAAGATAGCAGATGGCGTACAGTGCAGAGGTTGCCAGTCAGACACAATTTTTAGCCAGGATTCACATATGTACTTTGATTTGGGGTATGATTTATTCTATTATGATAAAAGAAAGATCATGTTTGCAATCTCATATAGATTTGGCAGCTAATAATTATGACTTTTCTTAATAAAAGTGGATTTAAATGAGTCCATTACGACATGCTGCTGTCTACATTAATATGTGAGCAGTGAATTTAAAATATAGTCATCTACTTATAACGTTATTATTTAAAGTAACTTTTATATTTATAAATGAAATATGGTTGACAAATAATAAGGAATTGAAAAACCTCCTTGGATAAAATACACTAATGGACTTTCTTGGACAACTACAATTATGCAACTTTCCCATACTCACACTCTAATAATACATGGTGGAAGAAAGAACATTCCTCCCAAAAGTGAAATTTTTGTATAAATAAAATATGTGCTTACTGATGTCCCAATTTAGCTTTCCATTCCTCCTGCTGGGTGACAACTAACGATACCCAATATTAAATTTGCATTATAATGATCCATAATAATAACTAACATTTATTAAGTGTTTACTAATGTGCCAGAAAGTGTTCTAAACTTACTACATACAAATTTTTCATGTATTACATCAGCTCTAAATAGGATATAATATCATTATCCCCATTTTACGTAGAGATCAAGGTTATAGGGGTAAAAGAATTTGCGTAAGTTTGATAGATACATAGTATCAACACAGACAATCGATGACTAACTCTAAAAAATAATCTTTCTCACTTTTCCCAAGATGTAAATGTTAACAAAGCAAACTCTGGGTTGCCCTCTCTGGTACTTTATATCTATTGAGACATAAATCAAAGTTTTTGTGTGTGTGTCAGCACACAAGTTATACCTTCAATAAAAAAGATTATTTCAAGGTAAGGCCAATGACAATTACTTTCCATAGATTTCTATCAGAATTGCAAAAGAGAAAAATAATTTCCTTATTCCTGCTGGAAACAGTCTGCCCCAAACCTGCTTTTATCTTTTTGGTGTGTGAATAACAGTGTGTTAAATGATATTATAGTCCATCCTCTTGCTTTCCTCTTATGGGGGGGCAGATAGATTTTACTTAACTTGTAAAAATTTAACAATTATAGGTAGAGCAGTCATCAGATAGAGCAATTACCTTATAAGATTTAAAATATAACAGCTGACAATAATCACATGTAATAGTTGTCAAGGAAAACAGAACGAATGTTTGAATCTCTGGAATTTGAAATTATGGTATGTTAGCATTATGCCTATTTGATATTCATGCTTTTCTCCCTGTCTTTTGTTACTTTTTTTTGCCGGTGTTACTTCTCTTCTGGAATAGCCTCTTGCTGTCTCTCTCTCTTTCTCCCCCCCTCCTTCCCTCCCTCTCCCTCTCTCTCACAGTTGCTTAGATCACAATAGTATCTTCTTTATTGGTCCAGAGGAAAATCCTGATCTTAACTAAGATTATTTCCTGAATCAAAACAAATGAGTTTGAAAAACTGATCCAGTGGAAGGGGGAAATCTTTGATGTTTCAAACATTTTCCCAGGGATTTCGGGGCTATTATCCATCATTGTTTGGTAAACCGAGTCAATTAAAGGCATTCACATGTAAAACATTTCTTTACAAAGAGCTCACAGTGACTGTTAGAGTCTTGGGGCAGAACGAGGGGAGGAAGAAATAGGAGAAGGATAGGCTTTTAACCAAGAGTAATTGTAAACACTTTATAAGATCTGAATTAATTTATTTGTACTCTCTTTAAAATGTAATTGCTACTTAATTTTTAGGAAAGAATTTAGGAAAAACCAAATTATATATCTCCATGAAACGTTTTAATTACAAACCGTATAGAGCATGGAAAATGAGAGGCTAGAATAAAAATGTTAAAAAAACACTGCATATTTAATCTCATTTTTTTCTTGGTCTAGCTTGTTCTTGGTCTTAGCTATCACTGGAGTTATAATCACTTCGTCCACTATACAGTGATTAAAATACTTAGTTTCTTTTACTAAAATTTTATTGGTAACTTTTCTGAGATGGGAGAATTTGTAGATGAATTACAATAAAATCCAAAAGTTGTTCTGGATTATCATAAGAGCAAAAAATAAAACTAGGTGCAGAAGAGAGTTTTTAAATTTCCATTTGTACAGAACAAAGTACTCCAGTGCTAGATTATAGTGAATTCATTTCTTTATTTCTGCAGGAGGCCTTTGGGCATCTGTATCATCCTAACTTATCAAAAGGAAGGTATACAGCACATTATAGAATTTTATGAGCATCATCTTAGGCATCTTTGGGGTTTATTTCTAGATTCTCTATTTCTAAATAATGTTTCCTAGATGTGTTGACAACTCATTTATTAATTAAGTCCTTGAGGAGAAAAGGAGAAAAAAAAAACTCCCTATAGCTAAAAACAAAATCCAAAATTAAGTTCTTTAAGTATATCAATAAATATCAAAATAGCATTATTTTGCAAACTGTAATATTTTGTTGCCTGTTTATCTGAAATAAATAGGTGAGGAAGAGTTCCTTTTTTTTTTTTTTTTTTAGTTTGGCCTTCAACACTTAATGTATTTGCATGAATATATATATCTTGAATATAGTAACAGTATTTTCCACTCAGAGCAATAGAATTAAAGAACAAAAAAGAACCTTAAGAATCTAGTCCAATACCCTTATTTTACAAATAAAAAAACAAAATTGAGACCACCAAAGATAAATGCATTTGCTCAAATTTTATACAGCTTGTTTAGTAACAGAACACAAGACAACAGGTGGAGGTGAGAATATTAGTAACCTTAATGCACCATGCACAAGAAGCCATAGGTCACAACTGTTGCTAGAACCAGCCCTCACTCGCTTTCCTCTGTGATCCTCAGGTTTGGTTAAAATCTGAACCCTGGGTTTATTCATATTTAACCAGATGCTATTTGAATTTCTTTAAAGCAATATTTTACCTAAATATATGCTTACTGCCAAGGAAAGCTTTAATAGCAATCATATATATTTATATCTCACTGTATCTCAGTCCTCACCTCATGCCCAAAGACTTCTCATTCTTTTATTTTTAAATTTGTATTTTTTTCTCTTAGAATACGAAATCAATGTTATCACAAATTTCTAGGATTAACAGGTTAAAATACACTACTAAACTTTGAATATGCACTATTTAAGAATTAGAAATAATAGTTCATTTGAAACTTGGTAACTTCTCCATTTTTGATTGCCATGATATAGTTACCTACCCATTTTTAAAAAATTGTTTTCAGAAGCATGAGAGAACACTTTTCTGACTAGTTTAATAGTGTTTTTCTTTATTTTACAAATGGGTGGGACAGGGGCGCCTGGCTTGCTTAGTCAGAAGAGTGTGCGACTATTGATCTCCAGGTCGTGGGTTCAAGCCCCACATTGGGTGTAGAGACTATGAAAAAAAAAATACTAAAAAAAAACAACAAACAAAAAAACAAATGGATGGGACAAACCATTTTAACTTTTATTCTTCCTAAATACACATGAATTTTACTTTGATCAGGTTTTGTAAATCATTAAAACAATGTTAATTTTTATAACTATGGACACATACCTGGTAATGGCTAATATTTACTTATTCATTAAAAAAGTTACCAAAGGATACTACACACCAGGCAATGCCCTAGAGACCTAAAGATTAGGAAGGCAGTGCTCTCAAATAGCACTTCCCCACATTTAGTGGGGAAGGCAAAAGATCAGATCTCACCAAATCTAGTGTTACAACGTACTATTAGAGGATGCATAAAAAAAGAACCACGAAGCCATGTGTGGTGCAGGCATAACGTGGGGAGGGGGAGAGACTACTAGCATAAGTACAGATTTCTTAAGGATGGTCAAGTTAAAGTTAAGTCCTGAAAAGACAGTAATGAGATCCTTCATAAAGCAGTATTAGCATTATTATGTAAAAGTTTATTTTTTTCCAAAATTTTCCTCTTCTTACATCAGACGAAAAGATTTTCCAGTTGATTAGTTAACATGTCTTTTTAGGAATGTTGATTCCATCATTCCTTCCCCGAGTAGGAAATAAAACAGGAAAATAGGTCCTATCTTCTAGTTTTAGCTCCCTCTCTTTCTCTCTCTCAATCTCTTTCTCATACACACACACACACACACACACACACACACACACACACACACACACAATCTGCAGAAGGGGACCAAACCACATTTTTTTTCAGAGACTTATTTGATCGCTTATTTTAAGTACTAACCATAGCATTACAAACTATGGTTAGTTAAAAATCCATAGAAACCAACCAACCAAGGAACAATATTAGGTTCCCCTATACTTCCTTTTTTTCCCTCCTTTTTCTTACCAACTGGTACCCTTTCTTATATAGAGGCAGTATCCTCCTAAGATTTTCTTCATGATGAAGATATATAGCAGAAAATTTCAGTTTCATTTGTAAACTGAATATTCTGTACATCTTTACTAAAGAATTCATTCCCCATTTTTAAAAGCACATTTTTTCTTACAAGCAATTTTCATAAAATAGTAAGAACTAAGTCAAAATATATGCAATTTTACAGAATAAGAAAGTATTTCTTAGCTTAAAAATCATTTTGTTGTTTTTATTATTTCTTTGCCACACACAGACATATCAACTTTTTTTTTCCCCTTGGGATGGTAGTGGGTGGTCCAGAATCAAGCTTTGACAATAAGTATGAAGTGATAAAGCCCCACTGCATCACAACCCCATATTGGCACTATTTTATACTAAAAGACAACATTATGTTTTAAAACACAAAACAATAAATTTTATTTCATTAATTAATAACAAATTATTAATTTAATTATTTTAAGTGTTTTTTATGTGTATATTATTACGTTTTGATTATTTTGGACAACAAAATAAGCTAAATCAAGAGCTGCTGCAGGCTTTGCTTTCTTTCTCCTTGAACCATTTACATTTTGCGCCTGCACCATTTTATCTCCAACTAATGTCCCCCTGCTATCAATGCCTCTGATACCTTCAGTTTCACTGGTTTCTTCATCCAGGAATTGATTAAGCAAATAAAAGCAAACAGTTGATAATGCAAAACAAGTCTTCTTAAGGTATGTGTTTGTGAAAAGCATAAAAGACTTCCCTTCTTACATAGTGTTGTTCTGGGGATCTAAAGAAATGATGTGAGAGATTTAACCACAGGTATTTATTATCATTTTTAAAGGAAAGTCCTAATATATATGGGAAAAGGCATAAGAGCAACGGTCAGCAGTCTTATGTACCAAGCAAAGTAGTTTTGATAAGAAGACAAGTGCTTTTGAAAACAGTGCCTTTTGTCACACTCCCTTGAATACGGTAATCCCATGCCTATGATGGCTGATAAAGTCCTTTTGTAAAGAAAGCTGGGAGTTGGCATTGTGAAATATCCATATACAATTTTACTTAAAATTACAAATTTTGTCACTGGGACCAATTAAAGCAAACCAAGGCATTCCCTCTCTGCTGCAGGGGCAAGAGATTACTTCTTAAATATTTGTCATGTCCCATAATGTGATCGGTTATTATGTGAGTATGTATTTAAGTGACATTGTATCATGCATCTGAGAGCTAAAGAAACCCAGGGAGAGGGGCACCTGGGTGGCTCAGTCAGTCAAGCGTCTGCCTTCCACTCAGATCATGAGCTCCGTGTCCTGGGATTGAGCCTCACATAGGGCTCCCTGCTCGGTAGGGAGCCTGCTTTTTTCTCTCCCCCTGCTTGTGCTCTCTCTTGCTAGCTCTCTCAAATAAGTAAATGAAATCTTTTAAAAAAAAAAAGAAAGAAAAGAAACCCAGGGAGAGTTTGCAGGTTAAATTTCTGCCTGCACTCC
Organism: Ursus maritimus; assembly: GCF_017311325.1. Taxonomy (NCBI): domain Eukaryota; kingdom Metazoa; phylum Chordata; class Mammalia; order Carnivora; family Ursidae; genus Ursus; species Ursus maritimus. Next base: position 45,475,672 of record NW_024423343.1, read on the forward strand.
CAGTTAGTAGATATGGCAGCTAGTATCCAAAACCAGGGATGCAATAAGCTGTGCTCTCTGCCCTGCATCTTACCTTCTACCGTTTTCCTGTCTTTTTTTTTTTCCCAATTCAAGTCTGTACTGTTATTTTTTTTTTTAATTTGTTGTTATGAGCTGCCAAAAGCAGCATACTGTTCAGCTAGGTGGACTGACTCTTGCCCCAGAAGGGCACATGTGAATTTTCCAACCAGAGCTCCATCAAGATGGCTGTTGAACTGTTTTTATCTTTTACTGACTTTCGTCATCGCCTTCTCTTTTTCCCCTGAGATTACCAGGGTTATTACTGCTCAGAAAGAACTTATGGTGGGGAAACACTCCTCATTAGAAAGACAAACACACGTAGTACTACCACCCATGTTGCAATTTGAGAAACTGGCCCCAACAACGCATGAGATTATTTGAAGTGACCAAGTTGGACCTCAGGATGTCGTGGATCTTTTCTTTTCCTCCAAAAAAAGGAAAAAATAAAAGATCAACCTATTAGGTACTTAGAGAACCATTCCATATGATGAATCAGTTTTATTTTAGGTTATTTTAACTTTTATTTTTTTAAAAAAGTTAATTCTCTACAGTGATTTTTTTTTCTCTTTCTTAGGAAAAAATCCTAGTTTAGGGGACAGATTTTACACTTGAGTGTTTTGGGAAATCGCCTCTTGTTTCTTTAGGGTATTTTGCATTTTCATGAAATGCATTGTCTTAGGATGCAGTGAAAGAGGGGGCAGTCAGGTTAAGAAAATGTTTTACTATTGTTGTTAAGTCCTCCTACACCATGTCAAGCGTGACAGGGCATTTTTTTCTTTAACACATCCTGGTCCAGTGAAGGCTGAGATTCAGAAAAAGTGCTTGACACAACAATTTAGCAGGAAAGAAAGCTATTTTAAAAGTCTTTTGGGAACATGTTTGTGAAACAGGAAAAAACATACAATTGAGTTGATAATAGCACTCAGTAAAGGTTAGACTCACTGAAATGGATTTGCCATCTTTTTTCACAGGGAACGCTTTCTTCTTAAGCAGCAGTTCTCACTTAAGCAAGGCTTAATTCAGCAAGGAGCTTCTTCCTGTGCAACTGCTTTTGCACTGGAAAATCTATTTTTAAATTACAACCCAGACTTAGTCACAGGAGTAAATAATTAAAAATAAGCTGTGCTTGGTATGTGCAAAATTACAGCAGTTTATAGAGTGCATCATGGGACTCTGTGCCTAGCAAAGGTCCAAAAGACATAGCAAGGTTTCCACTCATTAATTCCCCAAAGAATCTCGAGTTCCTCGCAGGCCTGCACCTTTACCTTCACTCATACAGTCCTTGCTCATTCTGGACCTATGCTTTTGTTTTTCTAGTTCCTTGTCCCTAGAAACTCTACCTCTGTCTTCTACCAACACACATTCTTACACTGAGTTCCTTCAACACTAATGTTTTGAAATGTGCTCTCATTCCATTCACATACACATCTCAGAATACACTGTCTACTCCCTTCCCGTTATGACAGTCCTTCTGGAGGAAATTTCGCCATTTGCTATTCTATTATATGACAATGGGTGTGAACTTTCCATTTCAAAGCCCTCCCTTACTGCTTTCCAGAATCATCTAGACAAACTCCCAGGGACTTTATTCTTCAAAATGTCTGCTCTGTACTCAGATATTTTCCTACCACCCCTTTTCCTCTGCCATATCCCTTATATTAGTGATTGGACCTTACTCAGATACTCATGGTAGAATTTGGGGACTCTGTTTAGGTTTCTTATACTCCCTAAATTCTCCTGTTCTCACAGATTAAATATTTTTAATATCTCTGTTAAATATTCCTTTCTGTCCCCATTATTATTATTCTTAGTTCTAGCCTTCATGATTATTTTCTTGCTTCACTTACTTACAAGTCACTACGGTATTTTGTCTCTCTCCAACTACCCTTATTGCCACCTTTGAATTAATCTTCTTTCTTTCTTTCTTTCTTTCTTTCTTTCTTTCTTTTTAAGATTTTAGTTATTTATTTGACACAGAGAGAGAGAGAGCACAAGCAGGGGGAGCAGGGGAGCGGAAGAGGGAGAAGCAGGCTCCCTGTGGAGCAGGGAGTCTGATGCAGGACTCTAACCCAGGACTCGGATCATGACCTGAGCTGAAGGCAGTTGCTTAACCAACTGAGCCACCCAGGTGCCCAATCCTCCTGCTTTCTAAAACGAAAAACTTATCATAGTGCTCTATTATTATTATTATTATTATTATTATTATTATTATTATTTGTAGCAGAGTTAGCAAATCTTTGGGATACATGTTATTCCTTAGGATGGTGGCCATGGCAGACATCACTGATGGATCAGTGCGTCTCACTGAATCTAGACTCAAGCTTATTGCTGCTAATCACAGTCCTGCTAATCATAGCCACAGCACATCAGAGCAGGCATTCTAGATGAAAATCTCTAGTCTAGAGCATTAAATAAAAACTCCTCAATATGACAGAAAATACCATCTCTAATTTGCCTCTCTGTCTCCCTGGAATGCCTCAATCTCTTATGTACCTGCATCTTTCAAGTATCTGGCACTTCAAATTACTGATTTTTTAAAACTCCACTCAAGTGTCATATTTCCTGTCTCTCTCACTCTCTCCACATGCATGTGTGCGTGCACACACACACACTCATACATAAACCACTCCCATGTAAAATGCATCATTCCATCTGATCAAACACTAAAAAATATTTATTATCTATAACACTTCATTATCCAAATTTGTACATGCCTTTCTTCTGTTACAAGGCTTTAACCAACTCCAAGAGCAAAAATTATATCATTTCTGGATCCCCAGCACTTAACATTGCTTTTGGAATATATTGGGTTCTAAATAAATGTTTGAATGAATGAGTAAATAAATGAATATACTAAAAAATACAAAGGTGGAACTGTGTTTAATGATTGTAAAATAGAGATCCTGTAAAGGAAAACATTTCAGGATTATCAGGGTGCCCATGTGGCTCGGTTGGTTAAGTGTCTTCCTTGGGCTCAGGTCATGACCCCAGTGTCCTGGGATTGAGTCCTGCAAAGGGGGGGGGGGCTCAGTGGGGAGTCTGCCTCTGCCTCTCCCTCTGCCCTTCCCCCCCCTCCTGCACAGGAGCGCGGGCACACACTCTCTCTCTCCCAAGTAAATAAATAAAATCTTTAAAAATTTTTCAGTATTATCAACACTGTTTGCTTCTTTACAAAAATAATGGAAAATGTGGTGAATTTTAAATAAAGTGTGCATTTACCTGAGACACACCCATTGATATTTCTCTTTCCTCCCTCCCTCTACCTTTTCCCTTAGCTCCTCCCTTTCTTTTTTCCATCCTTTTTTCACTTTTCTTTTACCTAGTAATAACTTCATAGTAGGGAAACAGTTGGGACGTAAGCCTTTTAACTTGGGTTAATTTCAAAGAATAAACTAAAGTTCCTTAATTTTTCTTGCTAATATTCCCATTTGTTTTTTCTTGTTATTGTTTACAATAACACAATTTAAATATGTCACAAGTGGAATACAAATACCTACAATTTTTTTGTACATAAATTGTCAGTTTTCCACCCCTGTAAGAAAAATAAAATAAGACTGTATAAATGTAAAGAAAAGAAATTACTGACAGGAGAAAAGAGATAAACAATAATAAATTCTTTAAACCTAAGGAATATTTTCTAAGTTTATCACAATAACTTTTGCCCCAATTATGCATAATGGTTATTTTCTATAAACTAGAATTTTTATCTCGAAGGAAATATAATATTTTTGTGTATAAGCTGAAAAGTAGTTTCTGAAAGCAAATTTCGAGGAAAATGTACTTTTCCTTACAAATAAAATAGTTCTAAACATGTAAAATAAAGTTAACGCATCAAATTGAAGGAACAATTCAGAGTTTACATCCGTGGGATGCTCTGTAAATTAGGCAGGCTTTTGCTCTTTGTGTTTTGTTTTACAGTGTGAACATTATCTCTTGACAAAGGAGAGAGAGGAAACTGATGTTCTGCTCAGCACAAATCTTCCCTTATATACACATACCTTTTTTTCTTGCATTTACTTTTTAAAAAAACAGCTTTATTAATGTATAAATCACATGCCATGTAATCCACCAGTTTAAATTGTATAGTTCAATGATTTTAGTATACTCAGGATTGTGCAACTATCATCACAATCTAATTTTCGAACATTTTTATCACCCTAAAAAGGATCCCTGTACTCACTAGCAATCAGTCCCCATCATCACTCTCCCTCAGCCCCATGCAACCACTAATCTGGTCTCTGTCTCTATAGATTTGCCAAATGCTGGATATTTCATATAAATAGAATCATATAATATCTGTCTTTTGTGATTGGTTTCTGTTACTTAGTGTAATGTTTACAAGGTTTACCCATGTTGTATTACTACTCCTTTCTTTTTATTGCCAAATAATATTCTATAGTATGGATATATCACATTTTATTTATCCATCCATTAATTGATGGACATTTGAGTTGTTACCACTTTTCAGCTATTAAAAATAATACTACTATGAATATTCATGTACAAGATGTTTTTGAACATATGTTTTCATTTCTGTCAGATATATACATATAACCAAAATCAGAGGATTATGCTAATCTGACCAGATTTCAGTGACTTCCTACCTCAGTGACCAGGAGGACAGACTTACTTGAACCAGAGGGTATAGATTCTCTACTGGAAAGAGGGGTTCATTTTATCAGGGAAAAAAAGAAATTGTGCTGGATTGACAGTATCATCAGAGTTCTTGAGCTTCCCAAATACTGAGATATCCTAGGAGGTACCGTGTAAATTTGATTTTTTAAGAAAAATTGAAAGTCCCAAATAACAGAAATACAGTGTTGATGATGAGCTATTATGTTAAATTAAAATTCCAGGGGAATTATACGTTTTCTGATTTTATTGCCTTTGGAAGAAAACATGTTTTCACATAGAATTTGACTCCTGACTTTGTGAAAGGGAAATAGGTGTAAAGCTCTTAGTCCAAAGACCTGGAAAGATATGTTTTGTTTCTATGCTCTTTGAGCAAGCAATTCTTTCCATATTAGATCTCCTGGAGGGAGAGTGTTTCCATCAAGTACAAAGCATTTTTTTCAGTCTCCCTCCCACCTTTTACTAATTGGGCTGAGAATTGGCCACTTGCCTCTTTCAAATAAAAAGAAGGTGACCAAAATCACCGGAAAATGGCTAATCATGCCCACAATGGGAAAATTATTCCCATGAGTACATACTTCAGAGTGTAAAATGAAGCCCCAAATTTAATCACAATTTTATCTGTCTTTAATGGCTATTCAGCTATTCAACCTGGAATGTTCATTAGATAAGCAAGTAAGCATAAGAGTCAATATTTTTTTTTTCGCTCCAATACAGATCAGTAAAGACTATTATAGTCAACCTAAAATTGTACTCAAATTTGGGAGAGTTTATATCTTGTTTTTAATGGATTAGCGTGTTATATTCTTTAAGATGTGACTATTTGATTACAATGTATACAAACAATTTGCTAGAACTTTAGTTTATAAAAGTTCAATATTAGGAAATACACAATTATGTTAACTAAATGGACATATTTGGGAATATACTTGTTACCATTCACTTTGATATTTTCATAACTGACTTAAATGACAGAAAAAAACCCCAAACGTATTATTTCTAAAGAAGATAAATTCACAATGCATATGACCACCCCTTGAAATATAGGGTAAATTTTCATTTACAATGCTATAGAAATTGTGGCTAATAACTTAAAAACATGTATGAGCTTGGTTACGTTTCTAAAAATTTTAATGTGATAGAATAATAATAACAGTAATAACAATAATATCTAACTTTACTGAGTTCTAAAAAGTCTGTACATTATCTCATTTTATTTTCACAATAGCCTTCTGGTGTAGGGGCTATTTTGCAAATGAGAAAACTATTCTTACAGAAGTTATTTAACTTGAAAGTGTGAGGTTGAGTTGGGTTTTCAAATCAGAATTTGTAACCAGTACAACTCTTGCCTCTACTATCACAGTTGTCCCTCTATTAGGCTAATTATTAAATACCAGGTAGATGTTACTTTATTTTACTATCTCCCTGGAAAAGGGAAAATTGTATCATTGGTCAGAAGGGCAACATTTATAATATATATTTTTTTAGCATGTAGAATTTAATAGTTGTAGTTAAACTCAGATGCCTCTTCAAAATAAAATAGTTTCTGGGGGTTTTTATTGACTTTTTAAAATTGGCTATTAGATGTGCTTTTATATACTAGGTCATAATATTTTGATGAATTAAATGTAATAATCTTTCTTGCTATTTTATTGATTACCTTGTTGAGTTTATGGACTGTTGAATCATTCCTTAACATGTCTTGTAATTTCTGGAGCTGTATAATTTAAATTTTTTTTACCTATGTCATTTCCTGTTAAATGCAAAAGAGATAAAAACCCAATGTATCCCAAATTCTTAAATTGTTGGCTTCCGGTCCCAGGAGCATTTAGGCTATTTCAATGTTGATGACGATAAGTATAACTTGGCTTAGATGAATTAATCTGATCCCATTCTGAAGAAGTCTGGCAAGGGGGATTATGAAAACATATGTTTGCTTTTCTAATTTCATTTTTCTGCGGTGGAGAAGAGAGAACTAGACTTACCCCAACTGGCCTTTCAAAAGTGAGAACAGCTCTTCAGTATATGAAGAGGTGAAATCAAGATGTGACTTCTTTTGGCCTAAATACCTTTTCTCTGAATTTTCATGTAGCAAGAGAAAAAAATCATGGGTCTACATTCCACTGTCTTAGATTCAAACTCAAACTCCTTTGGGCAATTAGAAGGAGGGGACCTGGGGAAAATCTTCCTGACCTAGAAAAAACAGTGTTGGAAAGTTTCAGTTTCAAGGATATTTTGGATTTGGGTTAGTTTGAACAAAAGTGTCCCTCTTGCCTTTTACATAAATTTTGAACCCTTACCCAAGGCTTAAATTATCTTATTCTACTCTTTCATTTTACAAGTGAGATACCTGGGAAGGTATGTAACTTGCTCAAGCTCATTGAATGACCACATATTGACTGAGCACCAGGACTAACTTCCTATCTTAAATGTTGGTGAAATCATCCCTCTTTAGAACCTTATGAGTGAGTCCTATGGACTCTGTTTAAAAGTAATGAAATAAACCACTAAAATAAGATTATTCTCTAACTTTATATTTTTGTTGAGGAATTTTAACTTATATTCACTTCCATCTCCCTACACAACTAGGTGAAAGTAGATGCTCAATAAATAGGGTAAGATGACTAATTGAAATTTCCAGAAGTATTTCTTAAATTAAAATGCATGTGGTTTTATCTTGGCATCTTAACAGAATGGCAAGTCTGAGTTGTAAAGCTGTTTACTAATATAAGTTTAAAAAAAGTAAAATATCCCAGCCTTACTAAGACAAGGAATCAAAAAAAGAAATTGCGTGAGAAAAAATAAAAATGCGTTTGATAAATGAAAGTGAAATGAAATGTGAAAATTGGATGGTTAGGCAAAATAACTGAATAAGCAAAACAGAAATGTATCCTGCACCACTTTCTATATTTTAGTTACCCCAAAAAAAAAAAAAAAAAAAGGCTCAATTCTCTGAGTCAATAGAGTTTGGGCAAAGGGCTTCAGATTTAGAGTTGGAGAATCTGAGTCGTTAGACTGGGATCAGCCCTAAGCATCTGTGTGCCCTTGGCCAAGTCACTAAGATATGTATGAGATACGAGATAAGAGTAATATTCCCATGACTAATTAAAATTATAGAGTAATAAATATGATAGCAATAGCTAATGCTTATTGGGTGTTTATTATAAGTTCTTTGTATCTATGATGTAATTCAACACTTAAAACAACCTGACAAGATGAATTATGATAAAAATTTTAGGCAACATCAACCAAGCCACTATTTGTGTACTCCTTTCCCTATCAGAAAATAGTGAGTTTAAGTGTTATAAGAACTGGAGTTTGAAGCTATGCCTCTCTGACTCCAGCACACATCTTTCAATAAGTATGCAGTATAGAAGAGGGAGCTAAAAATTAAGTATTCATTTTCTAGTTGGTAAACCAAGCAGAAAAGAGTTGAAATGATTTTCTTAAAATCACCTAACAATTTTGGAACAGCTGGAAGAAATTCTGCAGCTCATGTGATTGCCTTGCCCTATGATAAATGTATGCTAAAGTTAGGAGGAATGACTGGCCAATTGTGAAGCAGAAAGTTACCACTTACATCTGATGGGAAAATATAATTTTTTGACCAGGTGAAGATTTGTCTTCAACGGGCTGTAACAAATTGCCACACATGTAGTAGCTTAAAACAACACACATTTATTATCTCACAGCTCCATAGGTCAGAAGTCCTGTGGGCTTGGCTAGTTTCTCTATTTCAAGTCTTACAGGGCCCAAATCAAGGAATTCTCTTCTGGAGGCTCTGGGAGAAAATTTACTTCCTGATTCATTCAGGTTGTTGACAGAATTCAATTCCTTGAGGTTGTAGAGCCAGAGTCCCTGTTTCCTTGCTGGCTATTAGTTTGAGAGCCACCTTTATCTCCCAGAGGCTTCCTTCCGGTCCTTGTATGTGGGTTCCCTGGCAAAGCCATCTCTGGTGTCATGTCTCTTCTGCTTCCTTTTCTTCTGTTGCATCTCCACAGCTGACCATTCAACCTTCCTCTTCTACTTTGAAGGGGTCAAATGATCAGTTTAGCCTACCAGGATACTTCATAGCAATCTGTAAGGTCCATAACCTTGAAATGACAGATTCTGGGGACTAGAGCATGGAAATATGTGGGGGCTTATTATTCTGCCTACCATGGAATTCTACTATGTGTACCACTGGTTCTCTACTTCAGCTGTATACTAGAATCATCTTAGAAACTTGAAAAAAATGCTTATCCCTAGGCCCCAATAGAGATGAACTGAACGCAAATTTCCTGGAGTAGAATCCAGTCAATGACTTTTTTTTAAGGTGTCAGAATTTATAATGTGCTTCATAGGGCTAAGAGCACCCCCAAACACCAGTTTCCTCAACCTAATTAAATTCATTTTTAAGTGATCCATTCAAAACACACTTTCTATTTACTCTCTTTGTGCCTAGGGTTTGGAGTTATAAAGGTAGATACAATGCATGTCCTATTTTTACTGTTCTCACAATCTAGTGGCATAAACAGACACACACACAAAAAGAATTACAACATTACCAGATACATTTTGAAATAGCTATTTGAAAATTTGCTTTTGGAGTTCTGAGACATTTATTGTGCCTGGGAACATGGCAGAATATTTTGCTTGATTTATACTTGATATTTATTTATTTATTTGTTTGTTTGTTTTGAAGTAAGCTCTACTTCCAACGTGGGACTTGAACTTATGACTTCAAGATCAAGAGTCACATGCTCCTCTGACTGAGCCAGACAGGTGCCCCCTTAGTAGTTATTTTTAGAACAGCCTGGCAGGGGGAACCTGGCTGGCTCAGTCAGTTAAGCAACCAACTCCTGATTTCAGGTCAGGGTCTTGGGATCCAGCCCCATGCTCAGGCTCTGCACTCAGCAGGGAGTCTGCTTGAGGATTCTCTCTCTCCTTCTCCCTCTGCCCCTCCCCACCTCTGTCAAGTAAATAAATAAATAAATCTTAAAAAAAAATAGTCTGGCAGTAACTAGAGACAGAGGAATATGAGTGTGTCCAGGTTTCAGCATGGTCCAATGAGGCTGTTGTATTTATGTTGTGTTTCCCAAAATTTAATAGGCCAAGAATTTCCCTGAAGTCTTACTAAAAATTCAGATTCCCAGTTCTTCTCCTGAAGATTATGATTCCGAGGGTGTGTGGCGGGGTCTAGACATTCTAACATGTTCAGCAGGTTCTGGTAGTGATTCTGATGCAGGTGATCCATGAACCCACAATTTGAGCAACACTGGTTTATGCTACATCAGTGATTTGGTACCTGTTCATTCAGCAGCCTAAAAAATTATGGAAGCCCCAAGTGATATTATTTAAAAAAAAAAAAAAACTTATATTTGAGTTTCTTACATCCGTAACAGATATTTAAGAAGAAGAGGTCCTTATATTTTAATTTGAAAGTGTTAAGGACATTCCAGGCCAGGATGGGGGTAGGGAGTTAAAATCTTATACTGCATGTATTTCTTAAAGATTTTATTGGAAGTGAAGACAGTAATTTGCAAGAATAATTCTAGCAGAAAGGAAAAAAAAGCAGTGAGGAGAAAATAAAAGGTAACTGGGATCTTGTACTTTGACATTTTCCCTCAGTGGCACAATCTCTTCTACATAGTGTAGAATGACAGAAAGATGTTTCCATTTGCCATCCAAGTGTGAAAAACTGGGTTTGGAGAAGAGTGTTTATTCCCTATTTTGATTCAGAAATGTAGCATGAAACAAACCATAAGAGACTCTTAATTATAGGAAACAAACTGAGGGTTGTTGGAGGGGAGAGGGGATGGGGGTCACTGGGTGATACATTATATGTTAATTAATTGAATTCAAATAAAAAAAAAAAGAAATGTAGCATGTTGAATATGCCATAAGGGAAAGGCATGCACTAAATAGAAAATCCTTACTTTATTCACACAAAGGTTCAGGACGGCTGATGGCAAATGAGGTATGTGTGGGAAATGCTTCTGTTAGCCCACTTTATAGTGACTGGATAAGTAAGGGGAGAAGAGAATATGGCATAGGGCCCATAGAAATCCAAGATATTTTGGAAATGGAGGAGTGGAAGTAAAAAAGTTGTTTTTTCCCCTTAATCTTGGAGTGAATACTTTTAGTATCAGGGTTAGGTAACTAAAACTAAGAACTGTTATAAAGAAAAACATGTTAATGAAAAATGTGTATAGGAATAATAAAATTTTGAGAAAATAAGGTTTGCAAGGCACTGCTATACATTTACAGGATTTAGGTTTCTGTGTTCTGATAACTGAGTATTGATTAAGTCACATTGATATATAATTTTTTAATGCAGAATAAGACATGCTTTACACTGAAGTAAGCAAAAAAGATTGGTTAAAAGTTTTGGATTTGGAAATGTAGATCCATGAAAAATGTTTTATGGTACATATCAATGGTCATTTTAGGAAATGAAACCAGAATGAGATTACATAAATCCTGAGTGACTAGGAAGCTATATTTCAAAAGTTCTTTGAGGTTTTACAACATTCTTCATCTTCAAAGTTTTTTCTGTGATGAAATAAGTCATTTTTACTTTATGTTGGTCTTTGGACCAGAAAAATGAAGACTATTTGGAAATAAACTACTTTTTTAATTCCGCATGTACAGTAAAGAAAATTATTTTGTTTCTACCAGTAGAACCAAATCTTCCATTTTGATTAATTTTGAGAAGTGAAAATAAAACAGTACTGATGGGATCCATGAGGCTAGCAGAGAAAATGCCAGTAACTACTATTAGTACCATTATGACTACAAATTCATTTAAGAGTTTAAATTAGAGCTTTCTTCATTTTGAATAAGCTCTTTTCTTACTAAACAAACCTAAGGACACTTGGAAAAACCCACTGGCAGATTTAGTCATTTAACTTGACCCTTCATTGTGTACTTCATCTCTCTTTAGAACTGGATGAGAACTTCTATATCTCACAAGGCAACATGCAACTCAGTTGTCAGTAAATAATTTAACAAGATCTGAAAGATTTACAGTGATTTGCTTAACAGCTTTAGTCAGTTAATATCAAATGTATTTTAGCAAAGATAAATTTGGAATAAGCTAAATATAGAAGAGGGAACCACTTGCTGAAGGAACATATTAGAGGTAGCATGCAAAGAACCACTGAGCTAAACTGAGGAATACAATTGAACATACTTCTGATAACAATCATGCCTTTACATCTACTAATATGAGACTCAGTCTGAACTGACCTTCAGATGGATCTTCAGTGGCGTTACCTACTTGCGCAATCATGAGCCCTCCATTATTGACCTTGAGAACATTTGGCGAAAGTGGTGATTCCTCCATAAATACCACTCACCACATGTGTCTGATGGCAAGAAAATTTGATAGGTCCTTTGTCAGGTGGATGACTCAAATGACTTGGATCACCACTTAAAATGGTCATTGTTAGACTTCATGGAGAGCACAGGTGTCCACCGTGTGTTTGAAAAACTGCCGCCCAAATTTGCTGCCCCTTGATTAGGAGTGCTACAAGTTTACACAGTGCAAAAAACAACCTTGCTACTAGTAACACATTTTCCAGATCACTAAGGAATAGGGTAAAGAGGGAAGCTATAAAAGTGGAATTATTTGCATTGGTAAATATTTCGTGAAACGAATAACGTCTTTTTAAATTGTGGGTGCCAGGATAATCTAGTAAACATTAAAAGGTATTTTACTAACATACTTTTTGAAACCCTGATTTTGAAGCTTCTGATTAGATAAGAGACACAAATAAGTGCTAGTGTTGGGTGAAATATTTTTCAAATATACTGGGTTTGGCAAAACCTGAAACATGATTTTGAAACACTTTTTCCTTTCAATTTTTGAGCACAGGTACATATTATAGTTAGTTTAATCCTGACTCATGTGTAAGTCATCAAAGCATTGTTTCATAAAAAAAAACCTATCTGATTTCCAGATAGAATAACATTTCTTTACATTCTTATTTGTGTATTTCTGGATTATATATATTTAATATAGAGAAATGTGAACTACTAATGCTTTAAGTTTGGCTTAACCTTTATGAAGAGTCCCAAAGTCAATAGAGTAAACTACTGTTTATTCAATACCCAAACAACCACAGAACTTGAAAAATAAATATTTTTCAGGACATTATTTTTTTAAGAAGGTAAAAGTGCTGATATAAGAACTTTCTCCCCCAATTTTCATTGTCAGTATATATTCCAACACTATCAAAAGCCTTCTAATAGAAGAAATGGCAGTTACTTAATAGTTAAAATTATTTTTCTTGATTGTAATTTTAAATCCTAAAGTAGTTTATTGGTTTAGTCTTTTCATTCATTTACTCATTCATTTATACAGCCAACGTAAATTAACTGCCAGTCACCAAAGTTACATGGATCAATCAGATATGGTTTCTGGCTTTGAGAAACCATACTGGCAAGGGAAATGAATATACGTAACTAAGACAACTAACACACTCCAAGACGTTATTAAAGAAAGTCATTCAAAGGAAAAATAAACTGTAGTTTAATTTAAAATTTCAGTATCTTAACCATCTTAGATGAATGAAAATAAATTTAAGTTTCTCCATATAATGGAAAACAACAAATATTTGTGAAAAAATTCAAATATATTGTAAGCAAAAGAGATTTTTAAAAATTGGAATAGCTTAATAAAAATATTTTAATGGTGTTTTCTTTGAAAATTTCAACTTACCATGGAAATTATTTTGGCTCATTGAAATAACATTAAATTATTACATCAATCAATATTTCAGGTCATGACCTTGAATTTAAGAAATTCTTCAGGACAATGTCCAATATGATCCGAGGGAAAATGTGATTTGAGTCTGGAGACAATTGTGAATGTAAGTATTGGAAAATTAGATTTTCTCATGGTAAAATGTAATAAAAACTAAAATATCAACGCATTAATTACTAAATTGCAAAAACTTTGATTCATTGTTTTCCTTCTGTTACAACATGTTTTTTAATATCTAAAATTGATACAATGCCTCTGATTTTTTGGTTATATATTTTTTTAGATCAACTAATAATAAAAACCCAGTATAGCTGATAGAAGAAAAAACGTGATTTGGAAGATTGCTATAGTTAAAAAGAAAAGCTGTGTCTAGGTGAGTCATTAATGAGGGCAAGCAATGACATAGATTCTATGTTCTAGAAATTGGTGTGCTCTCGTTGCCTGTGATAATAAAAATAGTAAGTATAATATGTGGAAACGGTTTTTATAACTCTTACTCTAACATTGGCCCTATAATAAAAATCATGACAAGTTTCTTAACAAAATTAAATCTAAGTTCATAGTTTTCTGGCAAATATCTATTGACCAGATTTTTTAAATCTCCCTTGCCTTGAAAAATACTTCTTACACATTCAGTTAAGTAAATATTATGACTATATCATGATAATTTATATCTCATAAAATTACTGTCAAAGTAGGTTGTTCATGGAGTTTATAATGAGTAAGCAAACCCAGCAATGTTTCTAAGAATTAAGAAGTTAGGGGTATTGTTTTAGAGGCCATTTTCATTAGCTCAGAATTGTATCTACCTTCAGAAATATTTAACAGAAATACTTTATGTGGTATTGTCCATTTCCTGTAACCTTATCTTAATAACATTGATGACTTAGGGAATCTCTTATTTCCTGCTTAAATGATGAATTTCTATTAATTTATAAGGCCATTTTTATGACATATGGTTGTTGATTCTCAAGAAATTGGCCCAAGAACAATTTTCCCCCTTAAATTACTGAAAAGTCAGAAAATTAAAAATGAGATTAATATTTATAGGAAATAAAGGTGAGCTTTATAGTAAAATACACTATCAAAATTTGTGCTTTTATGTCCTTGTGAAGCTCTTTATTTTGATACTTTAAGCATTTTATTCCAATTTTGGCAAAGGCAAAGAAAGCAAGATGTTTTCTAATTACTTAAAAATATATATGTAAGAAGCTTTCCTGTTTGTAAGACTAAAATGTATTTAGGCTCTTTAGTACTTTAAGCCATAATGCTCTTAACATTTTTTTTAAAGATTTTATTTATTTATTTGAGAGAGAGAAAGCACAAGCAGGGGGAGGGGCAAAGGAAGAGGGAGAAGCAGACTCCAGCTGAGCAGGGACCCCAACGCGGGGCTTGATCCCAGGACACTGGGATCAAGACCTGAGCCGAAGGCAGATGCTTAACTGGCTGAGTCACCCAGGACTCCAATGTTCTTAACATTTGTAATACATACACCTATTAATCAAATTCTTAAAGCCAAATTACTGTATACTTTTAAAAAATTTACTATTGAGTACCATCTGTATTTCATAAACATTGATTAATTATATTTATGTCATTTTCTTTGCAGTTTGATTTATATTTAATAGCGTATTTCATTTTGGCTTCAATGATGGAGAAAAAGTGTATCCTGTATTTACTGCTAATCTTGCCTTTTTTTATGGTAAGCATAAATTCCTCTAATATAACTCCCTATTTATGATTGTTTGTTTTAACTTCCAATATACCTATAATTAATAAGGGTTAATAACAACAGAATGACATAGTTATTTGATGCATAAATTAAGTACATTTTTAATCAACAAAGCAGTATTCTATTATCTTTCAGCATCCACTTTCATTGGATGCTGAGGCAGTGGGGGTGGGATGGCAAAGTGAGGAAGATCAATGATAAAATGTAAAAGACACCAGAGGAAGGTAATTATTAGAGTTTGAAAGAAAAATGAAATGGCTCTATAGTGTAGTCATGCATAGTAAAGAAAATATTTTCAACCAGACCTGTTGATTCTTAGATCTATTTAAAAAGCAGATTCCAATCTGTTGGTTTTTCTCTCATTCTGCCAACTGATTGGTTTGCATTAATTGAAACCATGCACTATTTTTAAAGTAATTTCCTTATCCATTCATCCAAATAAGTATTAAGTGTCTGTTTTCTGACAGTCATTGATGCTATGCTTGGGGCAGGTGTGTCTGTGAGTGTATGCACACATGCGTGCCCCTGCGTGCATCTGCAGGGAATGCGAGGCTAGAGGTGGAAGGTAGACTAAGAATGACTACGAACCTATCACTGTACTGGAGGGGTCACATTCCTTATACATATCATGTTATCTTTATTGACAGAAATATCTTGTTCACATTTTTCTCTGTCCCACATGAAAAGAGTGATGGTACTCTTATCTCACTATATGTATTAGAAACTGAGAGATGTAATCTCATCTAATTCTGTGCCAGCAAATAATTTTCCTGTGGTGTTTTCAAGCAAACCCCATAAAAAGATTCAAACAAAGGAACTCAAGAAAAATATAGAAAACCTAAACAGAAAAAAGCAAGACTACATTCCTGTCAGCATTTGTATTCAAAAACAGGAGCAGTCCAAATCCTGCACTTCTTAGATGTTATCTTAGGTAAATAGACTAGAATTCAAGAAGCAGGACTTCTGTTTCTTCAGCCTGCTTCCTCCACTGAGCATGCCAATGAGCTGCACCTGCCAACTTTGGTTGCCTGCAGGTAATTCTGTATCAGATTACCAATCTGATTATTGCAATTTAAGGATTGTGACCATTTTTCTTGAATTCATTGAGACAGTGTGCAAATCTGAGTTTTTAAGAATAAAAATGATGAACTTCCAGAGAACAGGAGAAGAATGTCAATTTTCTTGATGCTGTAAATTTACATTTATTGCTTGTACAGCACAAATGCCGCATAAATCTTTACTAGGAAATTAAAACTAATCACAGAATGACAGAGAGAGAGTGAATGGAGGGCAGGAGATAGTGAAATTGAGTGGTGCCACACACTGAGGGAATATTACTATTTAGACTTCATTAAATACAAATTCAGGCTAGAGAACAGAGAATCAAGAATAAGGGGACAAGGGAAATACAAATCAAAACCACAACGAGATACCACCTTATACCAGTTAGAATGGCTAAAATGAACAAGACAGGAAATAACAAATGTTGGCAAGGACGTAGAGAAAGGGGAACCCTCTTTCACTGTTGGTGGGAATGCAAGGTGGTGCAGCCACTCTGGAAAACAGTTTGGAGGTTCCTAAAGAAGTTACAAATAGAGCTATCCTATGACCCAGCAATTGCATTACTGGGTATTTACCCCAAAGATACAGACGTAGTGAAAAGAAGGGGTACCTACATCTCAACATTCATAGCAGCAATGTCCACAATAGCCAAACTGCGAAGAAGCCGAGATGTATGGATAAAGAAGATGTGGTACATATATACATTGGAATATTACTCAGCCATCAGAAAGGATGAATAACCACCATTTACATCGACGTGGATGGAACTCGAGGGTATTATGCTAAGTGAAATAAGTCAAGCAGAGAAAGACAATTATCATATGGTTTCACTCATATGTGGAATATAAGAAATAGCACAAAGGATCATAGGGGAAGGGAGGGAAAACTGAATGGGAAGAAATCAGAGAGGGAGACAAACCATGAGAGACTTTTAACTCTGGGAAAGAAACTGAGGGTTGTTGGAGGGGAAGTGGGTGGGAGGATGGGGTAACTGGGTGATGGTCATTAAGGGGGGCATGTGATATGATGAACATGTGATATGACTGGCTGTTATATGCAATGAAACAATATTCATTGATTAATAATGAACTCTACATCAGAACTAAAGATGTACAATATGCTGGCTAACTGAATTTATATTAAAAAAAAGAATAAGGGGACAAAATAAAAGTAGAAAATTACTGCTTATGGAAAATAATAGAAATAATGGAAAAGTGAAAAAGAAATAAGGTTGAAGAGAGATTATACAGGCTTCATATTACAAAACAGAAACAAAAAGTGACGTAAATATTACTACCAAAGTGAAGCTTAAAATTGTGCTACTGAATTGGAAGATCATGAATATATAGCTTGTCCAAAAACATTTATTGATGTGCATACAATGAAAATTCTGTTTACCCACACCACACATAAATGAATATTCTCAATATTGTGATTATCAAAATATGATGATAAAAATGACAATTTTGAATATGTGCCATGTGTCAGATACTTTCCCTCTGTCTATTTTATCTCATTTTACAATAAGAAAGCAGAGGCTTAGGGGCCTTAAATATCTTGCCTATAGTCACAGAGCAGGTGAAAAAGTAGAGGTGGACTTTGACTACAGCTCTGTCCATATTCCAGAACACATGTCCTAGAGCCAGCTCCCACAGGCTTCTGAGAACCGTCTATAGACTATACTTCCCAGAGCTGCTATTGGCAGCTGTTTGGGGGCACTTGAAATTGAACATGGCAGGGATATTTAAACCATGAAAACTGGCAAATACATCAGATCAAGACCCCCCCCCCCCACCAGAGCCAGATGACCATCTAGCATATCACTGCAATGACGGTTTTCCACGGTTACAGACTGCCTCTGACAGACATTCTCACAATTTTGAATTTTTTTTTAATCCCTTAGATTCTTGACATAGCAGAATCAGAAGAGAACATTGAAGACTTAAGTCAGTTGGGTGTCTATACTAGAAATAAAATCATGACAGCTCAATATGAATGTTACCAAAAAATTATGCAAGACCCTATTCAACAAACAGAAGGTAAACATGACTTTTTAATTTTAAATTCATTTGATATATTTTTAAAAGAAAACTCCATTACATCATTAATGGGTTCCTTAGGTCCATTACTAAAAATGGGTTAGTTGTTAGCTTTCCTGGCATGTGTGCATTCTTAACTATATATGAACATTTTATGACATAATTTATCTTGCTTCTTTTAAAAAATTCTAATAAAAAGTATGTGTAACAGGAATATTTTTAGTAACATTTTTTTATGGTACAAAGATATTTAAAATATCAAATGTGTGCCTTGAATTAAATAGTGGCTGTTGATCTTCAGTTTATGCAATTTGTATTTCTTTTTTTCACAAGCTGCTTGATAGGAGTTTGCACAATAAAATTATAATTTTTTGTGGGTAACATGTGCTTTGCATAATACATTTGGTAGCAATGCTAATGAAGTCTAAGTGCTTCTGTTTCTATTAAGATATTCTTTAGATATTTTTGTAACATTACTGAGGGATTGTTAAATGCCAGATGTCTGCCTTGATTCTGAATATACACAGATGAGTAACACAATTAGAGTTGCCAGACTTAACAAAAACAAAATCAAAAGTCAAAACCAAAACCAGGCCCTGTATTTTATCTGGCAACACTAAAGACAGGGAATATCTTCAAAATATAAAACGCAAAATTCACAACAAAACATAGCAAAAGACTTTCGATATTTCTAAATTATCAGTGGAAACAAAGATCTTAAAATTTTTGGAAAAATATTTGATGGTATAATATATAATGTTTCATATATGAACAAAATGTTAAAAGTAGGGTATTATTAATATTTGTAATTGACAAAATGAACTTGACTGTAAGAAAAAAAGTGATTTTCCCACACTGGGCAACTTTTATAATCTTAATGAACAATTCTTCTTACTGAAGAATCTAACTGAACAATATAATTTGCTTATCTTTGGAGAAGTATTTAGATATATCTATCCAAACATTTTTATTATGAGAAATTTATTCAGTCAAAAATATCTTTGAAATATACAATGACAAACTATCTGATATTATGTCAATAGGGGTTTAATTATCAAGTGCATGAACTGTATACAAATTCTGTGTTAATCCATCTGGCTTCTCACTTTATTCCATTAAAATCTAAGTGTTTTAAGTTTAAAATGAAAGAATTAACCCCTTCCAGATCATGTAGCTATATGTAAAAGTAGGCTTCAAATCTAATTGAACAACAGGAATATCTTTATGAGATAATTTGGTGATAAAATCATTTTAGAATCATTGTGTAATCCATCTTCCTGTTGGAGCGTCATAACACACTGTAATTTTAAACACTCTAGAAAGTCTTGCAATAAAGAACTGGTGTTATTTTAACTTTGTGCTTCCCAAATCTTTTGACCATAGAAACTCTTTTAACGGACTACCTACTCCTGTCTCACTCAAATGCCATACAGCACAGTTTGGAAGTTTCTGGACCTTGCAATCTATTATACTGCCAGTGTTGTCATTAATTAGATAGAATCTTTTGGACTAGCGATATGGACTTGTTTAAGATGCTTTCTATCAGGGAATTCTTCTCAGATAGGTCATAAAATACATTTTATTTAGTAATACATGAATGCAGACTATTTAAATAAGTGTTTGAAAAATCACAGGAGAAAAAACTGATGTTATCTGAGTTCTTTTTTAAATCAGAAGTATTTATACTTTCAGGCCAATAGAATTTTTTCCCTACTCCCATGAAAGTTAGATTGATTCTGAGATTGTGGCACAAATCTGTTAAAAATAATAAACATCTCATACAACATTCGGGCTTCTATCTATGAGTGCTTGCCTGATAAGATGGAAAATTATTTTCTTTGATTATAGACTATTAAAACATTGGAACACTGGTCATTTTATTTCTCTATGCCTTTACTAAAAATTACATTTTGTCATGTAAGAGGTTCTTTCTCTTCAGGTTGTTAAAAGGAAATTGTTAGAATGTTAAACACTCCACTCCATTTGGAAAGTAAAGGAAGGTAAGTAAGAGCTAGAATTTGGTAGAGGGGTCTAAATATCTGTTAGGGTCAGTGTGGTGAAATGGGAAATGTTGGAGTGTTCATTTTTTCCCCAGAAAATATTAACACCTTGCCCTAAGAACACAGTTTCTAAGATAGCATATTTTCCAATTTCCCATATTTTAAAAAAAAAAATCTTAAGTGTAGGGACCTTTATGGTTAAGGATAACCAGCAAAGACCACTTGATTTATTGAATAAATAGCTACCTTTGAGAATTGGAATTAAAGTTAAACTTTCAATATACTCTTATAGATATTTCTAAATTGAATTTAGCAGTTATTCCAATAATTGTTTGGTGAAAAATATAAGTAATAGCTATAGATTTATATGATGTCTTCATTTTCAGTTGGTGGTCTGTATTTCAAGTCAGTATCAACCCACCAGTAAGACTTTATGTCTTCAGGTATAACTAGAGGGACTAGTAGTCGCTGATGTTTATTCTCCCCTTTAGGCATTTACTGCAACAGAACCTGGGATGGGTGGTTATGCTGGAATGATGTTGCCGCCGGAACCGAGTCAATACAGCACTGCCCTGATTACTTTCAGGACTTTGACCCATCAGGTAAAAGCAGAAATTTATATGCAGATCTGCTTGATATTAAATAAACCCTAAGTTAGCTAAACTACTGTTTTCTTCTTTCCTTTTTAATTTTAAAGAAAAAGTTACAAAGATCTGTGACCAAGATGGAAACTGGTTTAGACATCCAGAAAGCAACCGAACATGGACAAATTATACCCAGTGTAATGTTAACACACAGGAGAAAGTCAAGGTATGGAATTTACACTGTCTGTTCAAAAAGTTAGTTGCTGATACAGTATTGGAGAAAATTTACTTTGTGTTCCATTCTATTGTAAAGCCTTTTCATAATATACTTTGAGAAAACAATGGAGAAAAATCTTTGTGGAAATAATCATTCATTCTGTCATGATACTGAGGAAGCAATCCTGTTAGGTAATAGTGTATTTACAAGTCAATATGTCAGTACTGGAGTTTCAAGTTTCCCAAAGAAAACATGCTTTAAAAGTATAAGAAAAGGGAACATTTCATTGGTATTGGAATTTTGAGAACTAAGTTCAAGAATTGTGCTCCAGTAAACAAGGGAAGCCCAGCAGGGTTTAAACAGCTCTCTCTGTTCCTAACAGAAGGCTGTCCTTCCCACTGGTTTCTAGGTGATTCTCACTCACATTCCCACTTTTAGTACTATACATTAAAGTCAAGGTTAGTCACAATTTGTCACAACAATTAAACTTTGGTAGAGGCAGTTTGTCAGTGATTGAAACTGAGTCCTGAAATCTGACTTCCTGTTTCTGCTCTTTACCAGCTAGATGACCTCAGGCAAGCTATAACCTCTCTCTGCCTCAATTCCTTGTGTATCAAACAAAGATAACAATAAACTCACCCTCAAGGTTTTCATAGGGATTGACTTAATACAAGGAAAAACCTTTGAAAACTACAGGCATAGAATAAGCATTTGATAACGGTCAGCTATCATTATAATTATAAATAATGTATTCTTTGCTTATTCAGAGAAGGGTTTAAAGAGAATTATAAAAACAATAAAAGGATAAGTTATAATAGATGGAATACAGAAAAATAAGAAAGTCAGAGGAAAAGTCAAAACCATGCAAAAGAACATATTTGTACGTTCAGATGAGGCTCCTATAATTACTATATTGAGATTTGTCTTGGAGTTTCAAATTGTCATAGGAAAAAGAAAAACCCAGTAGGAAAGAAAGCCTTACCTAAAGAAAATGCACAAAAATAATTACATAGCATTTGATTTAATGTGCACAAAAGTGATGAGTGAAAATTGTCAGTATCTTTCAAAACATAAAATGCTAGTTTCATATATTACACAACCTAGATCAATAAAATTATTCCTTCCTATCCTATGAGTTCTAATTTCTTAAATAAAAAGGGCATACAATTTATAAGTTTTGATGTCACTCAACAAATTTGCATAGATACTCTTCATTCCAGATGTATTCAAATATCTAATGCAAGCTAAATGGTAAGACTATCAGAGCACATATTTTTAAAAATACAATTTATTCTACTGATTTGAGCTTATGTGCATGGAGGATTATAGTACTCATATGAGCCTTACTTGTTTTTTTATCCACACAAATTATAGACTGCACTGAATTTGTTCTACCTGACTATAATTGGACATGGATTATCTATTGCTTCACTACTTATCTCGCTTGGCATATTCTTTTATTTCAAGTAAGTACATGTAAAGTATTTTTTAATTTACCAGTTGTCATTGGTGAATGCGGTGTCTTGCGCATGTTCATGTCATGTGCTGATAAAATATATGAAATATAGATGATTTATAACATTTAAAATAAATTGACCGTTTAAAATAATTTGAAATATATTTATCTTATCATGACTTTGTAAAATATATAGAGCAGAGATTGGTGGAAAACTGAAGCTCAACTTTACAAAATTAGTAGACATATAAGAATGAAGTCATGTAGTGAGAAGAGAGCCAAAATCATTACGTAAATTTATCTGTATTTGTTTCAGAAATTGTCAGATATTATAGGTCTTCTTAGTCGAATTTTCAACTTCTAGGTCAATTTTTGTGTCAGTATACATGGTACAGTAGAGAAACTGGTATTTTGTGCAGATAATGGCAATGGGATTTAGTATATATTATTAAATCTAGTAATAGAAATATATTGTTAGATAACTTTTCCTCATTTGGGAGGTCATCATTAATATAGTTAGCTTATATATCTGAATTTTACTTGAAATTTACTTCCTTTTCTTGGGAGAGAGAGTCAACTCCAATTTCTTGATTTAACTAATCAACAAGTGATGTTTTAAATTGACAGGAAAATAAATTCCAAAACATGCATACAATATTTTATGCATTAATGTGGTTTTCATAATTTTGATCACTACCAATAATTATAGAATGCAGTGTGAAGAGTAGCTGTATCTTATTGTATCTTCATCACCATTGTCATTATCTTCCTCCTCCTCCTCCTTCTTTGCTTCTTTCTTCAGTAGTTGTCTTGGAACATTAGTAGCTTCAGAATCAGCTAGAGTAGTAGCACATCACAATAATCCAAACCCGGAAATTATCAGGCAGCTGGATGCTAGATACATATGTAACTAGAGCACCAGATTTGGCCCACAGTCCATCAGATATTCAGAGTATATTGAATAATATATGAACCAACCAAAAATTGTCTCTCATGGCTTCAAAATCACAGGATCTAAAGATTGCACCAGAATTGCTATTTTTGGAAAACTGTGCCTTTTAAAAAATCTCCAGTATCAGTTACTTTGAGGAATCCACATAGATACTTTTTAATGATTTATAACATTATATAGGCACCATTAGAAAGTGACTTTAAGAACTCCCCTCTAGGGGCTCCTGGGTGGCTCAGTCGGTTAAGCATCTGCCTTGTCTCATGTCATGATCCCAGAGTTCTGGGATGAGCCCCGCATTGGGCTCCCTGCTCAGTGGGAAGCCTGCTTCTCCCTCTCACATTCCCCCTGCTTGTGTTCCCTCTCTCGCTTCCTCTCTGTCAAATAAGTAAATAAAATCTTAAAAACAAAAACAAAACAAAACAAAACCCAACTCCCCTCTGAATAAAGCTAATTAAACATTCACGTACTTTTTTATATTTGACGTTTTCTTTAGTAAATTATGTAAAAATGTATCAAAGTCAGTTGAAAAGAATTTTTATCCTAAAATATGGAAAACATTTCTTAAGGAATTAAATTTACTATACTATATTTTGCAACAAGTTATCAAAAGATTCTTGCTCAAAATGAATCGCCAGTTCTTAGTCAATGCCTTTATAATTAGTTATGTCATATCAGTTGCTTATATATAGCTTAATAAAACTTCATGAATTTACTCTTAAATATATTCTCTCCTTACACAAGATTTTTTAAATGAATACTGTCTTTGGAGTAGGAAAAACTTTATTAGGATTATATAATAGATTAAAAATGTCTTTTCTAAAAAATAGAAAATAAACCATTTTCCAAAGTAATAATTTTTATTTATTTTTAATTTATTTTTAATTGTTTTAAAGATTTCAATTATTTATTTGAGAGAGAGAGCAAGAGAAAGAGAGAGAGCATGAGCAGGGGGAGGGGCAGAGGGAAAAGGAGAAGCAGCCTCTCTGCTGAGCAGGGAGCCTGCAGGACTCTGGGGTCATGACCTGATCTGAAGGCAGATGCTTGACTGACTGAGCCACTCAGGCACCCAAAGTGATAATTTTTAAATAAAGTCCTCTGGTCCATAGTAATATATAATTTATGCTAATTGACAAAGTGAAGCAATGTTGCTGATGCTAACAAACTTACTGGTAAAATAGGGCAATGAAAATTAGCTAATATTTAGTGACTTTAAAAACACAAAATGAAATTAAAATTTCAAATTCTCATTTAGTGTAATAAAATGACTAACAGTTTCACAAAGATACAGTTCATTTCTTATTCGTGAAGACAGAATTGTTTCAGTTTAAAAATAGAAACTGTCTAAATTTGAAAATATTACTCTCTTGGCTCTTACAACTAAATAATGCAAATAAATGCCATTAAATTTATGCAGTACTCCTAGAACTCAGATTTTTAGTTCATGAAAATTACATGTCTACTGCACCACACCATACCATACAAACACACTGAGAGAATGGATTTAAATATAACTAATATTAACTAAGTTTCTTTTTCTTTTAACATGAAAATTCTTACAACTATGACTGAATACAAAGATCAGCCTTTATCCTAAAAGCATAAAATAGAAATAATAAGAGTTCTTTAGTACTATTTCACAAATCTTGGGGAAAAGTTACAAGTTTTAACTATTTCTAACCTCAGGAAAAAGAATTCACTCCTTAATTAAAAACAAACTATAATCTTGAGAAACAAGACTTGCACTTAAATTTGTAATAGTTTTTAAAAATCAAAAACAATTTAAGCACATTACTTAAATAAAGAAAAGAAATGTATACACCTGTAATTTTAAGATCCTATTGAGTACCTGTAACTTTACTATCCTATTGAGCAATTTCTTATATTTTTGCAGTTTATTTCATATTCATTTGTTTTTACTGTTTTGTTATGTACAAAGCATGTTAACTATTTTATAATTTAGTGTTATATAATTCTTTCCATGTCCCTGAAGAGTTTTGAAAACTCTTTAGTTTATTATTTAGTCATTTAATTTGCTAAATAATATTCCATTTAATAAGTTGACAAAGGTTTATTAAATTATTCCTCAGCACTAACATTACTTCCAAATTTTCCTATTAATAAAAAACACTGCAATGGACATTTTCAGACATAACTTTTCCCATAGTTTGCACTATTTTTTTAGGCTACATTCCCAGAGACTTGGGATTTCTTGGTCAAAGGGTATATATCTTTTTATGGTTCTTGAAATACATCATCTTAAAAAGCATCTCAAAATAAACATGTTTGAAACAAATTCATACTATGTACTTCCTCCTAAGCCAAAGCAGTTTTTCTTCCAGAGTGACCCATCTTTGAGAATACTACCACCAGCTAGCTAGTTGAATTAGGAGCAATCTGTGGCATCGTCTCAATTTTCTTCCCTGACCTTCTTCCTCATGCTCTGTGGATTTAGCCTTGCAACAGCCCTCCAATGTATGCAATCAGTTTCACGTCTGCTGTCACCACCCCCACCCTTGTGTTACCTAGCCTCAGTAAGTCCCCCTTCACCACCTTCATTCAAGTCCAAACAATGCAGCCAGAATATTTTCACAGCTTTAGATCAAATACAAGTATGATTTTATCACCCTTTACTTTAAAAATCTTAAACTTTCTACTGTAATTTATATAAAATCAAAATCATTAATGTATCCTATAATTGACTATCTTGCCTATCCTCCCACCCCCAGCCTGCTTCAATGTATTCAACTTTCAGATCTAAATTGTAGGATCAGTTCCTCAGTGAAATCTTCCTGAATTCCTTATTGTAGCATTTCTAAAACTGCAACTAGTTACAGTGAATGTGGAGTGAATTTTTAATTACCATTTAGATCACCTATCTCTGTAGATTAAAACTAATACAATTGAGACCCTTTAAATTAAATAACCTCTTTTTATTTTCCATCTAATAAGCCAAAATGTACATTAAATATCTGCATGACATGAAGCTAAGCATAGCAGTTATATTGCATGCCAAAATCAGTAATCAAAAAGAGAACAATAGTCCCCTAGTATACCAAGTCCTATTGTCCCAAACAAGTTTGAATTTAGCAAGGATGTAAATAAAGTCCTGCACTAATTCCATAAAGTCAAATGTAAAATTAACAAAGCTTCTTCATGAAGAGTCTGTGATTTAATTGAGCAAATGCTTGTTGTGAACTAATGAGGCAGTAGTGGGACTGTCTAGTGAAAACCATGCTACAAGCTAGAATATACCAGTAAATGCAAAGTATCCAATTCCAAATCTCTAATCAGACCAGTCTCTTACCCTGTCCACTACGGATTGACTTTGTAAGAGAAAAAGAGAATGTCAGAAGATTTGGCTTATCATGACATTGAAGCAATTGAAGAAAATAATGTCCACTGGTCAGGGAGTCAAGGTACCAAAAATATTAAGCCAGAGAAAGACAAAATATAGGGGTACAATAGATGACTGCAAGAATCCAAATGACTGTAACTGGAAATTTATATAATAAAAGTTTATATAATAACATAGGAAAATTTGGCTCAATTAAAAAAATCTAGAAAATTCTGACAGCTAAACAAAACAGAATGAACCACCAATTGACCAATCAACCTTCCTGTCACTCAAGACAGAAATCGGACGTCAATTTATCAGGAATTTTGAAATGGGGGATTCCCATACTGGGTTAGTTCATAGCTAGTCCTAATGATCCGTAATGCTACTTCCAAACCCAAATCTATGAATGAGCAGTAATTTAGTAAAGAGGATTAGAATAAAAGAATTAACATTTTTAAAATCAAAATACATAATTTCAATATCAGGGAAGTTAACATTTGTGAAAGTATTTTGCAAGCTAAGAACAATCTACACAGAAAAACTTTATTATTGATTAGGAATTTCAAGAAAATCTGGATCAGCATTTTTATATCTGTATTTAGGTATGTTCTGTTTAAAAATGCACACTATTCAATCAATACTCACAAGTAATTTTAATTTTTACTTGAAGCCTTAAAATTTAAAACTTCGGAATCTATTTTCTCTATGAAAAAACATTTTTTAAAAAATTGGAATTATGTATATTATGCTAAGTACTTTAGGTTTAAAGGTAGAATCTATAGACTCATACCTCATTTTATTTTATTATTTTTAATTTTTTTAAAAGATTTTTATTTATTTTAGAGAGAGAGTGTGAGCAGGGGGAGGGGCAGAGTGGAGGCGGAGGGAGGGGCTGGGGGAGAGAATATCAAGCAGACATCATGCTGAGCGCAGAGCCCTCCCCTGGGCTCCATTCCACAACCCCAAGGTCATGACCAGAGTTTAACACCCAGTCAGGTGCTTGACTGACTGAGCCACCCAGGCCCCCCACATACCTCATTTTAAAAGAGAAGCTAGAAATTTCTTGTTCCTTCAAGTATTGTCCTCATATTTCAATATAAATAGGCCTTATTTCTTTCAGAAAGAAAGCAAGTTTTTTAATTGAGATTATTGTATGCAATAAATCCATGTATCTACTATTTGCTAAAATTCCTATGCTTTTGTAAATGATATCTAGCATGCTACATAGGCAAAACCAATGAGCGTCTTGCCAATATTGGAATTTGGCCTCTACATTAAAGAAAAATTAAGGTTTTCAATTAATAATACATTGGTTATACTTAAACTTTTTGCAGAAAGTACAATTAACTGTTCATTCTCTGGTGAACTTAAAAAAATCATTAATGGTGATTCACCATGAGGAACGTTAGTGTATAGTGTCCTACAGTAATTTAAAATGTGGAATATATTCAAATCTTGCCATCACCACTTACTAATAGTACGGATTTAGCTTGATTCTGCTTTTCAGTAAGCCTTGGTTTCCTCTAATGAGTCATAATGTTGTTTAAAAGGCAAAGAAGACTTACATAGTACCTGGCATGTAGCAATCTCTCAATAAATGGTAAGAAAGAGGTACAACTTGTGTCATTGGACTGTATCCATCACGTAGGAACGGCGACTGCACTCACTATACTGTCATCTAATATTACGCCTATCTAATAGTTAATACAAAGTGGGGGGAGAAAAGCTACTGTGGAAGGTACAAAGAGCTATGGGAAGACAGGAAGGAAAGACTCATTCTGACTCATAGAATCAGAAGATTCCTAAAGTGATAATCTCACTGAAATAAGTGTTAAATGATGGGTAAAATTTCAACAGCTAAAAATTGTAAACCACAACCAATGAAGACATTACCTAGTCCAACACCTAATTTTCTTTATGTTCTAAATAGTTAACTAAGTTATCCACACTTCCTCCCAATCTGTGTTCTTTCTGCTTGGTTTAGTAATTTTATTGGACTTTAATTGTCTTTTAAAAATGGAGCACTTGAACAGAAAGAAGTAAAACTACAAATTAATTTTTTTATTATACATTCTCAGGCTTTACGTAAAACATGAAAAACCCTCTTCAAGTTAAGACCCAGGTATAGCATTTGAAATACTTTTTTGTATGTCTAGACATCCTGACTCACAGAGAGTACTTAAGAGTATGTTCTCTAGGGGCGCCTGGGTGGCACAGCGGTTAAGCATCTGCCTTCGGCTCAGGGTGTGATCCCGGCATTATGGGATCAAGCCCCACATCAGGCTCCTCTGCTATGAGCCTGCTTCTTCCTCTCCCACTCCCCCTGCTTGTGTTCCCTCTCTCGCTGGCTGTCTCTCTGTCAAATAAATAAAATCTTTAAAAAAAAAAAAAGAGTATGTTCTCTAGACAGGCACCTTTGGTCTCAGATACTACCTTTGTCATTCACCTGCTGTGTGGCAAGTTCTTTCGTTTCTGTAATCCTCAATTTCACATCTTATTCTATTGGTATCTATATCACAGATTGAGCATAAGGACTAACATAGTGTATATTCAGTGTTAAGTGGAGTGTCTAATTTGGAAACATTGTCTATTACTGACATAGTTATCACTCTTTCTTATTAGTCCATTAAAATATTTTTATATAAACATTTAGCCCTGATAGGCACACTCTACCAGTGGTCACTTTAAAAACAAAATTAAAGAACACAATTTTTAGTCTTATATGTATCACATTTATAATGAAATTGTTATAATGTTCATGTAGAAAAATAAGTAAACAGTGAATGAAAAATTTTATAAATAAATTAGTATAATTTTATCAGAAAAAAATTATGGTTAAATAAATTAGTCAAAAATAATAAAACCATTTATGCCTACAAGGTACCATCTAGCTTACTCAGTACTTTAAACTATATTAAAGAACTTATAGCCTTTGATTTTAAGACACTTCTACATAGTCCTCAAAACTATCTACCAAAACAAGTAAAAGCCACTGTTTACTGAAAACAACTATCCACTGAACAGGAAGTAATGGGAAGAATATCACAAAGTTAAGTTCTGTGTTAGTACAAATCATTTCTGCTTTTTTTTTTTTTTTAAACACATTCCGGGGCTTAGCACAAGGCCTTGCTCATAGTAGGCACTTAATACATTTTTGAGGAATGAAAAACATGAAGTGCCTTGGAAGCTTATTTCTAAGACTGACTTTCCCATGACTTATTTATGGCCTTGGACAAGTCCTTTGAGTTTGTCTGGCCTTTGTTGTCTCCATCAACCAAGAAGGGTATTAGAGCAAGACTCCTTAAAATTCTAATCAGTAGGAGAATCTGTCAAACAATATAGAATACTCTGTAGCTAGATTGAAGGAAGACCAAGACCACCTCAGAAAATACTGAATTGAATGGTTAATGAACCATGTTCAAATAGTCAAGAGCACTAGAAATTTTAGCTTTCTTCCCAGCAACCTGGAAACATCCTGTAGGAGTTGATGTTTCACATAAAAGCATTGTGCATTGAAAAGCTACCGATATCTCTTTTCTGCTTTCTTACCCAGTTCCCCATACTGCAGTCATTCTTGATTAGTTTTGGGTAGAGGTAACATTTTTTGTTTGTCTGTTAATTCAGGGTTACTGACCCATCCTAATAAAAACGAAGAACCAAACAAAAAAGTTGATTTAGGGCGCTGTTTGTTATTTTTATTTAGAGAGAGAAAAGAAAAAGTCTCCTACTCATCCATGCTTTAAATTAGAAACAGAGAACTCAAAACACTATTACCAGATATACTTCAGTTTTATATTAGAGCTAATTAAAGGAAAGAGTCAGAGTGGGAGATAAAAAGAAAGGGAACCAGAGGGAGGGGAACAGAGAGACAGAGCTTTGGGATTTGCCAAGCCCTGAGAGGCAATGACTCTTACTCATAATGATCCTTAGAAAAACAAAGCACAACCCTTTAGATAAAAAAAAATAAATAAACTTTACCAGAATTAGTTATAAATTATATTTTAATTACTGTTTAAAACTTGAGAGCATAGCAAATCTTGCTCTTACTTTCAACCCAGATAAAGGGCTCCATCTTCCTGCACATAAAAGAGCACGTATAACATCTGACTTGTATGGGAAAAAAAATGGTGCTTTTTATTTTTTGACATCTTAATTTTGCTGACCTTTCAGACACTGATTCCAAGTAATTTCAAAGCCAACTTGCACATTTGCAACTATATAGACAATGATATCATTTCTAGGTAGTTGAGATAAAGTCCTAAATAAAATTCAGCAAAAATCTATCCAGTTGATAGGTTAAATTTCCTTAATAAAATAATCCTTTAATACTTATATTTCTGCTTTTCAGAACAAATGATCCAAAGCTCACCTTTTTTCTTAGATCATATCTGAATATATTCAATCAATATTGTGAACACTTATCTCAATTCCAGTTTCTTCATATAACTCTTGACTAGAACAAAGTATGGTTGTCTTCTTTAAGCTATGACTTTTCTCCTGAAAACTGTTCATGATTCAATCTTCAAATCTATTTTAAACAAAGCTAACTATTTAAAGAAATCCTACATAGGAACATGGAGAACAAAAAGTCTTATTCCACAAATCATATCCTGATGTTTTTCTTTTGGCAAACTGGAACTTTCACTTTCTTAAGTTCTTTAAAATCTGGCAAATTTGCCCCATCAGAGGTTTGACAATGACTGAGTTCAGAAAGAGTCCTCAAGTGGTCCCTGAATAACATAGCTCTTAGTTCCTATCCAGGATCATCCTGGCTTTCTCAATTCTTTGGTGCATTTCACTCATTGTAAGTTTGTTAGGCAGTATGATTCTAAGACATATTTTATTCTGCTTTATGCATCCTAGGCTTCCTTCATCTTAACACTGAATATTGGTTAAATAACCATAATTTTCATGTAATATTTTATGAGGTCATCGTCTATTTTCAAATTAACAAATTTTGATCAATGTGCTGAAAAATCCATCCCCTCAAACTACACATGGTGAGAACTGAAAACATTCCTATTCAGTAATGTGAGTCTTGGTTGGAAAGCTTTTTAAATATGTTCACTGTAATTATATAATAAAAGCATTGTATTTCCACATTAGGGTATCAGATTTGAATAAGGAGAGAGTAGTGCAAGAACTAATGGGTTTATTCTAATAAAAACCAGTTCCACTATAATATAATTGCTATTACTGGTTTATGGTGAAGTGTCCCAGGTATGGAAATATAAAGTAAATAACTGAATTAAAGATTCTGGACTTACTTTAAACAACAAATTTATTATTTAAAGCTATAACTGAATGTTAAAGATCACACATTTCTGTTAATATTTTTGATGGATATGCAACTTCTTTATAAGTGTAATCTATTTTTCTTGAGCAGGTTGAAACACAAGTGCTATTTAAGCATAAAAATTTTCATGGGAATAGAATGACAAATCATTTTAAGAAAACAAATGATCCATTGCTTGAGGTTAAAACTATGGTCATTTGAATGGATTAAAACTTCATGATTTGAAATAGAGAACATAAATAATGTAACATTTCCCTCCTCAAAGTCATAATATATTTAGCAATTTGGTTTTCCACTCTTGTGGGCATATTTTATTTTGCTAGACTGTACCCACAGATAATGACTATATATTAGGAGAAAGCCACAGTAAACCTCCAAAGTGTAGCATTTTTTAGTAGTTAGGAAAAACAAAAACTGGAAATAACTGGATAGTATGCTGCTAACATTTGCTAATAGAACATTACAATGTAACACAAATGAGTATGAGCTTCAGAATCAAAAAGTATTTTAGTAATTTATGCTCTTTAATTTTCTTCATCTTAGAATAGAAAAAAAACAATGTGGAGTCTTGTCTTATGCCTTTATTCATGTTGTTCTTCGTTCCCTATAAAAACTCTAAGCGTAATTTTTTTTTTTTTGAAACTTTGACTTAGAGTAACTTCTTAATCTGCTTGGAATGCTTTTCTCCCCTATCTTCTGTTGCAGTTCTATCTTGGGTCTCCCCTCACTCTGGCCACAGGCTTTATCTATTTCTTAATTCTATTTTAATCTCTAAAAAGCATATAACACTATCAGGAATTATGCGATGTAATTTATGTATTTACCCTCTATTGTCACTTGAATGACATCTATATTATTCAGAAGTGTTTCCTCAAAATCTAGAAATAGTGCACAATATATTACTTATGCATCAATAAATAGTTATGTGATTAAATAAATATTAAACAAAAGCCTTATATTTTCTAAAAATTCAACATTCAAATTCGCCAGATCACTTAATAGGATTGTGATCTGGAGCAACTCGCTTCCATTTTATTAAAGGATAATGACACTTCAAGGGGTTATTATATCACATAATGAATGTGAAGTACTTATCTCTGTGTCCGGGATTTTCTAAAAGCTCAATAAATGGTGGCAGCTACTATTATGAATTTTATCTCTAAACTTTTGGGGAGTGTAAGAATCACAGGCATTCAGAAAGCCTATATTTTCTCTTGCTTCCTGCCCATTAGAAGACCAGGAAGCGCTCTTGCATGGGGCAGCTCACACATGAGAGAAAACCATTTGGCCACACAAAACATGCCCATCTGTTCCTTATGCAGCCCATATTCACATGTTATCGTAAATAAGGAACCCTGCCTGACAGGTGGGCAAGGGAGAAGGGAACGTGATGGAGCAAGAGCAACCATTTCCCTTCAGAAAGACATTCATTGATCACCTTGGTTGAAACACTCTCGTACTCTTTCTAATCTGACCAGATGGATCACCAGAAACCTCCAAAAAAGAGCTATTGATAGAAGTTATATTCTCTTCAGTAGACAAAAGATAGCCGGACTGCTTTTCCTTTTAATATACTTACTGCCTTCGGCCTGCTTTTCTGGCAGTGTTCCAATTGGCATGAGCTTTCCTCCCAGATATATGGTTGGTGTTTTCTTGGGAAAAGAGCTGAGCCTTAGGAAATTAAATTAGATACACTAGCATAAAAAAGCAGTACTTTGTAGGCTGGGCAGTTCTTATATTGCTTGTATTTCCTCTTTTAGTTACTAGTTTTGCTCAGGATTAGTATTGAGTGAAAGTAGTTTGGAAATTTTTACCTCAGGTCAAAACCATGTGGGAAACAAAGGCAAGTATTTTGTTCATGCTGTGGCAGAACTTCGGAGCAACATAATGCTTGGGGCCTGAACAGGGCACCTGGGTGGCACAGTCGGTTAAGTGTCCTACTCTGGATTTCGGCTCAGGGCATGATCTCAGAGTGGTGAGACTGAGCCCTGCACTGGGCTCCGTGCTCAGTGGGGAGTCTGCTTGAGATAGTCTCTCTTCCTCTCTCTCTGCCCCTCCTCCCACAGGCACGCATGCATGCACTTTCTCTCTCAAGTAAATAAATAAATAAATACATAAATCTTTAATATTTGAGGCCTGTATGATAACGAAAGTGGTAATTTGGAGACAACCCTGGAAAGGATGAAATTCCTTGGGAGATAATTCAGTTTGCTTGATTTATTGCTCTGCATCACAGGAAATTGTCTTTCCAATGCTAAATTCTTTTGCTTTGTAACAAAAAGATGGCAATTCACTGTTTCATTGTATTACTTAAAATATGGGCACTTTTAGATTACTAAGGTGAACCTTAATGTTATTTTATTACTTGTGAGAGACAATCCTTAGAGAACTTGACTAAAATCAGCCGTATGATAACTATGCCAAAAAAATAATAGCTAACTTAACATGGGTGAGGTATTATGCTAAACACTAGACAAGATTAATCTCATTTCACCTTACAGCCAATCCTGTGAAGTACCATTGTTATCCCTATTTTACAGATGCAGAAACTAAGGATTACAGTTTTAAAATAACTTGCCCAAAGTCATAGTGTCAGGAGGTAACATAGTCCAGATTCACTCTCAGGCCAGGTTTCAAAACCCACTTTGAAGTATGTGTAAGGACTGGATGCCACCTACTCCTAATTGTTCCAACAGAGAACTGAAAGTCTTAGGCACCTTACACATAAAGAATAATGGATTATTGACATGCTTACATTAACTGCCTCTATCACTCTGCTTGTCAAAGTGCATATTGAAGTAGTATTCTAAAATAATTATATGTAAAAATATGAAATGGAAACAATCCAAACCCACGAACCACATTCTCTATTCTGTGGTTATGCTCAGATAGGAAGGGATATTATAACTTATAAAGAAAGCAGAGAGTTTTTTGTAAAACCTTCTCCAAGTGTATGAAACAATTGTTTTAATATTTTGAGTAAGATAAAGACATTTTAAAACTTAGAGTAGGTGAAACTGGTTTCAGGTTAACATTTGAAAAAATACCTGGATACCTTCAGGGTTTTATTTGAACAAACCAATGTGTTTACCAGGTACATATTTTGGTTTTCATTTATCAATTGATTTTATTCGTACTGATGAACTTACATGCATTAATGAATATGTTTAGAGAAAAACAATATGCATCACTAGAAAAATTTGAGCATTTTTACCGTTAGAGATTGATACAAAACATATGTCAGATAGCATCTGTCTGCATTTAAGTTGCACAAAACCTGGAGGAAGAAATGGAAGAAACTAAAACAATAGCCATAGGCTAATATTATAGATAATTGGACAGATTTACACAACACAAAGTTAATTTATTTTGCAGTGGTTCAGTTCCACACTACAATATGAACAGCTAAACTGAATATCAGGGTTTCCTAAGCAGAAGTATTTGGTTTGAATTATATAGGGTGGATTATCTATGTTTGAATTATATAGGGTAGATTATCTATCTATATTATTTAGATAATTTTGTAACACTCAAAATAAGCTTTATATCTCTGTTTTGAAATGACTTCATGCATCCTCTTAAGTATTTGTTTGGTTTTTATATTAAATATTTTATTTATAATAGGATTTCATTTTATTATTTCAAAATTTTGCCCATTATATGGCATATTTTGGCTCTCCAAGGGGAAGATGTGGTATATCCATTTATCACAGAGTAAGAAGCATTTTTTTTTTTGTTAGTATACTCTCGATAACTACATCTTTAGAGGAGAGTAGATACCAGCAGCTCATTTTTAAGTCCTTAACTTTCAAACTAGATTGAGGTGGGAGCAGAGTCATCAGAAAAGTGGGAATTCTGAGAGGAGCAGAAATACACACTCTAATAGAGGAGAAAAGGAAGTTTAAGTGTACACAAAGAAAACTGAAATTATTTTCGACTAACTGCAGTTAGCATTTCATTTTACTTATTTTTAATCTTTGCACATGTGAATATTACAAACACCAACAGTCATAATATAAATGCTATTCATTTTATGTTCTTTAGTTCATCTTTTGGCTCTTCTATCGTGAATTGCTATTTTTAAAAGCCTTCTTTAGTGTTTGTTTTTCCTTCGTTCCAATTTACTCTTTACAAACATTTCTTAATTGCTGTCTAAGCAAACCCTCCCAGTATTTTGGTCATAATTTGAAAACTATGAAATTTTGTTGTTTATATATATGTCTTAACCAATGGACCTAAATATTAGTGCATTCAGCAGAAAAGGGCAAAATAGCCCAGCTAAAGAAAACATTTTTTATTTTATTTTTCCCACGATGGTATCTGAGTTATTCAAATTGTGTTACGAAAAAAAAAATTGTGTATTTGCATGGGGTAGGCAGTTTTTCCCTAAACAAGAGTTGACACTCTATAGACAGAAGATAAGTTCAAGGAATGCATTTCAAAATAAGACCATGTGGACAAATTTTATGTGTTCATAATGTTCATCATGGAAGAGTGATCAATTACCCCACCCCCCAAAAAAACCAAATAAACCATTCATGATACAAATGGTCTGAAAAGATAATTCTTGACTAGACCTCTTCTCACACTCACTAATTTTCTTCACTCACAGTGAACACAAAACACTCCCCACTGCTGCAGTATTTTATCAAAACAGAGCCATTTTGTATCGAAGTTGACTTTACTTAAATAGTAACAGCAGTCACGCCACTTCTCTGTTAAAAAACTTTCAAAGATTCTTCTTTTCTACAGAATATCATCTATACTGTTTGATCCCTGCCTGCCTCTCACTGCTCTCATACACTGCAAAGTCAAATCAAAGACTCTCTAATACAAAAATACTAGCAGCTCTCAGAGATATTTCTATTTTGAAGGACTCCAGCTGCACTTCACATACTTGTCGTATATGACTATCTTATGCTCAGTGACTGATCCAAGAGCCATCTCATTCATGAAGTCTTTCATAGTTTCCCTCACAGCACCCATTCTGTGGAAGGCATGTACAGAAAATCAGTAAATACGGTTTGTATTGAATTCACTTCTAGATCCTTTAAAATACTACAGCTATATATAAAACCACAGATCTATAGCTGGAAGAAGTTTCAGAGATAATATAGCTTAAACTTTGCATTTTTAAATATAGAAAACCTTGGCATTCCAGCCTAACTATAATATTCTAGCCACACAGATTATTTAGGATAAGGAGACACAGTGATAAAATTAAGTTAAAATCTTGAAGTTTCCAAAGTAGAAGTCATTAGTCTGTGTTAAATAGGGTGGATTATCTAGGTTGACCATATTAATTGCATAATTTTGCAAAAATACAAAATGAACTTTTAAGTCTCTGTAATGAAATCATTCCTGCCTTCCTACATATGTGTTTTGTTTTGATATTAGTATTCCGTTTCAAATGGATTCCTTTCTATTAGTTTAAAACTTTACACATAAGCATTCAAATAAATGCTTCATGAAAGAGACAGAACTTGAGTTGGTCTTTGAACATTGGTAGGGCAGTAATATGTGGATAATCTGGTAGGGTAGATGTGGATACAATCCGAGGAGTGGCATTACTTGTCATTAATAATGACTTTTCCTATTTCTATATGAATTCCAAATAGCCAGTCCTTTTAATTTTGTTTTATATAGGAGGAGCTCCAGTCAAAGGTGCTAATATTTTTATATCTTACATATGGCCGGGCCAATTAGAAAAAAAAATTCAGTAAAGCTGAACAAACATCAGTGGCTGCTAAGTCTACATTTTTATCAATTTATCTATTCTGAATACAATGTTATCTTTCTCATGGTTGGTCTGCATAATTGCTATCAACATACAGAGGCTCTATAAATAGAACAACCATAAACAATCATAAACAGGCTATATAAACAGAACAACCTATGTGGTATAATGAAAAGAGCATTATCTGTGTAAGATTCTGACAGGCAAATCCAAAGTTTTCAAATTAATTAGCTGCATGGTTTTTTGATCAATTAACTTCACTGAATCTCAGTTTCTACATTTTTGGAATAAATTAAAATATTAATCATATTGAGAGATTCACAGAAGAAATCTATGTAGAAGTCTTGTATGGGCAAATTTCTATACCTATGAATGTCCACCTGTACTGAAGCAACTCGTTCGTCTCTCTTTTAAAGAATTATAGGTTTTCCCTAATTAAGATTTTATCATGAGTCAATCTTGGGGAGAAAAAAGTAATTCTTCCAGATTTGGAGCAGCTACTATGAATTGTGAATGTATTCGAATGATTATTAATAAAAATAAAATATTTGGTTTCTCTTACCTTTTAGGAGCCTAAGCTGCCAAAGGATTACCTTGCACAAAAATCTATTTTTCTCTTTCGTTTGTAACTCTATTGTAACAATCATTCATCTCACTGCAGTGGCCAACAACCAGGCCTTAGTGGCCACAAATCCTGTAAGTAAAATGAGGTTGTGCCCTTAGGTTCAAGAGGTTAGAGGGAAAGAAATGTGAAAGGTGGTGGCGGAGGGTAGGGGGTCGGGGGTTCTGATATATGTAAATGCGTATAAGTACATATATATATATATGTATATATATGCATCTAGAGAGCATATGTATCCATATTCTAATCTGTAAAGGTAAATACATCTCAATCTTTCCCAAGTTATAAAGGTTGAAAATCAAAAGGAGGAATACATTTCTTTGCTTCAATTATTTATATATGTTACACATATCTTCGCCTCATTTTATGGCTAGAGTCTTCCTGCTGGTGGGACATAAGGGTTTATGACCAAGTAACATTTACTCAATTGAATTTAAAAAATCAATCAAAGCAACTAACTACAGATGTAGTTAGAAAACACAAGGCGTGAAAGAAGAAAAATTTTAATTAAATTATATATTTGGGATCAGGTGACTTTAAATAGTTAATAAAACCAGGGGAAAATGAATTGTACACCCCCTGTGTAATGTTAACGTTTCTTAACATGAAACTTTTAAAGGACTCTACCAAGTCCTCAGTATCTCAGCAAATATTTATAAATTGTTTCCTTATAATTCCTTCGGAAGTACAATTTGTTTTTCTTTCAAATTTTTTTTTTACTGAAGTATAGTTGACACAGAATGTTACATTAGTTTCAGGTGTGCAACATAGTGATTCAACAATGCCACATGCCATGCTCACCTACCGTACATCACTATTACAATACCACTGACTTTATTTTCTATGCTGCACCTTTCATTCCCATGACTTACTCCATAAACTGGAAGCCTGTATGTCCCACTCCCCTTAACCCAATTTGCCCATCTCCCACTCCCCTTCCCTCCATCCCTGGTAACCATACATAGTTTGTTCTCTGTATTTTGGGGTCTGTTTCTGGTAGCATAATTTTTAGGATGAGTATCAAAAGATAGGTAAAAATAAGCACAGAGACCATCATAATATAAAAGCCATATTTCAAAACATAAACTAAAATTTACTTACATAAATGTATATATTTTATGCAAATTATATGCATATGTGAGCTATGTTTAAAGTATCTGGATAAATAACAAACATATTTTCAAGTATTTAAAATTACCTGCTTTCATAATGTTTATAGTATCCATACTACAGTTTTGGATATGGATTTGTGGAGTAGTATATATATATATATATGGTGTACATAAAGTGGTTTTTTAAAGATGAAGTTATCTGGTTACTGAAATCATGGAAGGGAAGGAATTTTCACTCAGTGGGTCAATAAACAATACTCTCCTGTGTGTTTTACGTGTGTTTTAGGGTAATTTCCAAAATCCTAAAATTCCCTGCATTGTTTGCACATGTGTATCCGGATTGCTTAATCTTGTGTGTGTTCCATTCTAACGTCACTGGGTGAGGAAACACACTGGGATAGAATTAGCAACATAAAAAAAAAAAACAAAAACTGGCCAATGACCTACCACTTTAGAATGACTTTCTCTAGAGCAAAGAGATTAGAAATTTTGTCATGAAGCTGCAGAGCAAGAGATTCTAAAGCTAACATTTAGATATAAGGATATTGTATTTAACGTACAAATTGCAAGCTGTAATATATTTTTAATTTATTCTTGGAAAATTTGTTTGTTTATATCAGCAATGCCCTTCATAATAATACTTTTCTGAAGCATGTTTTAAGTTCTTTTTATCATATTGGCTTATAGATAAATTTTTTAAGTGAAATCAGGAGTAAGAAGCCCAGTTAGATATGCATGTCTAAAAACTAGAACAGATAAAAATTTGAAGCTGAAGTCTGTTATTTCTTTATGATATAGTCAAATAACTCATTTTTACCCTTGAGAAGCCTTTGTTAATTTAACGTGATGTTTGACATCAAGATACTTTATTTAAAGTTTAATGTTATGCATTCTGCCAATGTATTTAATGGAAGAATAGGTTTTATAAATATCCTACAGGCAGAAGGCAATGTGTATAATCATGAAAACAAAATTGGAATTACAAGACTTGGGTTCAGGGTATATCTTTGATTGATATTGTATGAATATTAGCAAATCACTTAACTTCTCCAGTACTCAAGTTTTCTATCTATAAAATATGTGACTAGTGATAAATTATGCCACACAGAATTAAAGATTAAATAAAATAACACATTAAAAATATTTTAAGCTAACTAATATGCACATGTCATGATTACTATTCTATGAGAACCCAATATTTATTTTCTAGTGTACCTCCCTTCCAGTTTTCTTTTTAGTGAAAAAAATACCTATTTCAAAAATAATGATAATAGTCACTAAATATTTATTGACCAGACTAGAAATTGGGAGCTGTTGGGAGTAATTGTCCATATATTTCTGGGAGAATTTTAAATTTATTTTCTCCTTTCTAAGGGAGCAAAATATATCTCTTACTCGTTCATGTTTACTTTACCCTGTATTTGAACCTTCCTCTTCTGATCACTTTAAGAATAGAGAAGAGAAAGTGGAGATCTCAGGAAAAGAGGAAGGAAACCATAACTTTGTCTTCTTTTTACTTACATGAAATCCTCAACCTTTTGTTTGAATAATATAAAATATCGGCCCATCAGATTATTATTTACTAAGTAATTGCATTGGTAGCAGTACTATGCAAGACTTTCAATTATTGGCCACTTTTCATGAAAAAAAAAACGTATTTGGAAAATACGCATCCACTAACTGTAATAAATTTGGAATTTACATATTTCCTGGGAGGTATACCATTATAAATATTTAGAGTCAGTGGTTAAAAACTTTAGAGGCACCATCAGATCAGGATGCAGACGCATTTTACAAATCTGAATCATTAGTATATAAGATTTTGTGTAGAGGAGAGAACATTCCATGTTTCTATATAACTAATCTAAACTAGACTATTGCTTTACATGTGAATTCATAAACAACTAAATATTGATGGCTTTCTTTTTTTTTCTCACAGGTTAGTTGTAAAGTGTCTCAGTTCATTCACCTTTACCTGATGGGCTGTAACTACTTTTGGATGCTTTGTGAAGGCATTTACCTACACACACTCATTGTGGTGGCTGTGTTTGCGGAGAAGCAACACTTGATATGGTATTATTTTCTTGGCTGGGGTAAGTGCCATTATGCGTGTCTGCTGACTCACCATTTAAGAAAGGTCTTAGAGGATGCAGAGCTCCTTGGTAATAAAAATATACTTATATTAATCATTCTTAAACAACATCAGGTGATTAACCTTTGCTTATTGCTGTAAATTGAAATATTTAAACAAAGAACCACTGACTCATTGTTTTCAGTAGTCACAGGTCAATAACACAATGTTGTTGGGGTTTTTTCTGTTTAATATTCCAGTGTGTATCTTGGCTAAGTATGCAGTGGCTAACACGATAGAATTAGAATCATGAATTAGGGATCTAGTCTTCATATTGTTCAAATCTCTTTTTTCCTTTGCGCAAAATGAGGGCATTGGGCTTAGCCAGCTTTGAAATTCCACTCAAAAAAAGTTTGTTTTTAAAAAAATACCATTTTATCTTAAGAATAGAGGGACCAGTAATTGAATAAAGGCACACAAAAGATCCATTTTTCCACACAATCTCCTGACATGGTATTATTCACAAAGCAAATAAGGATACACTCCTAGCATGTTTTCTTTTCTTTTTGTTCTGTCTTTTCAGTTTTAATTTTAATTCCTGTTAGTTAATATACAGGATTATATTAGTTTCAGGTGTACAATATAGTAATTCAGCACTTCCATACATCACCCTGTGCTCATCACGGCAACTCCACTCCTTAATCCCCCTCATCTCTTTCACCCATCCCCCCACCCACTGCCCCTCTGGTAATCATCAGTTTGTTCTCTGTAATCAAGAGTCTGTTTCTTGATTTGTACCTCTAGCATATTTTTAAAAACAACTAGAATAATTCAAAATATAAAATGCTGAAAATGAATTCAATTGGACTAGTTTCCAGAAATGTAACTGAGATTAAATTTACCTATCATATATCAATCTACTTACCTATTCAGTCAGACAATAGATACAGATATATGAAGGTACGTGTGTACACACACACACTCTTTAGTATATTCAGTATATTTAGTATTGGTTACCTTTATAAAACATTTCTTCATTTCATGTTGGAAAGATCTGATTTAGAATACTAAAAACATACAAAATATCTAAGATATAAACCATCTCTCTCTTCCTCTCTTTTTCTTCACTTGATCAGTCTCAACTTCTTCCCACATCTGACCATCTACCAAATAAATATTGGCCAATTCTATATCATAGAAAATATATATGAATTCTTCTAAGCCTTGGGGCTTAGGCAGCACGTTTATGGACTTAGGCTTTGAAGTCCACTGATTCAAAAATGACTTCTATTAGAAGAAAACACACACAGACACACAACCCTGGATATATAAATACCTAATAGTTACCATATTTATTGCTTGACTATACAGATGATATTTACTCATTAAACGTATACTGACC
This sequence comes from Ursus maritimus, assembly GCF_017311325.1. Taxonomy (NCBI): domain Eukaryota; kingdom Metazoa; phylum Chordata; class Mammalia; order Carnivora; family Ursidae; genus Ursus; species Ursus maritimus. The sequence goes on from NW_024423343.1 coordinate 45,518,732, forward strand.
AGTTATTTTTGCTCCCAGAGTACCTCTGAGTTTCATATTTTATGATACATTTTAGGAATTTGATCTACAGAAAAAGTTGTCTGTTAATTTTCTTTTTGTTTGTTGTTTACAGGATTTCCACTGATCCCTGCTTGTATACATGCTGTTGCGAGAAGCTTATATTACAATGACAAGTAAGATAATCTCTCTTTCTGATTTCTATTGGAACTAGATAAAATGAAAATCTTCAACGTAATTTTGCTGTTTTTTTCCCCAAGCTGCTGGATCAGTTCTGATACCCATCTCCTCTACATTATTCATGGTCCAATTTGTGCTGCTTTACTGGTACGTAACAAAAACTTTCTTTGTTTCATCATTGTTCATAGTTCAACTTTATTTCCTGAATCATCTGGCCTATGGTATCTTTCAGGATCCTGGTGGACATAATGAGATTTTTGCAGTGTTTAATTGAAGAGAGTTTAATAAAGGTGTTAATTTGAGGTGTTGGCAGGAAGAGGAAAGGAGCTAATTCATAAGGAATGGCCAGGCACCAGGGACCTGCAGTGGGAAGCTGTTAATGGCTCTAGACCTAAAAAGGGGACAGAACAGTGTTACGGGAGTTGGGCCCGTGCTTGGAAGTGTGGCCCAGCAAGAGGTCTGGCCCTGAGTAGAGGAACACAGGCACTGCCCAAATCACAGCCTGGCAGGGAAGAAGAATGAGGAAGAAATACTCAAACTTCTCTCTTCCTATGCCCTGATTACTTGGTTCTTTCCTTTGGCCAAATGCAGCAAATGTCAGAGAGCAAGAAGCCTGGGCATGAATGCAGTGCTTCGAGGTGCCTCAGAGTTTTCTGGGACACAAAGCAGAAGAGAGAAGGGCAGAGGATAGATCTAGTGAGAGGGAATGGCAAATGGGAAAAACTACACACCTATTTTGGTAATAAGAGTTACATTCCAATAAAGAAAAAACTTTAATTTGGAAAAAGAGAGTATTGGTTAAACTGTTTTTTCATTATTATAATGATCATCACTTAATACAAATACACCAATTGGACATTTTTAAGTGTGGTTACAGACAAAGAAGTCACATTCAGTGCTTTTTTTACATTGTTTCAGTGGGGAAATAAAGTCATCCACATTAACATGCTTTTTTTCACAGAGCATTAGAGACCAGAATGCAATTAATGCCTGAGATTATAATTACAGCTGATATTCTATCACATAGAAATACAACCCATCAAGTTGCTGTGTAAGAAAGAAAGTGAAAATCTACATTATTTGCATAAAAGGTTTTCCATTTTCTTTCAAAAAAGAGCAGGAGCCTATTTTTCTAACAGGATAAATTGTTCTGTCTTTGTTTAAGTCCTAGGGCTTCTCACTGGTTATGGCTGATTCCAAGGTCTTGGGAGGGGCCTTAGCAATTGTTTATGTGGTCACACGCTTAAGTACAACTTTTATAAATAAAATATTTCAACCTCAATCCATTTCTTTCCACTCAGACTTCCCCTGTCACATTTCCTCTTGAGCAGGGTGGTATTCGAGTGGCTACAGCACTTTTGAGATCTTGCCAAAGGGAAGTTGAGAGAGGATACATTTAATTTGTGTTTAGTGAGAGATTTTTAAGTCAGTTCAGTGTATAGTTAAGTGGTTGCTGGCTGTTCTAGTCTGGGAATGGCTTCTAGGAATTCTCTTTCAGTCACTGTACTGAGATACACTGCTTCCTTTCATGACCCAAGTGTGGTATCACGATATGAAAATGTCCTGTTGTGCCTACCACTTACATGATCTTTTTGAATATTGGAGTAAAAACAGGTGTCTTTTCTTCCCCTTAACTAGTTTTGCTCTAAGATAGATGAGATTCAGATATAGTTCATCTAAATTTAAAATTATTATTCTACTCTTACTCAAACTAAATGGAAGTATTTGCAGAAAATAAAGTAGGATGATTTTCTAGTTCCTACTTTCACATTTTAAATCAGATTTGCCATTTTGGAAAAGCACTTTGCATTTAGAAATTTTCATATAATGGGCATCTAAACTGCAACATTTCTACTGATTTTATAATTTATGGTTTTTGCATGTAAAGATTATAAAATATTTTATATTCCAAATTTATAAGCAGATAAAGGGCATTATTATATTTTCTTCCATGGGCTGGTACTAATTTCCATTTAGTCAAAACTTTAAAAACAGCAATGGGTGCTTAGAAAGGGAATATAATAGGATGGTTGGAATAACAGCTGATGTGTTGATTTGTCATTTTTCATTCTTACACCTGTTGAAATGGCTTATTCTGCTTTTGTCTTTAGCAGAGACATTCCTGTGTCTATAACCATGTTACTTTTCATAGACGTGTTTCCATCGGGATTATAGTGAACTTTGGAGCATATGTTCCATTAGATTTTCTAAGAATAGTAGTGGAATATTTTTAGGCCCAGTTATTTTCATAACACGTGCTTTAAATCAGCATATGTATGTTATTTGTTCACTGTTTTCTATATGAAATGTGGTGCTATCATTATTATTCCAATTTATTAAGGTAAGCAGATATAAATTACTTATCAGCATGTAGTTTAAAAGTTTTAGATTGTTAAAGCACAGATGCTAGAAGTTAGGGTGAAGAAAAAGGAAAGAGAATATAACATAATAACATAAGAGCCTTAGGGCTCTTATGGAGTTAATAGCCACAATCTTATGGAAGGTGTAAAATATGAGCACAGAAAAAATAGACAAGCATAAAAGACATTGACTTGGATGAAGATAAGAAAGCGGTATTCAAGGTGCGAGAGAGAGAGAGAGAGAGAGAGAGAGACGTATTAAAGCAGAACTCTGTTTCCTGAATAACTTAGTTATCCACACTACATTCTTGAGTTTTATATGTCCCTTTCAAAGAGAATGACTTCTTGGGGAAAGTTTTTAACACACAGTAAATATGTAATTACAGAAAGTAATTAACGGAAGGCCCCATGGGATGCCAAAATTGTTTTAACTCTAGGATGATCTAGGTTGAACATTAGCTGGTTTAAGTGTGTGATCAGCTTCCTTGAATGATAAAGCTTATGGTACTATCTTGGGGAGTTGTGAGTATTACTGTTACAAAAAGAAACACAAGAAAGAGAAACCAAAAAGATGAAAATGGTTATTATGGTATAATATGTATTTGGAAAGTACTAGTATGGACAGTGATACAGAGGAGACACTTAAAAATTAGCATTTGTTATGAACAATTCTTTCCTTTTTTGAGCTGAAAATGTTCAAAAGACTTAGTTTTTGGTCCATAGCAAAGTTCAAAAAAAAACTGCATAAGAAAATGAATTGACAAAAACATTCAGATATTCCTTAGCTGAATGTGTTCCACAATAATTCCACCATAATTTTATTTTTCTAAAACCGAAGTCCATTAACATTGATGTTCTTGTTAAATTAATAAATCACAATTCTAGAAATACAAATTAATATATTAGGCATATATTCTCTGCAGTAGAATATATTCTGTACATTGAAAATAATCTAAGACATAAAATCAAAGATCCTTCAATAATGCTTCTTAATATTAAATATAAAATAATTTTCAATATGTCATTTTATTTTTTTAGGTGAATCTTTTTTTCCTATTAAATATTGTACGTGTTCTCATTACCAAGTTAAAAGTTACTCACCAGGCAGAATCCAATCTCTACATGAAAGCTGTGAGAGCTACACTTATCCTGGTGCCATTACTCGGCATTGAATTTGTGCTGATTCCATGGCGACCTGAAGGAAGGATTGCAGAGGAGATATATGACTACATCATGCACATCCTTATGCACTATCAGGTATGGTGTTCTTGTGTCAGGAAGGCAGCTTGTGAAATTTGGTATTAAATTGCATATAGCTTTGGTTTAGTTTTGACTATGTAGTAAGTGGGTTACAAATAATGTATCTTTTCCATTTGGAATCAGAAAATTCTGTTTTTCTTTTACAGGGTCTTTTGGTTTCTACAATTTTCTGTTTCTTTAATGGAGAGGTATGGTGATTGTTTTTATTCCTTTTATCGTTTTATATTTGCAATATTTCTTTTTCTTAAAAAGAAACACAATTATACGTTCCCTAGGAACAACTACTTCAAATTCCATTTTGATCAGGAAAAAAAAATGTAGAATCTCTTTTCATGGGTGCAACTCTTCTTCCCAAAAGCTTGGGTCATACTGGAGTTCAAGAGTAGGGCAAATCCAGCCTCACTTTAAAATAGTCCATCAGTGACTTTTATTCATGTAGTCTTTGACTTACCTTTTGCACTAATCCTAGTAAGTCTGGTGCTAGGCAATCCTTAACCTCATAAAACATATACTCTAATAGGAAATAAAATCGGCTCATTTTCATTTTCCCCCTTTCTCTGTTTTTTGTTTTGCCTAGCTCACAATGTGGTCTTGGAAAACAGCTTTATGGTGGTTACAAAAAGACTTTAAAAAATTAAACTCTGCAATACAGGGAGGACATGTAGTAAGTTAGAAAACTTAGGAGAACAGAATGCTGTAATTTGTAACATGGCAATGTGCTCTTGGATAATTCAAGATTTTTTATCCAAGGCTTTCCAAATTAGAAATTTTCAGGTGTTTTAGAAACTGGTACTGTATTTCTTATACATACGAATAGTCTTATAGCTCAGTGGTTTGAGCTATACTGATTTAGCTCTTTATCTGTTTTTAATCTATTTGACAAATTTTAACCAGTTGAAGAATTTTGGAAAATTCAACAAAGTTTAGAAATCCAGGGAGCAACTGAGTGAGACTCAAATACTTGGTAATGTGAAGCTTATCACAAAGCTTCAGATGGGAAACATATGGACCAGTACGTGTAGCTTTATGAGAACTATTCCTAAAAAATAAATCAACATTGGAAATCATGTACATGTATAAAACTATAAAATATTGCTTTCCTTTGCTTAATAATAGTTTACTTCTTTCTCTTAGCATATAATGCAATTTAATGTTTGATTTTTTAAAATTTTTATTTCATTTATTTATTCATAATGGAGTATAAAACTGTTAAACATAGTAGGCTGTATTTCATATCTGTAAGTGGTGCTTCTGTGAGTCTTCTGCCATACAGTGGACAAGAGTGACTTTTTCTGAAGTCAAGGAGAAGTACAGATGCAAAATACAATGAGGAAGAATATATAAATCATTTGTTTTGATAATAATATTCAAATAGCATTTATTATGTACCTCTAGAAATTAATGATTGCATGAGCTGAATTAGACAATCCTATTTGCTGTCCATATAGGATTTTACAATTAAATATAGATGAGAGAGAAATGGAAAACATGCCAAAGAACATACATACAATATGAACAATACTTCTCCACCTGCAGAAAGATTTCATTTTTATAAAGGGTAACTTCTAAATGTACAAATCATAATCACTAGTAAAATATTTAGTGATAGGAAGCAGTGTAGAATAAAAGCACAGATAGAGCAATGCATGTAAACCCCAAAAATGCCACTTCTTTCCTGGCTGTAATACTTTGGTCAATATTCTGAACCTCCTTGAGTCTTTGTGTCTACTCTTATTAAAGGGAAATAAAAGCAAGTTCCTTACACAAGTCTCACAAAGATTAATTTAAGCTAGGGATCTAAAGCTTTTAGCACCATACCCCAATCTTAGTACATTACCAGTACATTATAGGTTCCTTATTAGATCTGTCAAATCATTCATTTTCAAAAATATATGTACAAATGGGAGCATTAATCATATTGGAGTCAATCTCAAATTGGACTTTTTATTTGGAAAGGTTGCCCAGGGAATATCTAAACTAATGCCTAACACTCTTGTTGCACTCTCTCTGTGTAAGCAAAAGAGACACAGACCTTGATCTTCTGCCATGTCCTAAAATTGAGAAAATTTTGGCAGTAAAAAATTACAATAATACAAAATCTTTTGAGCCTAGTTGTTGCCAAATCCTTTGGTTCTTTACAACATCTCCAATATGTGTCCCCTTTTCTTCATCTCTCAAGGTACAGTCCCTATTTGTGCATGACTCATTTCTCATCTTGAGAAATGCTATAATCCCTCCTTTTTTGTCTCTTGGCCTCTTAGTTTTTCCCACTCTCATATCATGAAGACACAGCTGCCAGATTCATTTTGTGTGGTTCCAACTATGTCATGTAGTTCTTAAAATCATTTGCTCAGGCTTAAGTTTCCTTCTTACTTTCCACAGGAGGTCAAGTAGCTTCCCTTTAGCTTAGTCTCTACCTTTTTATTCTTTTTTTTTTTTTTTGACTCTCACATTTTGTTTATGTTTTTTTAGCCAAAATATTCCTATTTGCAACTTCTCACTAATTCAATAATTGTGGCGTGACAAATGCTCAGGCCACATTCATCTCATCTCTAACCCACTCAGCCAAAAATGTGGATTGTTTGTATAAACTAGAGATCTCGTTATCAGAAGGGCCCTCCTTAGCCTCAGGGGTAAATCTAACAACACCTGAGAGAGATACTTTTATAAAGCAAACAAAAAGATTTATTGAGAATAACCAAAGCTATATTCTGTAATGAGATCTAGGTAGCATTTTTATATGAAGCTCTATTAACTATTTTTAAATTAATTTAGGTTAAGGAGTATAGAGTTGGTTCCTTATTAAGTGCTAATGGGCATATAAAGTTGTAATGTTACATTCTAAAAACAGTTGACCTTACTATTTGTATGACAGTCATTGTGTAAAACAATGAAAAACATTTTCATATCTTTAATAACATCAGACTATCTTTCCTTCCAATGGCAATTTTCCTTGCTACTACCCCCATTGCAGTTTTCTCATTACAAGTGTATTAAGACTGGCCACTTTAATATTCTATTGAACAGGTATGATACTGTATTAGAGGAAGCAGATGAAAAACAAATCCTTATAGAGAATAACATAAACAAACAGATGCCTACAAGGCCCATGGGTCTTTAATTAGGTTCATTTTTAACCTCAGTAAATAAGTCCCCACAGCTCAGAAAATTGAACTTCCATGATTTTTCTGATGATTTAGTTGTAAGGAAGAAATAGGGTGATGATTGTAATCAAAGCAGATATTTCTTTTTTTTTTTTTTAAGACTTTATTTATTTGACAGAGAAAGAGGCAGCAAGAGAGAGAACACAAGCAGGGGGAGTGGGAGAGGGAAAAGCAGGCTTCCTGCTGAGCAGGGAGCCCGATGCGGGGCTGGCTCAATCCCAGAATGCTGGGATCATGACCTGAGCTGAAGGCAGACGCTTAACGACTGAGCCACCCAGGAACCCCTAAAGCAGATATTTCAAGAGCAGTCACATATTTCAAAAGTCATTTTGACTGTTGGAACTGAATTTAAACTTTCATTTTTAAGAACTTAAGTATTATATTCACAGCTAAGATATTTCTTTTTGTCAGCTGCTTCCTCACATTTATGTAGAATCTTCTGTAGAAAGTTACATTCCATTTCTCCTTTCAAACAGAAACTATATAGTAAATGTATTCAGTCAGCCCATCATTTAGTAACAAAGTGAAGAGAAATAAATTTAGCAGAAAATCAGGATCAAAAACAGTTCCCATCAGAAATACCTAGATAATTGGCCAAAAGTCATTTTTGTGTAAATTTTTGAATATTTATTTTAAAAGCACACTCTAAAGCCATTCCTTTTGTCATTTGCTTATGCTCTTGAAGATATTACATATGCAGATATTATTTTAAATTACTTTAAACATGCTATTTGGAGAATTAAGAAAGACATTACTAAACCATGAAGGAAGCAGTAGTATATAATTTTTTGCAAAATAAATGTATTTGTTGTCCTATAAATGCCATTATTTCAAAGAAAATTTACAAGAATTTAAATTATTCCCTTCAGATACAGTTAATATATATAAATAAGCTTGAAAGTCCTGAAGGTCTGAATTTCATAAAAATACAACTTTTAAAACACATTTATTGCATTTCTAATTACATAATTAATACCTGAAATTCTAATAACTCATTTTGAATTCTAACTAAAGAAACCCATTGACTTTGTATTGTATCTTCCGTTTTTCTACATGCTAAAATGTAAAGTGAGACAGTAAAACTTTGTGTTCATTTTAAGTGACAGAGTACAGGAGACTCTAACGACTTTGAAGTATCCCACAGGGTTCTCTCATTAAAAGAGTTCCAGGGAATACTTATTAGTTATAGATTGGTCTTAATTTGGAGAAGTTTTCTAGATCTATTAGACAAAAGAATGTAGACTTTAATAAACCAGCTCTATTTTAGAATTTATTATTAATTTTTACACATGAATACAGTGAATGAAAAGTTGAGGAATTATATATAATTAGTAGCAAGGCAGACAATTATTGCATGAGTACTGGAAACAGTACATGGATTACTGGGAAATTGCTTTTAGTGATGCTCAGATTGTCTCTGAAGAAGCAATCAAAGAACGCGTCAATGAGCAGCAGAGAGCTTGGGGAAGACAATTCAAAGCTAGATGTGTTTTGGACAGACCTAGCTTAGGTCACAGGGATGTGGCTACTACCCTCATAAGGTAGGAGCAGACAGCCCCACACTGGTCTGCCCAATCATCAGACACCAGGAAATATTCAGGTTACCAAGTGGGAGACGTCTTTGAATATTCTCATTTCCACTTACTGACTCAATATGAAGAAAATCACCTTAGTGTCTCATGTTCAATTTAAACCAAAGTCACCTGGCCTACCAGATGTGATCTCTATCCCTAGAGAAGGAAGTCATTAAATATCAAATTCACCCAGTCCGAGGGGGATCCAAACACACAAAAGTAGAGTGCTGATATTCCTAAACATTTTCACAGGCTTGTATCATTTGTAATTACCTGTCCAACACTTTCTTCCCTCTGGGTAGTAAATTTCAGGCGGACAAAAACCTTAATGTTTTTTTCCAGAATGTAGCACAATATGTGGCGCATGATAATCACTCAAAAATAAGTAGTTGCTGCTGTTGTTGATGATGATGATGAAGATTTATAGTCCGTGTATCCCTAACTTTTTTCTTTTATCTCTTTTCTCTCTTCTTTTGTACTCTCACTCATTGTCTTCTCATTCTATTATTAAGATATTGATATAAAACTAAATGTAACACATGCAAGCTGCAAGTGGGGGTCTGGATTAACTACTTATTTGACAATAATACATTCATATGTGTTATTAAAGCTTCAAAGATAGAGCATAAAAAATATTAATGGGATCTAAGAGTAAAGAGTAATGCAATGAATTTCCTAAATATAAAATTCTTAATGTTCCCAATTTAATTAAGAAAATAAAGCAATATTATTCACTAATTAACATCAATGCTTTTGGTTTCTTTTAAGTTTTACATTAATTATTTTATTGTAGTTTTAAATACAATATCTTTATTTCAGATAATGGTTTGCTCTTGTCCTGTTTCTTTTTGATTGACAGGTTCAAGCAATTCTGAGAAGAAATTGGAATCAATATAAAATCCAATTTGGAAACAGCTTTTCCCATACAGATGCTCTTCGAAGCGCATCTTACACAGTGTCAACAATCAGTGATGGTACAGGTTACAGTCATGACTGTCCTAGTGAACACTTAAATGGAAAAAGCATCCATGATATTGAAAATGTTGTCTTAAAACCAGAAAAGTTATATGATTGATAATCGAGAGAGTACTGCTTAACTATTTTGTGCCACTCCTAACTAAGGGACTTGGATCCATGACTTTATGACCAGAAGACTTCAATATTCAATGAATTTCTTGAATGCCACAAAGAAAACCCTCACATCGATTCAGTAGTGTGTTGTGAAATGTTTAACAACTAGCTCTTGAGGAGAAAAAAACCCCTGATTTATAATGTTTTCCAGTTTCTGTGGTGTATTCCCACCATGGCTGATTTCAGGTTACCAATTTGACATTACTAAATGTGAAACTGGGAAAATATGAATACAATCAACTCTTACAGGCTGATATGTATCAGCTCTAGTACACTACCGCGTGAATTCACAAATGAGTAACTGTAAAAGTTCATATACACATTGGGCACAATTCTACTCTTATTGACTAAAGAGAGCTAGGTAAGGCCTCCAGACTCGGTGGGAAAATTAGTTTTTCATTTGTTTGTTTTTAAAATCTTTATCCCATATTCATTGGTGTGCTTGATTTTTTTTTTTTTTTTACCCAGTAAAGTATTCTAGCCCTTTTTGTATCTACCCTTTCAAATGGACTAGATAAAGTAGTAATTATTTCTGTTGGCTTACCCTTTTCTCTCCAAGAAAAGTGACTGAGCAGAACTGCTGTTGGCTACTCATTGGCTGATACATCACAGTTATGTCCAACGTCACATCTGTTTTTGAGATTTGATGACTAGAATGTAGGATGTGCAATCCTACTTTGCTATCATTAGCGAGACATTTTGGTTGATGTTACAAACACCTTGTTAGCTACTTTCCTATCTTACTACACAAGTGGGAGGGAATCAGTTTCCCTGTATCTGTAAATAGAAACTTTGCCCCTTCCATTTCTACTGTGTAGACAAATTAGCAATTATTTTACATGAAGGAAATCAGTGAAGGATTTCTTATTTTCTTGGAAGTTTGTAAAAAAAAAAATTCTTGTGAAAATAAGCTTGTAAATACTCTTATTCTATTTTATAGTCTCAAATCAAGTGCATATAATCTAGATAAGTTTTTAAAAAAACAAATACATAATGTAACAATGTATGCTTGTTAATATCTGATACTGTGTCTGGGCTGATTTTATAATAAAATAGAGTCTGGAATTCTATATTTGGTAAATATTTTAAAGACAACCAGATGCCAGCATCAGAAGTTTGTTTGAGAACCAAGAGAACAGAAATATCTATGATACAATATAAAATATTTATTAAAAAAAACTCAAGGCCACTGTTTTACTACATTAGCTTAGGTGAGTCATAACTTAATAATAGGTATGTTTGACATATTTCTCCTTTTATTTTGACGATGAACTTGCATTCTAATCCAGAAACTTTAAAGGGTCCTTACGGTAATAAATGTCAATCTGCCATTCTTATGGTTTTTACACAAGTAAAAATATTACTTTTCTGACTCTTACTGTATAAATATATATGGCTTTGGAAATGTTCCAGACTATTTAAAATACGATACTAAAAATCAGTGAAAGATTTGAATATGTCAGTGGAGAAGAACTGTTGTTAGAATGTCTAGGGAGTAATTAAATTAAGATGGAAGAAAGCCTTGCTAATGAATTAAAGTGACATTTAAATGGGATTCAGTTTCCCTAATGTTATTTTCCACTTAAATTTCTGAAAAATGAAAATGCCTTCAATTAGTAAAAGTCAATTTGAGGAGGAGAAATCACTATGTGTATGTGTTCTCTAGTGTGTTAATTTGTTTAAAATGGGTTAAACTAATAACTTAGTAATCACAGCTTCTTTCTTAAGCTGTCACTAGATGGTGAGTTCAGAAGTCATTTGAAATTGTCTAGGAAAATTATCTAATTAGTAATAATTAACATATTAAAAGGTCTGGTCAATAAATTTATAATTTATCTGTATACATGCAAGGGTTTTACAGTTAGTTTCAAATTTACGGATTTTATAGCAAGCTGTCTTAAGAAGGAATGCAGGTTGTTCTGGACTTGCTACTGTCTAAATTATACAAAAATCCCTTTAAATAAACTCACTTTTTAGCTACTTATTATTCAAAGACACAGATTCAAATCCTTTGCTTGATACTGTTCACATATTTCCTCATTCTTCCAGACAAACTGTCAAGTCTCAACCATAAATGACAGTAGAAAATGTCAAATTCTCCATGAGCATTTTATTAAAATTATACTGTAATTTCCCAGTATTTTTTTATTGTGCTTTTAACATATTAAGTTCAGATCAGGTTTCCTTTCCAGCCAAGAATCATCTATTGCACAGTCTTCAGGTGAAAGCATCCAATAATTACTCAGTGTTAGTTTTGTACCCAAATTTTTTTATGAGTAATATTTTTCAATATTAGGCTTCTCTAAAGCTTAAATGCTAATTAAGATCTCCTTTGTATCTTACTTATGAAGAAAAGATAAAATCAGTACTTTTTAAAAGGGAACTTTTTTGGTAATTAAAAACTAATTGGGGGAATTTCTAACTTAAATGTAGATCTGCTATTTTTCTGTACTTGTGAAAGTCACATTTTAATTAAAAAAAAATTCTAATCGGTTCTTTTTTAATTTTCTAAAGTTTTTTTTTCCAGTGCATTTATTTGTAAAATATCCATTCTGAAATTTGGTGTTTGCTCAAATGTAATCCAGTGTACAAAGAATTAGGGGTAGGTGTAGTGCTGTAATTATTGCTTATAATTTTTTAAAAATGTGAACTTATTTTAATTTTCTTTTGGTTTTAAACAGCTAATGGAAACCACCATTTCTTTTATCTGTATGTCATAAACAAAATATTCTGATCAATTAAAATAAGTCATGTTATGTCTACTTAATGTATATCTTTATTTTTTGACTGTATGAAAATATTAAAGGTATGAGTTAAAGATGATTTTCACTTGTGTACTGAAGTGCTGAATAATTTATAAACATAATTCTTTACAGCTGTCAGTGGAATACTACTTAAAATCAATGACTATCTCTATTAACCTCTTTAAAATCTTCAAATGACCAGTAAAACATCTCACAAACCAATTTTTTAAAAATTATGAATTTGAAAAAAAATTATGGATTTGTTTTTTAAGCTCGAAAACTCCAAATAAACTACAACATAGTCAAATTCCTTCCTAGGCTGAAAGAAGGGAAAGAATGACAAGAAATAGGAAAATGTACAGGGATTTCTCTCCTCTTTTCATTATATTCCACTGTATAGTTTTGTTTTGAATAGCAGAAAGAAAAAGAAGGAAAGGAACTATTTAAAGATAATTTTAAAAAAAGAACATAATCATGATTCACAAATATAAAATGAAAACCTGTCAAAGATTTTGTTTAGTTCATTCATTAATGAAGGGACAAGATGTTAACAACAATTCATGGAAGAATTCAAAATATCACACATATAGAAGAATACAAAAAATGCTGAAATGAATTTATAAATCAATGCTCCATTCCTAGGGCAATAATCAGTTGCATTCTACTGAATAACTGTATATTTCTATGATCAAGAATAATGTACATCATCATCATTTTTCTGCAACTAATATATCTGTAAAATAGCTCAAAATAAAAAAGCAGAGATAACCCCAAAGGACACACTTTCTAGCATTAGAAAGGACACTTTAATGACTCTAACATATATCTTGCCTATATGATGAGAGAACAATTTGATGCATATGCAATAAGTACAATAAATACTTGTATGTGTGTACATATATATAAAGAGAGATGATAGATATGGACACACCTGAAATGCTAATCTAAGCAGTAGGAGAAGTCAGAAATGTAGAAACCCACAGAGTAAATGTACACAGATCAGTATTTCCTGTATAAACCTGTAACAACCAGGTAGAAGCTGCAGTGGGATAAAAAGGAGCAAATTTTCTCAAAAGAACTGAAAACATATGTCCACATAAAAACTTGTACACACAGGGGCGCCTGGGTGGCGCAGTCATTAAGCGTCTGCCTTCGGCTCGGGGCATTCTGGGATCAAGCCCCACATCAGGCTCCTCTGCTGGGAGCCTGCTTCTTCCTCTCCCACTCCCCCTGCTTGTGTTCCCTCTCTCGCTGGTTGTCTCTCTCTGTCAAATAAATAAATAAAATCTAAAAAAAAAAAAAAAACTTGTACACAAGTGTTCATAGCAGCATTATTCATAATAACCCAAATATCCATCAACTAACGAACAGATAAATAAAAAGTACCATGTGCATACAATGGAGTATTATTTGGCTATAAAATGGAATAAAGTAAATACAGTCTGCATGCTACCACATGGATGAACCTTGAAAACATTATGCTAAGTAAAAGAGGCCAGTTATCAAAAAACCACTTACTGTGTGATTCTTACATGAAATGTCCAGAATATACTAATCTATGGAAACAGAAAGTAGACAAGCAGTTCTTTAAGGCTGGGTGGTTGAGAGATAAAGGGGGCTGGTTTCTCAGGGATACAGGGCTTGTTCTGGGTGTAATGAGAATGTTCCAAAATTGTGGTAATTGTTGCACAGCTCTGAATATATTAAAAACCAATGAATTGTACAGTTTAAAAAAAAAGCAAATTTATAGCAGCATCAAGAGAAGGTAAAATATATAGGAACAAATAAGAAATGAGTGAAATACATTTCAACACTATGAACAATCGCAACAGAAGATATCAATCAGATCATGGAAAGGCACCTGATATTCTTGAATAGGAAGATCACCATAAAGATGTCAGTTTCCCCTAAATAAATTGTAAAGTAACTATGATCCAAATAAAAATAAGGGTAGATAATTATTTTGAAACCAGATGTGATGATTCTAAGTTTCATAGTCATGAAAGCTCTCAACAGGGAAGGAGATAAGCCTTGACATATTTTGTAAACTAACAGTTGAAACAGTGGTTAACAACACATGAAAAAAGGACGGAGAGAATGCGGGAGAAGAAGTGTGTATAGCACTCTTTTGAATATTTTGCTAGAGACAGAGCCAAAAATGGTAATCCAAATAGGGAGTGAAATGACATTATCACCCAGAGAATCATTCATTCTTTTCTTTTCTCACTTTCGCTTCTTGAAAAACATGCCATCCCTGGATAAGAAAAGGGCTATTAACAAGTCACATGACTGGTATGGTTGCTATCCTGGTTTTATTTTATTATCATTTTTTTAATAATAATTTTTTATTATGTTATGTTAGTCACTGTACAGTACATCATTAGTTTTTGATGTAGCGTTCCATGATTCATTATTTTCGTATAACACCCAGTTCTCCATGCAATATGTGCTCTCCTTAATACCCATCACCGGCCTATCCCAATCCCCCACCCCCCTACCCCCCTCTGAAGCCTTCAGTTTGTTTCCCAGAGTCCATAGTCTCTCATAGTTCATTCCCCCTTCTGTTTACCTTCCTTTCATTCTTCCCTTCCTTCTCCTACCAATCTTCCTGCTATTTCTTATGTTCCATAAATGAGTGAAATGATATGATAATTGTCTTTCTCTGCTTGACTTATTTCACTTAGCATAATTTCCTCCAGTCCCGTCCATGTTGCTACAAATGTTGGGTAATCATTCTTTCTGATGGCCGAGTAATATTCCAT